>NW_006399841.1:2193396-2228512 GCF_000299155.1 Elephantulus edwardii | reverse complement strand
GGGATGGGTGTGTCAGAGGCAATGCGATTGGCACAGGATAGAGCAGGGTTTAGGGCTGTTGTACATAGGGTCACTATGAGTTGCAAAAGACTCGACGGCACATAACAACAACAACAACACAGTCTGCTTGAAATTAGTGGTCCAAATCCTCTGACTCCTAGGTGGACACCACTTTCTTGTCCCATTATTTTATATAAAAGTTTTCCTGGCTAACTTATGCTCAGCGAAGAATACATATAAAACCAAAGCATTTTCTCCCTGGAAATAGTGCCCCCTCTTTAAAAAAAAAAAGTCACAGTAAAGTGTAGAAATGTTCATTTCCAAGTATATTAGATTTGTATTTGTAGGCTTCCAGAGAAGAATTCCAATTATAGGTGAGCAAATAATCTACTTCCAGGTGCCTACCCTGTTAATTACATATTTGAGTGTATATAGTGGTAACCATCCCCCCCTTCATATCAAAACACTGCTACCAACTGATTCAGCACACACTAACAAATGCAATGCACGTGTTACTGGGTTTAGCTAACAATCAGCTATGGCCTAGAAGGTTCCTGTTTAAGTCAATAAGAACCTGGTGGGCGGGCCTTTATATTTAAAAGTTGGTTGGGTCCTAACTAAGGCTTGGCTGGCCCCTGAGCCTGATGTTAACTGTATTTGGGAGAGCATTCTTCTTAGTGGTACAGCACTGGTCTGTCAGTTTGCTGTACCGAGGTAACCTGGAGTTGCTGTGATGCTGTGCCACTGATGTGTCAACTGCCATAATGGTCACCCATGGTGGACAGTGTTTGGTGAAGCTCCCATGTTAAGACAAGTGTGGAAAAAGGATTAGCATCTAAACGACATGCCTTTGGAAACTATGAACTTTAGAGAAATAACAGAATAGGGTTTAAAATATCGTTATGAGCTGTGCTTGACTCAAAGGCACTTTAACAACAATACACACAAAATACACAGGACATAACAATAAAGGGTAATAAAGATTTAATTAAGTTCAAACAAAGTTAGTTTATAAGTGACATGAGAAATCATAGGTATCCAGGAGCCAAATCATTTGAATATCCATAGTTTTCATACTGATATAACTATTTCTCAATATAAAGTTAACATGAAAATGAAGCAACTGGAAATTTAAGTTCAGAAGTTAATTGTAATGTTATATAAGCCAGGAGAACAGACTTCTAAAATATTTTTCTGATTGCTATGCTTTCAAAAATTAAATTAAGAACAACTCAAGAAAGGTACAGGCATACTTCATTTCACTTTAATGACTTCACGGATACTATGTTTCTCACAAATGGAAAGTTTGTGGCAACCTCAAACTTTTCAAACATTTAAAATTTTTAAAACTTTTCAAACATTTCAAACTTTTAAAAATATGACTACATTATTAAGAATAAATTTTGCAGCAGCCCCAAATCAATAGTATATATATATTTCAAACATTTTAAAAATTAATTTACTATAGTATTATTATTAATAAAATTATTCATTGACTACAGTATAATGTTGTTGTTGTTGTTGTGTACCATAGAGTTGGAACTGACCCATAGATGACCCTCTGGCAGGTTTTCAGAGGAAGTTAATCACACGGGAGAAGACTGCCCATCCTTCCTCCCACAGAGTAGCTGATGGCCTCGAACTGTGTGTCTTTGAGATTGCAGCACAGCTTCTTGCCACTCAACCACAGTATAACATAGGCATGACTTCTATATTTATTAAGAAAACAGCCCCTCTTAAAAAAGGGGCGAGAGATCTGTGTGACTGGTTTTATTGCAATGTTTGTTTTCTTGGCAGTATTCTAGAACCAAACCCAAAATATCTGAGATACGCCTACACCTCTGAGCTGTGTCTGTACAAATTGGTTTTCTCCTTAAAACTGTAAAATTGACCAAAGAGTAAAGATATTTGAATAGAATTACACCCCTAGGGCAAAGGCTTTTGCTTGCATTTCAAATCTGTATAATGTCCTCTTTATTACTCAACTAATAATTTGGGATGGTAAAGTCAATGAGTCAGAACCAATTCACAGCTGACCCTTCATTGGGTTTCTGAGACTGTAAATGGCATGACAGGTGGCTGGATTTTTGTCACCAGGAGCTGCTGGTGGATTTGAACCACCAGAGAGACACTCAGGGCAACTCCCTATGGACTAGGAAAAGACGAAAACCAACCCGGTGCTCTGGGCGCCTTGCGCTGCCAACCCAAAAGCAGGTAGTTTGAATCTGCCAGCTGCTTCTTGGGAGAAACATGGGCAATCTCCTCTGTGCAAGACCTCTGAAGACAGACCTGCAGTCAAATGCCAAACACCTGACCATTAAACCTTTGTGGAAGACCGTTCTGCTCCAGCACACCTGGGGGCAGCCATGAGTCAAGATGGACTTGACAGCAACTGCCCTGGATTTGGGTTTGGTTTTTTCCAACTAAATAAAGACAAAGGAAAAGATTAAAATGTACTGTGCTGCCAGTCCAAAGTCAGGTGGTTCAAATCCACCAACTGTTCTGCAAAAGAAAGATGGGCAACTTCCTTCCATAGATCCTCTGTAAGTCTGCTGAAGAGTCACCTATGAGTTGGTTCCAACCTGACAGCACATAAGAACAGTATAGGCCAAAACAGAATTCCAAGTCAGGAACTGATTTGAAAACAGTCTTAACTATAAAGATTCCACGGGTCACGGGTACACTGACTAAGGAGGGGTTTTCTGATCTCCTGAATAGCGCTCAGTTTCTTTACTATGTAACCCAGGGATTTTCATTTGACGCTATGCGTGTGAACCAAAGTGGAACCCCAGTTAATGCGCTCAGCGATTAATCAAACCTCAAAGTGGTCCAGTTCACCAGGTGCCCTATGCAACAAAGACATCAAGACTGGCAATGACACAAGCAGTTCTCTCCTGTCCTGTGGGGTCGTTTATGAGTTGGAAATGACTCAAAAGCATGAGTTTGGGTGTGTGTGTGTGTGTGTGTGTGTGTGTGTGTGTATGTACTGAATTAAGTCTGTCAAATTAAGAGGGTTAATGCGTCTTACTGTAAATAAAGATCTGTATCTTTCAAGGCTATACTGTACAAACACTAAGTACACAATGAACAGCAGTACTCTCATTGTTTTTGAGTCAGAACCAACTCACAGATGATCCCAGAGTGAGTTTACCAAGGCTGGAAGGTGCATGAGAAGAGATCTTTCTCTCTTGGGAACCACTGGTGGATCCAAGCCACCAGAGGCATAGCTTTTGGATTACGAGTGCAATTCCCTCCAGACCACACAACCAGAGAGCTTCCTCTTTTACAGACAAAAGCCCCACCTCCTCAACACTGGGACACTAGAGAAATGTGCACCCTAGTTAAAAAAAAAATCTGAAAAAGAAAACGCACTTGCTCTTCATGCTTAATGAAAGTTCACTTTCTGTGAAACATTATCCGTTTCAGCACTTGGTCTTTCCTTTATTTTAGTTTTGATGCTTTTGGTATTTGCTCTCCCGTGCCCTTCCCCAGTCTTTTCTTGACGGTGTTTCAAGGCCAATGGCGAGCCTTGCCTCCACATCTCCCAAGCCCCCAGCTGGTGTCGGCCTGCTTCCATTGGAAGAGCTACCTCTCGCCTTCATGTTCAAGATTCGTCTGCCACCTTAACCAGACACACCCTTCGTGCCAGGAGGTGAATCCCATCCTCTCCAGGAGTCTTGCTCCAAACATCTCATTTCTCCTGTCTTAACTATCTCAATTAAAAATCTCCCGCCTTAAGAGGGGGGAGGGACACTCCACCATGATTTCACGGGGCCCCATCAGTGTTCTCTTATTCTCCGTGCAGCCAAGTCTCCGCCCACCTCCTCTCCAACTGACTGCAATCTGGAATCTGCCCAAGTCACTTCACTGAACTTGCTCGTGTAAAGGTCACCAACGAGCTCAAACTATCAAAGCCAACAGAATGTTTCTCTTCTTATCTCACTTGTCCTTTCTGGACTTCTGACATCACTGGCTGCTCCCTTCCGCAAACTCTCCTCTCTTGGCTTCCTGACCACTACTCTCTGCCCTTTTAACTCCCTCACCCCTCTCCTCCTCAAGCGAGTTCCTTAAATGTTAACATAACCAAGGCTTCCAGGCTTCACCGTTTGTTCTTGTCAAGACGCTATGTCCTCTCCCTGGGGAATACCAAATGTCTGAAAACCTTCATGTCTGAGCCATACCCTTCTACCACAAGTCTGATCAGATAAGCCATTAAACACCAGGGCTGTCCCACCAGAACCTCAGATTCCGTATATTCTAAACGGAATGTAGACTCTTTCTCTCACCTCTTCTCTTCCTCTTTATATTACTCCTAGTGAATTCATACCATTACCCTCGTACTAAATGCAAATCATCCCAAAGCCTCTCCCGGTCCACCAAAGTCATTAAATCTCTTGATCAAGATTCTGTTAGTATTTCCTCTGCTTCCTTCACTACTGTCACTGCCAGACAGCCAGGTTCTCCTCTACAATTCCTCAATCAAGGTTACTCCAGCAGTCCCCCCGCCAGCCTTTCTGCCTAGCAGATACCTCCAATTCTATTATCATTCAAAGCTGGAAACAGTTTTCTCTTTCACTCATCCCTACAGCTTTCAAAAGCATGTTTTAACTAAATGCTCGGCACACAGACCTCGTCAGGAATGGCCCTCCCCTCCTCTCCTGCATCTTCTACTGCTCCTCAATCTCTCGGGGTGCACTGAGCTACTATTCTGGCAGTTTACCACATGGAACCTTCACTCTTTGCTGATGGCAATGTCAGTGTAGCCGCCACAGAAAACAGTATGGCAATTATTCAGAAAATGCAAAACCACCACGTAACCTGGCAATTCTACGCCGAGATGTATAAAGGCCAAGAGACTTGAAATGAAGGACTTAAACAGATACCTACCAATGTGCACTGTAACCCTATTCACAGTGGCCCCAAAGTGGAAACAACCCTGGTATCCAACAAAAGACAGAAACAAGAGGGAGAAAGATGGGCAGTCTCCTCCTAGGCTGTTTACAGTCTGAAAACCTGCCGAAAGGCCACCTTTGAGTAGGTTTCAACTTGATGGCAACAACTGCATATGAAAGACGATGCTGATAACACAAATGGTTACGATGGCAAACTTTTTGTTACACATATTTCACCACAATGAAATGGGGAGGGGAGAGTAAGAACACAGAACCACACATCCAAACACCTTTCAAGGAAGGGAAGTCTCTAAAGTTTTCACCTTACTGTGATCACGCAACAGGCTTAAAAGGAGGTAAATTAAAAATTCATAAGTTAACAGAAATACACTGTGAACTAGATGTCTTTCTTTCTCGTAACGCCAATGCACTAGTGCCAGCCTGCACTTACACGCACTGTACATACAAAGCCTATAAACCGGAAATGAGTCAAAGAAATGTGGTATAATCTGCGCTCCCATACACTGTGTGTTCATTCCAAGAAATCAATACAAAACTCTAGAAAGTGGGGCAAAGACAATGACTACCATGCAGGTAGCTGGCACTCAACGTCTACTGTTTATTTATTCTTCTGTGTCACTCATACTAAAAGGACACCAAAAGACAAATTAAGAGCCAAAATATTTATTATGTTGCCATGGCTTCCACATTAACAAATAAAAAGTATTACTCATTCCCTAACAACTTGCCTTTATTACAAAATCTTAGGTGCCATTTTTCTTAACCAGATCTTACAATGCAATTACATATAACCAATTTTATTTTTTAAGCTTTTGGTAGTTGAGGACTAAATATTTTATTGTTTTCTGCACATAAACACTCACCACATGTGTTGTTGTTGTTGTTATGTGCCGTCGAGTCGCCTGCGACTCATAGCGACCCTATGTACAACAGCCCTAAACTCCGCTCTGTCCTGTGCCATTCGCACTGTCTCTGACCCTCCCATCCCAATTATCCCAGTCACTGAATGTATCAGATAAAAAACTAGAAATTTTAAAATCCTATTTATGATGTCAAACAACTCTGTTCCTGTGATTCAGCGATCTTGATAGCAGAAATATTCTTTTTTGGTATGAAGTAAGAAATCTAGGGTGAAGGATTTATTAAGAGAAGCATGAAATATTTTATTTACCTCCTTTAAATTGCATTTAAACCTGGTGTTTAAAAAACCTTAATAGCTAGACAACCCAGGAAAAGTGAAACTTTAGATCTGAAATGGTATATCAAATAAATGGAAAAAATGTGAATCTCAAGTTCAGTAGAAACACTTTCACGAAAAGAAAGTTACTGTTAACTCACAGGAATGGTAAAGATGACAGTGAACATTACAACAAATATTCTTCAATCAAACTTGGACAAAATGAGTCTCTGTGTTCTTGGTTACTGAGCACAACCCAGCAGCTAGGTGGTTGTGAGCTGTTCACACACACGCTGACTCCATGCATACAGACAAGAACGGCACTTCATATGCTTCTCATAGCTGGGACCCTTCAGAAGCTGACCATCAAATCTGATTCTGGAGGCACCTTTTCGCAGTCAAGCGTCACTGAGTTGACTATAACTAATCGTGACCCCATGAACAAGAGATTAGAACTTTGTCCAATCTTCTCCCATTTTCACCATCTTTGACACACTCAAGTATTGTGTCAATCCCTCTCCTGAGGGTCTCCTTTTTTTCTCTGACCTTCCATCTTTCCCAGCACAATATGTTTTCCCAAGGACTAGCCCCTCCTAAAACAAAAGTTGCGAGACGAAGTCACCGTCCTTGCTGCTAAGGATTGCACACCTTGGCTGGCTTCACACCTTGCTACACAGTCCTGGTTGTTCTTCTGGCGGTCCATGGGATTTTCTGTACTCTTTGCCAACATCGCAATTCAAAGATGCTGATTCCTCTTTTGACATCCTTATCAACTGTCCAACTTTCAGATACATATACAGCAAATGAAAACACCATGGCTTGGATCAGGAGCATCTCAGTCTTTAAACTGAGAACCATGCTCTTCAGCACTCTGGAGAGGTTCCTATTAGCAGACTTCCCCAATGCAACAAGTCTTGACTTCTTAAGTGCCGCTATCATGGGTGCTGATTGTAGATCCAAGTAAAACGAAATCTCTGACAACTTCAATCTATTCTCCATCTATCATGAGGCTGGTCTCCATCTATCATGATGCTGTCTGTTGGTCCAGTGGTGAGGACTTTCTGTGTTCTTGATGCTGAGATGTGCTTCAGGTCTTCTCCACCTTCCACAAGCAATGTTGTGTCAGTATAACACAGGTTTTTGACAAGTCTTCCTAAAATCCTTATCCCAATTTCTTCCTCATATAATCCACTTCTCAAATTCTTTGTTCAGCATACAGATTGACTAGGTATAGCAAAAGGATACAACTCTGAAGTATCTCTTTCCTGGTTTGAAATTATAAAATTATAGCATGGTCCTTTGTTCTGTTCAGATAATGGTTTCTTGGGCTATCTATGTACAGGGCACCTTTAGGTGGGTCCACCTAATAGCACTCAGTAAGTGTCAGCCATTCGAGTCCTACTCAGTTATTTAAATGGAGTAGCACTCACAGTCTCAGTCTCTCTCTCTCTCTCTCTCTCTCTCTCTCTCTCTCTCACACACACACACACACACACACACACACCTCTCCCATACCCCAAAGACACGAAGAGTTCAAATACTTAGTGAAAGTGCAAAAGAGACTGAAAGGGGCTGGCATTTTTTACTCCCGACGGAAATAATCTGGTAAAACTCTGCAATTTTGAAAATAAATATTTTGGGTACTTTGAATTCTCAACTAAAGAAAAAAAAATACTAACAGATGACTTCAAAAATACTTCACCAGTATAACAATGAAAGAATACTTCTTTTACTTTTCAAAGAGAAGAGTGAACTGGGGGTGGGTGGGAAGGGAGAAAAGTGCAACAATGAATGAATGGAAATCCAAAGTCTCTGTCAACTTTCATTATAATAAAAAAGTTTAAAAAAAATCTACTTCAACAGTGCAAATATTTAAAATCATAGTAAGTAATATGCAGTATTTAATTTTAAAATATATTTTACCTTTTATCTAAATATATCCCAATGACTGTTAAAGTAATAGCATGATTTTGTCATCAGTTCTTAAATAACAGGTTTTTGTTCCTTTAATACTCACCTACTATTAGAGTTTGACCTCTAATTTCAGAAGCTAAGTGAGTGATTTGTAAGAGGAAAGACGTAACAATGAACTGGATCAAAGAAGACTGTGTCATATGTCAAAAGGAAACAGCAGTAGTCCTAGATGAACTATTTTCCAAGAATAACAAGGAGGAAGTGATGAGGGAATAGTTCTCACCAGAGAACATAACCGAACAACGCTCTAAGCAAGTCCTTCTCCTGACTGGTCCACATCAAGTCTGCAGCTGCAAACAGTGTGAATTAGAGCTGGCACCTCACTAAGAAATCCCAGCTGAGAAGTACTTTCAATTTCCAATAGGCAACAGGAAATGGTGTTCCCACCAGGTAACAAGCATAAACTCTCTCCCTCTACCTCCTTTTTTTCTGTTCTTTCAACAGAACCATTAGTAGCTAAAACAAATGTAAAAGCCACACACAGTATTTTCAAAAGCAGACTGTATCTGAGTAGATCCCAGTAGGGCTGTTTCTGTCAGTATCCACACAGTACTTCCTGGACGTGGACCTACTGAGCCATTTCTGATTAGCTGTCTATCTTATTATCATCACTATAATACCCTAAGTTTAATACTGAAATTTCATTGTACATTTCAGCATATTCAGACAAATAACAGGTTGAACTGGTTTCTAAGTACAATAATTCATAAAGAAATCATACTTTATTCTAAAGTAGAGTTTTAGAGAAAGTCAGCTGTAACATTTGTTCATTTTAAGCCTGAGACCAATTCCATCAAACAGTGTGCACATCACTCTCTACCACAGAGCTTGGACAATACTCTCAACCCTTCCACCTGTGTCAGCAGAGGGTTTCTGGACATACCTCTCTGGCGATGTTATTCAACGCTTCATCTTCTGCAGAAAATCGGTCTTTCACCGGAGTTCTTTTCCTTCCAGAACCGGGAGTCCCCATCGTGACGTCCACACAACAGTCTTTTAATTGAATAGTGACTTCAACTCCTTTTCAAGTGCTGAAATAAACAGAAACAGAATTAATATAGAAAGTCTCTTGTTAGTGCTCACATACTCATTTTAACAAACAGAAATAACATTTCTCCTAACAAGATGAATCATTGGATATTTTTCTACATTATGACTTTTTTTAATCATTTATACTCATTATTAAACGTCCCACCTCTTTTCATCATGCTAACTCCAGCAACTTGTAAGAATGTGTTATGTCACCTTCAGAACATTGCAATCAGCAGTAAATCCTAACAGTTTAAAATTACTAGAGCTATTTATAAAATCCATTTCCATTCCCGAACGATATCCAAGAAAAGTCATTCAGTCTAAAGCTTTGAGAGAACATGTTCAAGAAGTTTTAATACAGACCCTTAAAATCACGTAGAATTTGCTTCCTATGTAATTTAAGAAATAAAGCCAATTAAATTACTACCACATAACAGGTGAAGGTATATATACTGCAATTAACAGTAACCACCACTGTTCTTTCAACAAATACCTGAGTGTCTAGTATTGTCAGGTACCAGGATACGTGCCAAACAGTAATGAATAAACTCAAGTAGTCCAATGATTATAACTCCATCTACGTGTATGCTATAGGAGCGTGTTCCACCCCAACTGCACATGGTTTGAACCTACCAGCTGCTCCATGAGAAATAGATGGGCAATCTCCTCCCATGCAATTTACTGCCTCTGAAAGTCCACTGGAGTCGGCTCTGAGTTGGTTCCAACTCTATAATGCACAACAACAGCGTGCTGAATATAAAAAGCCTAAGTATTTGATGTACAAACAGGTATGTCTTGGAGAAGCGCAGCCTCACATACTTTGGGCATGTTGCCAGGAGGGGCTACTCCTTGGAGAGAGACATGGGGTTGGGAAGGGTGGAGGGTCAGCGAAGGGGAGGAAGACCCTCAGCCAGGTGGACTGATATGCAACGGGCTCTTGTGTGTCAGGAAGTGTGAGGACGGCGCAGGATGGAACGGGATGAGATCTTTTGGTCATGGGGTCACTATGAGTCATACTCGATGACAGCACCTAACACCAACAACATCTGACACATGCTGAAGGATGACAGCGCTTGAGGACATTATGCTAATCACAAAAGGACAGATATTTATGAACACTGAAGACAAGAAAAGGCAAGTGAATAAACGTTTATTAATGGTTACCAGGGGCAGAAGGGTTGGGGAAAGGCAAGAGGGTCAACAATTAAAGAAACATCTCACTGACTAAGGGTAAAGTTTCACAGTCAATAAATTACATCCTTGTAAAAGGTTGAACTGGCACAGATGATATGCTAGATACAGCTGCAGTGATCTAATAAAGGTGGTGAGGCTACGTGTGAGCCAACACCCCATGAGTGTGTGATTTCTTTATTTGGAAAGTTTAGGGCTGTGGTTTCAAGGGATATTCCATCTAACTGGCCTCTCAGTGTGCTCTCTTACCATTCCTAATTAGATGCACAGTGCCTTGGTCTTAAAAGCTTGACAAGTGACCATTCAAGGAATAAGTGATCTCTTTTCACCTAGAGGCAGGAGCAGGAGGAAGGTATGGAAGGTTCACTAAAGAGGAAGGAACAAATCAGAAAAGGAGGCTGAGGTTCCACAACTCAAAGAATATAATCAATGTCACCAAACTGTCCATGGTGACGGTATCATGGGCTGGGGAGCTGGGACAAATTAGGAACTAAGCCTATAGTAGTTGATGTTTGGTTGTACATATTCTCAACAACAAAATAAATATAATTCATGGGGGCAAAATCACAGCTTATGAGACAGTTCTATGCTATCAGAGTAGGGGACTCTGGGCGCCTCGTGGTAACGAGCTGTGCTTCCATCCGGAAGGCAGGTGGTGCTGCAAGTTCACCAGAGGCTCTGCGGGGAAGGAAGGGCAATCTCCTCTTGTGACATTGACTTGCCTCTGAAGACCCGCTGGACTCCACGGTACTTAACAACAAGGTGCTGGAACGAACTCAGTGGTAACAAGATAAAAGAATAGCTCTCTGTTATGATTACTAATAGAGTTATTAAGTAGATATGTTTTTAGAAAAAGCTATTAAGTCTCATCTCCAGGATTAAGTAGCAAGGAAGATTCAGTCTCAAAGTGAGGAGGAAGTGCATGCCGATTCCGTTTCCTCTTTCCCACACACACCCATGAGCAGTAAAGACCACACAGTTAAATACCCACTGATTTAAGATTTTGTCTCCTAGATTTAACAGAGTGAACCTTAGAGGTTTTATTAAAGAGTGAGTCCTAGATGAATTCTCAAGTAAGTCTGTCTGAAGAAAATAAATCATATTAAAATGATAAACTATTTCCGTGTACTAGAATTTACTTGACTCAAAGTAAAACAATCACACACATCCCTCAAGCCACTCTTCAGAAAAACTCATCCCCAGTGAAAATCCAAGCCACTGCCAACCTGACATCACTTCTGTTCCCACAATGCACGTTTATTATGTCTGTTAATCAGAATGGGAGAGGATGGTGGTTTACTATTCTGTCATAAAAACCATATCTGGACATGATAAGAAAAGGATTCACATAAATGGAAACTAGAAAAAGAATGTGTGTCTGAAAGCAACAGCTGCTAAGCCCCAGCCACAAATACAGTTTCTGAAAAGCAGAGTTACAGGAATGTTCTCAAGTCTCCCATCTTCCTTATCCTCTGCATCATTTTAAAGCTTATTCCTTTACTTGCTAATAATGGTGAATATAAACATTAGCCACCTACTGAGACAAAAACAACACGCAGTACAAAGTTTCTTTTCAGATTGGACTGACAACTAACACATTATAACTACTATTATCCAAACTTTCCCCCTCAGTTTGATTTCCAAATAGACAATGAAGGATGTTTTGCAGCAGGAAGAGACAAAAACACAGGCACATTTGCTAATTCCAGACACCAAAAAGGGGAGTTCTGGTGGCCTAGTGGTAAGAAGCCGCACTGTAATCTCAAAGGCACTCGGTTCAAATTCACCAGCTGCTCTTCTAGAGAAGGCAGCACAACCGTGCCTCTGAAAACCTGCTGGGGGTCAGCTCTGACTCAACAGTGCAAAACAAAAGACACTCAGAAAGGTGTTATGTAGAAAGGTAAATAAATGGGATCTGAGATGTGGCTGGAAATCTATGAAAAGATTAATTAACTGTGGTTTTTCATGGTGGCATGAGCTCAGAAACAGGTTATAAGTTTCGAATGATAGTGAAAGTTGCCTATGTGCCTATGTTCTTCAACCTAATTGCTCATAGTTGCTCAAGTTCAGTGTGATAGTAAAAGTTATCTATGCAAAATCCTTTAACCTAAGTGATTAGTTAGCTGTGAGAACGTTATTCCAGGACCTGACATAAAAACCTGAGACAATCACTTGAAGGCTGCGCCACCAGCAGAGAGACACAAGAACTACTTACTTCAAATTTCAAACGCAGGACACCTGACAGAGATCAGGGCCAGAGACATTAGGGAGCCAACAACCTTCTCAGACCCCTGACGCTTATTTCCCTGACCCTCCCACATGCCCGCCCCTCACCTGCTCCCTCTGACCCCCCCCCCCCAAGGCCTGGCTTGATCCTGAGCTGGCAGAGCGCAGTCGTTAAGGTATCCTTGCCACTTGTTTTCTCTCCCATCATCATTATCTGAATAAAGCACATTTTAAAAAGATTCAATCCCGGGGACATGGGGATTCAATCCAGGGTGAAGTAATGGGAAAAGTTTAATGGTGGCTTGAAAAGACAGAGAGATCAACAGTCATAGAGCAATGGTAATTAATGATATAAAGTATAATGTATATCAATACATAAAACACAAAGCACATTTACAAAACACAATGCATATGAATGATCCCATGAAAGCAAGAAAAAGATTCAATCCTTGTCTCTTCTCAATGGGCTTGTAGTGACAGGCAGTGAAAGTCATCTTTTCCTGGTTACAGTTTGGTTAGTCTTTCTTCCTGGTTCTCTGAGGTTTCAACAATATTGAGAAAAGGAGAACTACTTCTTTTTTTTTTTTTTTCAAGTTTTTTTATGGTGTTTTATTCCCTCTTGATAAAAAAAAATCAGACTTTTGTAATTTGTGTATGCTGATCTTCATCAAAAGGTTCATTCTCTGGATCAGAGTCAGTGGTGTCAGAGTATCTATAATGATCAGGTTCATTGTCACTAACATCTGGAGTTACAGAAGTTGAACTGCTAGCCTCTGGATTTGAAGGCTCCTCTACTGTTTTTGTGAAGTAAAGCTTCACCTTAAAATTTGGAGAAAAGTATCGGTTGGCCTTGTCTTTATTTGCTTTGTCAAGATCATTTTTTGTTAAAGTAAGTACTAGATATTCCTTGTCATTATCTGCACGCTCTATACTGCAAATACTATCAATTTCTTGATCACACAGACTTCCATTTTCTACTTTTTCTGAGGTTTCCTCTGGTCCTGGTATGAAGAATGTATTTACCCAAAAGTGAAACATTTTGTCCTTTTTTAGCATCTTGTTCTGTTTGTGGAAGAACTCTACTTTAATGTCACCACACACAGGTAATGGCTGAGGAAATTCAAAGTACATGAACTTGTCTTCCCGACGTGTGGGTCCTGAAGTGGAGGAATATATCTTCACCTTTAGCTGGCAGACCACGAACTGAGGATTGCAAGTTCCGCCACTGAACATTGGAATAGTTTCAAACATCATCTTGTGAAACAACAGTGCCACTGGTCTATAATCCAGATGATTCTTTAACAGGTAGCTATAATAATACACATAACGCCTCTGACTGGGAATAGTTACTCCCTTTTTATCTCTGGTCCTTTAAAAGCAAAAGTTCAGTTTCTCAAGTACAGATGACCTAGTGGTAAGAAGCTGCGCTGCAATCCCAAAGCCATGTGGCTCCAACCTACCGGCTTTTCCTCAGAGAAGGAGGGGCAATCTCCGCCCGTGCAATTACCTGCCTTTGAAAAGCCACTGGAGGATCAGCTCTGGGGTGGTTCTGACTCAACAGCACACAACAAGGGTCAATGGATAAACTGGCTCCAAGAAGATAACAAGGTGGTGACAACATGCTTCTAATTGAGACACAGTCTCTATAGACAGCCATGGTGAAGAGCACTCTTCAGAATGTGTCGTCTTCTCTCTTTCTCCTCTGCCTATTCTCTTTTCCCTTATTTCCCAGGGAACATTGCCCATCCCTTACACTTGACCTGGGTATACACAGATTTACATAAGAATTACCTGTTCATTTAAGAGCCTCGAAACAAAACCATTTCAACAGGCTTCAGACTCTCCCTGAGAGAAAGAGGACAGCAGCACAGGATCAACAGGAACTGAGAACACTGATGTTTGTCTTCCTCGGATCTACATAGAAAGAGAGGCCCATCGCCATGGAGTGGGCTCTGACTCAGCGAGTGCCCCAGGACAGAGTACAAATGTCCCCGGGAGATGAGAAAGCTAGACTCTTTCCAGGAAGGAGCTCTGGTGGCCTTCTGCTGAGGAGCTGTGAAGGGAAGTGGTTTGAATCCACCAGCTGCTCTGCAGGAGAAAGATGGGCAGTCTCCTTCAAAGTACTTGATAGCCTCTGAGAATCACTGGAGGGTCAGCTCCATGTCGGTTCTGACTGGACAGGAATGAGTTCTGAGATGAGTCTTAAAGGAATAGACCTGCTACATCTTTATCCTGTGAGCAGCTGGAGGAACCTGGACATTCTAGCACTGATCAGCCAGGTCTGTTACCTTTTTCAGCTGCATGTGAAAGAGATCATCCATTACCTTGTTTAAGGAACATGCTAGTGCTTTATGAAATAATTAAATTATTTGTATTTTATAGTGTCCTGTCTTCATACCTTTTCAACCTGTATGCAGAACAGATTATCTGGGAGGCTGGGCTCTATGAGGAGAAGTGTGGGGGTCAAGATTGGTGGAAGATCTATCAACAATCTGCGTTATGCAGATGACACAACCCTGCTTGCTGAAACTGAGGAGGACCTGAAGCGCTCGCTGCAGAGGGTCAAGGACTGCAATATGGACTGAGACTCAATGTCAAGAAGACAAAGATTCTCACCACTGGACCAATTGGCAGCATCAGGATGGATGGTGAAGAGATTGAGATTGTTCACAGCTTTAGTTTGCTTGACTCCACAGTCAACACTCTGGCGCCAGTAGCCAGGAAACTAAAAGACGTATTGCTATGGGGAAGTCTGCTGTTAGGGACCTCTCCAAAGTACTGAAGCACAATGGTGTCTCTCTGGAGAGTAAGGTGCACCTGATACATGCCATGGTCTTTGCTATCACTTGTTATGCATCAGAGAGTTGGACAGTGACTAAGGAGGATAGAAGGAGAATTGATGCCTTTGAGCTGTGGTGCTGGAGAAGAGTATTGAGAGTACCATGGACTGCTAGGAAAACAAACAGATTCATCCTGGAAAGGGTTAAACTGGGCGGTTCCTTGGAGGCAAGGATTCTGAAGCTCCGTCTAACATACGTAGGACATGTTGTAAGGAGGGGACCGGTCCTTGGAGAGGGACATCATGCTTGGTAGGGTGGAGGGACAGCGCGGGAGGGGAAGGCCCTCTGTGAGGTGGATTGATTCAGTGACTGGGGTAATCAGGGTGTGTTGGAGACAGTATGACTGGCACAGGACAAAGCAGAGTTTAGGGCTGTTGTACATAGGGTCGCTATGAGTCGCAAGCAACTCGACAGCACGTAACAACAACAACAACAACAACATAGTTAGGTGTTCTTATCAACATTCAGAAAACTAGTCCCTACAGAATCTATTTGCTAATAACTCTTATATTAAAATACTCTCCACTGGAATTGTGGAAATCATGACAGAAATAAAACTATTAGCATACTTACTGGAAAACTGCTTTTTTTAAAAAAATAATAAAAATAAGAATGAATTCAAAGGCAATATTTAACAGATTATTTTTAGTTCCATGCTTAGGAGGGTAGAAGGACAGTGCTAGAGAGGAAGACCCTCGATGAGATGGATTGATTCAGTGACTGGGGTAATTAATGTGTGAGAGACAATAAGATTGGCATAGGACAGAGTAGTGTTGAGGGCTGTTGTACATAGGGTCGCTATGAGTCACAAGTGACTCAACGGCACATAACAACAACAACGCTAATGTACTTTAGCACAGTTTTATATCAAGTAGGTTTCCTCAAGAACACTGATCCACTTAAAAAGCTATAGCTTTACATCAGTTAAGAAAATAAAATTGCCTACAATTCTGCCATGCAGATAATGTCAAGTTGGTTTTCTTGGGATGATTTTATCTAAGTATTTATCTCCTCAAGGGAAAGAAAGAGTGTCTTTAAGAATGTTATAAATAGAAGCCTTCCAAAATAGAGACATTAATAAGGCTTTCTCATCCTCAACTATTCAAATATATATATAATTTTGCCACTTGAAAAATGGTGTTCTAACACTGACACTGTTCACTTTCTGAGGACAAGCGGTGCCTGTAGCATCCACGTGTCACACTCTAAATATAGCACACCTCTTCCTTTCTGCTTGTCTCGAGCCTGTGGTGCGGCTCTTACAGTTACTATGTCCTGCATCACAGCGAATTCCAGACACTGGCGCTGGTATCTGTGTGCTCGAGCCGTCATTAGACAGAAGGCCGGCCTGCACAAAGCCGTCTACAAGTCAGTGATAAGGCAGCCCCACCATCTGGAATGGCACCAGGACTAGAGACTTCATGTCAATGAAGTTGTCACAGGAAAAACGGAAAAGGATCTGCATTCAAATGAGTCTGGGAATTGTTCTCGCCACTTTCTAAACCACAGTTTCTTCATCTATAGAGCAAACTAGTAACTGTCTCCTCTAATATAGTTTATGTTAGGCTCAAATGAGTTAAGTAGGTATACTTAATAAATTATAAACAACAACAACAAAAACCCCAAAAAACAAACAACTCCTAAACCCATTGCTACCAAGTTGATTCAGACTCGAGTCAATCCACAAGGTTTGCTGGCTCCAACATCCACACACACAGACCTTTCTCTGGCCTGTTAAATGGGATTGAATTTTTGCTAAAGCAAGGAACAACCTGAGAAAAAGAAAAATCCTTTTGACTATAATCATCTTACTGTGTAACACATTTACAAAAGAAAAGACAAATTTTACAATACTTCCTGGTGTTCAAAGTCTACTCTTCATAATCCAAACAAATACTCAAGCTAAAAGTAGGTTCTGGAACATGCCCTTATAGGTACTAGTCTCCCTGACAGACCCAAATGACTTGAGAGGAAGCAAAGAGAAAGATGATTAGTATGCTTGATATCTATGTCAAATTTACCTCAAAAGAAAGAAGACATAACTGATAGAAATCATTCTATGTAACATTTACCTCAAAGACTTGTGAACAAATCACTAACTCTAGTCCATGTTAAAGTGTCCAGTAATACAGAAAATGTACTGATAGCTGCTCCTTACTTGAACTGTATCCAGAGAAGAACGGAGATGACTAGGAGGATACACAGATAATGAGGGATCGTGAAACTGTCTCATGTACTTTGGGCAAGTTATCCAGAAACCAGTCCCTGGAGAAGAACATCACACCTGGAAAAGCTGAGGGTCAGCATAAAAAGAGCAAGACCCTTAATGAGACAGAAGGATTGGGCAAGGATTTTTTCTGTTGTTCACAGAGTCATCGCCAGGCGGTGTCACCTCAATGGCAACTAGCAACAATTAACATGACTGCTGTCAATATGTTGAACATCTGTAAAAAGTTGAATTAGTGAAAGTTGTGTGATAAATATATGTACAACAATTAAAAGGAGCTGGTGAGATGACTTGTGCCTAACCACTTCATGGGATTTGGATTCTTGGTTTGAAGATACAAAGTCATAGCTTCATGAGGCACCCCAGTTGACTGACTTAATAAGCTCAGGGCTCCTGCTGTCTTCCAGGTCATTGCATAGAGCCTGAGGTCTTAAAAACTTTCATGTGGCTATCTAAATAAAAACAACTGGTCTTTATGGATGACACAAGCTTGCTTTCAGAAACGAAAAAGACTTGAAGCGCTTACAGAGGATCTAAGATTACAGCCTTCAACACAGAGTACACCTCCTTAAGAAAACAAAAATCTTCACAACTGGACCAATAGGCAGGATCGCACTAAGCAGGAAAGGACTGAAACTGTCAGTAGTTTCATTTTACTTGGATCCACAATCAACACCCATGGATAGAGCAGTCCAAATACTCCAACAATGTACCGACTGGACAAAGATTCTGCCAAGGACTTCTTTAAAGTGTTAAGGGGCAAAGATGTCAGTTTAAAGGCTAAGGTGCAACTGACCTAAGCCAAGGTATTTTTCAGTTGCTCTGTGTGTTTATGAAAGCTGGATAATGAATAAGGACGATCTTAGAAGAGCTGATGTCTTTGCATTATGGTGATGGCAAAGAGTACTGAATAAACCAGGTTCTGCCGAAAGAATAAATGTATCTGGCTTGCAGTGCAGCTGGTGTCTTGGAGGCAAGAACAGTGAGTCACTACGCTTTGATCAAAGGAGAGGAAGATCTTCAACAAGACGGACTGAGATGGTGACAGCAACAATGGGCTTTTAAGCGCAGCAAAGGATAGTACTGGACTGGAAAGGTTCCAATCTGTTGTTCACAAAGTTGCTATGAGTGTAGATGGCTCAACAGTGCCTGACAACAACAATTTACTTGAGCAACAAAGAACAGAGTCAGGGTAAGGAGGAGGAAATAGACTGTGGTAACAGCTTACATGAACAATTTCCTCCTTTGCTGAGATCAGAAGTGAATGGTATCCTGCTACCAGTGCCACACATTTTTATCAAAGATTCTAAACAGCAATCTTGACAAAAAAAAATAGAAATTTAGTATAAAATTTGAGAATGGCTAGCTCAAAAGCTACCCTGAACATAAAAAAACACAAGCTCAATCCCAAAGGTGAGTAGTTCAAATCCACCAGATACTCTGCTGGAGAAGGAGGGACAATCTCCTCCTGTATCAGTCAGATCCGACTTGACAGTACACACACAAAATAATTAAAAACAAAACAAAAGCACTGAGTTCTGGTTTAGATACATCTCCCCCGCCTCCCTCCTGGTAAAACAAAAACAAAACCAAAACTAAAACCAGCATCCAGTGACTCCTGTTCAGGAAAATAAGGAGAAAATTTACTCTCCATCTGTTCACTTACCCTTCAATCCCCGCCCTAAATTCACTCACACACACAGAGTTATCAATAATGAAACTGCTAGAGAATTCGCTGCAACCGTTTCCTTGCTTGGGAAGTAGGCATAAACATGTAAGACAATAGAGACTACTGGTGTTAGCAATTTCAATAAATATTTGAAAGGTGGAAAATAAGTAACTGACTCTGCCCAACAGTGAAAATTACTAACAAATCACCCCAAGAGGCAACAGTAAGCAGGTCTTAACTGTAAAGAGACTGCAGCCATCAGTATGGCTTGCGTCTCACTGTCAAGAAAACAAAAATTCTCACCACTGGACCAATAGGCAACATCATGATGGACGGAGAACAGACTGAAACTGTCAACAACTTCATCTTACCTGGATCCATAATCAGTAACCTTGGTAACAGCAGTTAGGAGAACAGGCAATATATTTCACTGGCAAAGTTTGCAGTCAGAGACCTCTCCAAATTACTGAGGAGCAATGACGTTACTTTGAGGACTCAGGTATGCCTGATTCAGACCATGGTTTTTCAATCCCTTGCTATGCATCTGGGAGCTGAATAATAAGGATAAGGATGACAGAAAAAGAATTGATGTCTTTGAGTTGTGGTGTTGGAGAAGAGTACTGAAAACCCCACAGATTGCCAAAAGAACAAAGATATGTCTTGGAGAAGGTGAAGCCAGAGTGCTCCCTGGAGGCAAAGCTTCATCTCACCTATTTTGACATACTGCTGGGAGAAGCTGTTCCCTGGAGAAGGACATCATGCTTAGAAAAGTGGATGGATGAGGAAAGAGAGGAAAACTTTCAATTGGAGAGATGTGCACAGCAATTGGCTGCAGCAATGTGCTCGCGTATGTCAGGGATTATCTGGATGGAACAGGGTAAGACAGGCTTCAGATCTCCTGTGCACAGGGTTGCTATGGGCCGTACTGGACTCCGCGACACCTGACAACACAACCACCACCTCCACCTGTGAGGTATCTCTGAATGGTGGAAAGTAGATCAAGAAAGAAAGAAATGAAGCCTGTTCAAAGTCTTTTTGTGACTTCCAGAACCAAACTATTCTCCCTCCTTCTATTTTAACCCATAGCCTCCAGAATAGTATGTGAGGAAATAGGAGACTAGTAAGTGGAAGCCTACAAATGAAACCTGCTCCTTTTAATCATCCACCTTCTTCCATTAAACATACCTTCCCCATAAGCCAGGCCTGCCCTACACTCTTTCAAACAATCAAGACATCTCTGAAAAGTCAGCAACTCAGAAGATAAATGAAAGTGGGGGCAGGGGGGATCCCAAATAACAAAGACACAAGGGAAACAACTTGGTGAAAATACACTATGCAGAGAAAATAACTTCTAAAAATAACTGCCATTACTATCCTCAGAGAGGAAACACAGTATTACCATAAATAAGAACAGTGGGTTATATGTCAGAAAAGGAAAGAGAAATTGAAAGAATCATTCAAAAAGTATAAACAAACTCTTGGAAAGTAAAATATAATAAAAGAAATGGGGGGGGAACTCAATAGAACTCAGTAATTCCATTACTAGAAACATCCAAGAAAACTGAAAACGTATGCCCATGTGAAAACTTGCACATGAATGCTTAAAGTAGGCACCACGGTCATAAAGCAGAAACACCACTATAAAGTGTGAGATCACTACCAAAAAACTGATGAAGAGAGGGTTACTGTGACTATGTAATAATTACCTTGTCATTAAAGAATATATTTAGGGAGCTTTTAAGAAAATGGAAAAGTTACACTTTTTCACTTAGAGAACAGACATTATTTTTTCTAACCACGTTTTTATTTTATATTCCTTTGCGCTGCCAATCCAAAAGCAGAGAGTTCAAACCCACCAGCTGCTCCTCAGGAGAAAGATGGACCATTTCCTCCCTTGTGTCCTACAGTCTCTGAAAAAACGCTGGAGGGCCAGCTGTGAGGGCATTAACTAGCAGCAGCAAATTTTTAAGAAGACAACTCTTACCATCCTGGGAAAACTTAAAGTTGGAAAAGGAAGCAATTATGGTAATTTATACTTGACTGAGCAGTAAACAAAATTTATTTGGTTAAAATGAAAATCCTACTTAAAATGTCAAAATTGAGATGTTGCAGGGAGGAGAGGTAGAAGGAATTATAACAGTAAAAACTACCAGTAATTCCTACCAAACTAAGACAGTATGCTCATAATTACATATATGTAATTTTTTAAATACAAAATGAATTTATAAAATATGTGGTATTTTTAATATGGTTGCCAAAATGAGTATCACTGAACTGTATGCATGAAAAATACTGATGTGGCAAATGTATTATACACATCTTTACAATTTGAACAATGTGTAGCAAACAGACTCTAAGCTCCTCTCCTCTCTCATGATCCGAAAAATGTGTAAACCAAACACCCATCACTGATCTGAAACCAACTCCCTGCAATCCTGTGGGCAGAGCAGACCTGTGCACAGGGCTTCCACGGCCGTGTGGTGCCGATGCAAAACCTGGACATCTCGAGTGGTTTGAATTCACCATTGTTTCCACCAGAGAAAGATGGGCATTCTCCTTCTGACACTCTGCAGCCTTGGAAACTAGATGGAAAGGTGCAGGAATCAGAAGCAACTGTACAAAATGGAGTTTGATAGTTTTTAAAAATCTTAAAGAAAGTGAACTGTCGCATTTTTCTTCTAAGAAACAACCAGTGGATTCAAACTGCCAACCATTCTGGCAACAGCTGAGCACTTGCGCTGCTATATCATCTCCTCCCCTTTGAGGCCAGCCTCTTGGTATTCATACTTTTGTGTCATCTCCTCCCTATGAAAACGACCAGGCCAGTGACTTGCTTCTTCTCATCAAGAGACTATGGTCAAGGTTACAGGATGTCCAAGGAGCTCAAACGAGGCAGCAGTAGATCGAATCCACCCAGAGGTTCCACAGGAGACCAACTTAGTGACCTGCTTCCACAGAAAGTATCAAATGCAGTGTATGTACATTTGAAAAACTTGAAATGACAGAAGTGTGTGATTGATATAGTTATGATAAGTAAAGAGCAGCTGCTGAGGCTGCTTTTATGCACGCAAGCACAACGCAAGATTTGGAGGGTTAGGATCATATTTTCCAGGACATCAGTTGTTGGCCTAATTACCTCTTACGTGCTTCTGGTCTCCCTCCTCATTTGTTGCATTGTGCCTGGGGCCTTAAAAGCTTGCAAGCAACTATCCAAGACACACACCTGATCTCTACTGCACTAGAACAAGAATGGGAGGAGGAAGGATGTGAAACGTGCCGTCTCCACAAGCGCCGCTTTCACTGTCTTGGACCAGAGAACGCGATGGTACCCAGGTACTGCTACTGAGCAAGCTCCTCAAAGAGTCTCCTGAACAACTGTCAGCACAAGAAAAGGAAAATGCAGAGAAGATGTTTAACCTTTCACGGGCTCCAGATATTCCAGATATTTTTAATCCTTAAACCAAAATTTTCCCTTCAGGTTTTCTTAAAACCAAACCAACAGTCAAACTAGGCAGGACTGTGTGCCTTAAGCACTGTGCTCTTCTAATATCTATCTACTTGAGGAACTAGCTACAAAGCAAATGGAAAGGTCAGGCAGGAATCTGAAGGAACAATGCATATATATTAATGGGAGAAGGAACTTAAAAGTACAAAAGAAACAGACTAGGTGGATATAGCACACAGATTATAATCCATACCATTTACGTGCACTGGTACAAACTATTGAATCACTGTATGTTTTGCTGTGTATGGTGGTGGTGTTAGCTGCCACTGAGTCAGCCACTACTCTCAGCCACCCTACGACCAGATCAGAACCTTGTCCTGTCCTGTCCTGTTCTATCTTTGACATCCTCCAGCCTATTGTCACAGTCACTGTGTCACTGTGTCTCCTTGAGGGTTGTCTTCTCTGACTGACCTTCCACCTTTCCCAGTACGCTGTCTTTTCCCAGGGATTACCCACCCCTGACAACATGTCCAAAGCATCTGAGATGAAGTTTCACCATCCTTGCCTCTGTCGAGCATGCTAGTTGCATTTCCTCCAAGACAAGTCTGTTTGTTCTTTGGGCAGTCCATGGAACACTCAATATGCACTGGCAACACTACCACTCAAAGCCATCAGTTTCTTCATTCTTCCTTATGCTTCCTTGGTGTTGATTATAGAAAGCAGGCAGAAATCAGAATAATGTTCTACAGATCCTCGACTATCCCATGGGGGAAGCATCCTGCCTTTGGGATCTCAGACCTGTATCTGAGTGCAAGTTCCTCCACCCAGTCACTCCTTGGGAAACCTTGGCAAAGTGACTTCTCCGTATCCTTTGAATCTTTATTTCCTCATCTTAAAAAAAAAAAACAAACCACAAACAAAAACAGAAAACCAAAAACAGACACACACAACACAATAAAAACAAAATAATAGTTCTCAAAACAAAAGGTTAAAAGAGATAATGAATTCTATAAAAGCTTGATAAATATTAAGGGTCATTTCCTCTCCTTCCTGTTGCCTCATTTTCTAACCCATAACTCTGGGTACTGTGCATGGAATGTGAAGAATGAGCTCAGTGAGATAAGGAGGGCAGTGACCCTCATTTCCTTGCCTTTCCACCTACAGAATATTATTCTTAACCGTAAAAACTCAAATTGATTTTTTTTATCTGCAGTATTATAATCCCAGGGTCACTAAAAGTGGAACACTTACAAGTAATTTTTTCTAAAATAACAACATGTATGTTACTAAATGTATATAATTTTTTTAAAACATAAATGTAACAAATGAATATTTTAACATTCTTGCTCTTTACAGACAATATATTTACCTTATAAAATAGTCAATAGATTCTTTCAAGTTGTTAAAATGTTTCTACTAAGGAATATGAGTAATCTAAGAAAAAATAATGAAGAGCTTGAAACACATAACTTAAAAGGTCAATTTCTTTGCAAAAGCAGTAAAGATAGCTGGTGTATAAAACTAGTTAGAAAGTCAATTTTCATAATAAAGGAACACTAAAATATGCAGGGTTCATCCTGCTCAGAAGACAGAGGTCAGCACAGGAGAGGAACACCCCGGATGGAAATGGTTGACCCAATGGGGTCAGGTGTGTGGGACACTGTGAGACTGGCCCAGGAGAGTGCAGAGCTACTGCTCACAGCGTCACTGTGAGTCACAGCTGACTCGAAGGCACAACTTAGTGAAAATAATACAAAAAAGGATGAACTAGGAAACCTACTGAACAGTCTTAACCTTCTTTAATAGTCTTCCTCTCTGGAAATGAAAATGCCCTGACAGACACGCCCAGGCTTTTCCGGACCTCTTTCCATTACTTTTTTTTTTTGAAGTGGAGGAAGCTGAGACAAGGAAGGGAAAATCTAAACAGGAGGAACTGGGGGTATATTTTCAGGAGGGGCCATCCTTGAAAGTTACAACATGCTAGGAAAGGGTCAGAGAACGAGAAGCCCCTCAGCACGGTGGGCTGGCACAGCGACCACAGCAACGGCTCCGGCAGGTCAGAGATCATGAAGATGGCCCAGGAGAGAGCGAGGTTCTGATCGGCTGGTCACAGGGTTCACAGGGTCACTATGGGATCACAGTCACACAGCAGCAACAAATAGGAATAAAGAAAGAGGATACTCATTTCTTTTTTTTTTTCCTCTTCATCATTATCACCATAAAATATTAACAATCCACATTTCTGAGGGCCAGGAAAAATCAATTTCCTAGAGTCTTAGCCTCAGATGAAGAAAAGGAAAGCCACCTGCAGTGCTGCATTAAGCCTGGGCACTGAATTCCTCAACCATAATCGAGACACAAAGCTACAGTGAACCTTGGCCACTTGGCGCCGGGGTGGAGCACTGAGTCCATCAACAGCTTTCTCACCGAAGAAATCCAATCACTCAATGAACTTTAAACTCAAGCATTTCTACCACCAAGCTCCAGCAGGAAACACCAAGGTCTTCAGAAGAAACCCCATGTCCATAGAGGGAGAGAAATGTGGAAGGAAATAACACCTGGTGATAATAAAAAGTTTAAAGCTAAAACCTTCAATAAAACTGAGATGGTATCACATGGGTGGTTCCTCTAAGAGGAATTGAGGAGAATGTGGAAGGAAGCTCACTCATCTGCTTGAACTCATGAGGACTCTGTTCAGCAGACATCAATCCTTTTGGTCCCACTGACAAGTATGAAGGTCTCTGAATTCAACTGCTACTCCAATTAGTAGAAGAGGTCTCTGAAGCCAGTAATTTCCTTCTCTGTTGTAAAACATTTGACGCACATTTTAACATTTGACACACATTTTCATATAATCACAGTATAACATCAATGCTGGTACAACCCTGTGCTCTGCCTTGTTCATATTTTTCTAAACTACTTTCCTTTCTGGTTTTTATAAATCATCCTTAACTAAAACTGAAGACAAAAATTAGATTTTAAGACTCTATAATATGCAGCTTTTGAGGGCCAAACTTTGCCTTAATCTTTTGGCTGCAAGCATCCTTTATGAGGCTAACACTGTTCCTATACCACACGCCTTCCTAATTCGCAGCAAAGCCAAGGCCAGATTATGGGTATGTGGTTGATTCTGCCAGGCAAGCTTTGACAAGGTCTCAAAATAGACCTTGGGCATCAGCCAGTGAAATTACCACTCACAAACACTGCAAAGCACGGAGGAATGGAGAGGAAATTATGCTGAGTGACAGAAGTCACTTGCAAAAGGGCACTCACTGTCTAAATCCATTATTATGAAAAGTAAGGAAAGGTTGACACACTGATAGAATAATTCTTAGGTGGTTACCAAGGATGGGAAGGAGAGGAGAATAAAATTTAATAGATAGTAAAGAATTAAGCTGGGTGAAGAGAAAGGCAATATATAAGTGGCTGATAAAACACTGTAATTCATTAATTATATGAATTATAATTATGGTTATAAAACAAAATACATCTAAGTGATTCAATGAAAAATAGTATGATTTGTAAACTTTCACTCAAACCACAGTAATATTTTTTGCATAATTTTTAAAAAATAACAATAAAAACAGATGCTACAACTCCCAAGTTCCTACATCACCCTCGCGCTTTGGCTCCTCAGCCTGTCTGTCTCCTCAACCTTAGCTCCTCTCATTTTAAAAGGGCAAAGAATCTGGAGCTTTCTCTTGGTCATGAGTGGCCCAAGTAACCTCAAAATTTGAAACCATCAACATTTAAACTGTAAATTAAAATTCTGTAGAATAAAGAAGCTGTACCTACTTCCTGCACTGCGAAATTAACCCATGAATAGTACTATGCTTTGCCCAAGGGTGTTTGGGTCTCTGGCTCCAGAAAAGTTTCTTACAAATAGATGAGAATGTGCAAGGCAAAAGAAGAGGGAAAAAAGGCGAGAATTCTCATTTCTGTTGTTAGTAACCACACAGCCACGCACTGTTTATTATCTATTCGTGTATTACAGAAATGACATACAAGTCCGTGGTTCAATCCATAAAAGCAATTATATAAAAAAAAATAAAGTGGTTTTTTGCAACCAGCATCAATACATTATTTCCCACTTGATTTCACAGAGTCTGGGTGATTCTGACCCCCACCAGCCCTATACTGCGCTTCTGAGAATGTCAATGTTTATGGAAGGAGAGGGTCCAGGTTCCTCCTGCGGATTCAAACTGTCAACCTCTCAGTTAACAGCCACGATATACATTACACACTAGAGCTCCTTTACTGTTGCTATTATTAATGTATTATATTAAAGATGTTTTAGTGTATCTGGAAGTGTTTCTTAAATGTTTTTATGCACAGAAAGGTGGACTATTGTCTTATACGAAGACAAACATTTGACTAATTGATAATAAAAGGAATCAAACCTAACTGTTCCTACTTACGTACAAATTTGACTCAGAGAGACTCAGGAACAGAACTTGTGAATAATCTGGGGATTTCCTGTAATGGGATTTTCACAGTATGTCCAAATCACATAGCATCCTATTTCACAAAACACACTATGGACATTTTGTGAAATGGCTACGTAGGCAGATCGAGGACAACACAGGACTTCAGCGGCACAGAGGCTAAACTATACTTAAGGTTTTCATAGTATCACACAGCAATTAACAAACTACAAGTGGTAACATCATCTAGCACCAATATAAATGAAATGGTTTGTTAATTGCAGCACCTGTCTCCTAACTACAGGGCTTCTACTTTCAGAAGCACAAATGAAATTAACCACTGAATGCTCTAAAATACTGCATAGGTTCAAAAACTGCCTTGTAAAATACGCTTGCCATGTTTTTTTTCCAAATGGGAAAATGGAGAGAGTCTGTGAAGAAATTAAGAATTCCTTTCCTTCTCTAAGCTTGATGGGGGAAAAGAAAAGTTCCCTGCAGTTACACTTTTGAAAACGTATCTTGATTACCAGCTTAAGACAGTAAGGCAAGACTTAGACCTGTTCCTCTTCTTAGTGCTCAGAACAGAAATGACTAAGAACAACTACTGTGTCTGCTTTCAAAACCCCTCAAGCCCACTACTATCAAGTTGGTTCTGATCAGAGCGTGCCTAGATCAGGTTTTCGAGGCTGTTACTCTTCACAGGAGACGACTGCTCATACCTTCCCAAGGAACAGTGGCTGGTCAATTCAAACTGTGCTGACCTTAGCAAAGCATTACAAAATACACTATACCATCAGGGCTCCTTAAAGATCTCCTGATAACATAATAATGCATTGCCAGAAATAGGAAAATAAGGTAGGTTTCATCCACGTTAAGGCAGTACATCCAGGCTTTTTAAAATATAAGATGGATACATGTGGTAATAAGGACTCTTAAGGATACATTAAGAGAAACAATGAAAGGTATACATCTGTCCTAAACACCTGTGACAGTATAGAGCATAGACTTTAGAAGATCAACAAGAAACTATTAAAGTAGTTGCTTGAAGTTAGGGGTTGTTGTGGTTTTGGGTCCCATCAAGTCCAAACCGAAAGGTGACCCTCTAGCAGGTGTTCTGAGGCAGTTTAATCACACAAGAGGAGAGTGCCCATCCTTCGCCCACAGAGCAGCTGGTGTATTTGAACCACAAGCCTTCAGGATTGCAGTGCACCTTCCTAACACTAGGCCACCAGAGTGCAAAAGTAAGGGGTAGGTAGAGAGAAGACAAAGGAAAGGGTTTACTAGGGAAAAATCGAACCCTTCCATCTCACCACACAGCACTTCTTTTTAAAATGCTTTATCAATTTATAAGAAGCTGTATAAAAAGCTGTTTGTTCCCAAAGTGTGCACGTTCCCTCCTATATGAGCAAAAATTCAGTTGGGAGAAAGAAAAGGAAATACACAGTAAGAATCTGCATAGACACTCTAATTAAGTCTATCAATCAATTCTAATAAAAGTTATTAGGAAGCTCTGGTAGCCTAGTGCGTAAGGAGTTTTGATGCCAACCCAAGGGCAGGCGAGTCAAATCCATCAGATGCTTCTCTGGACAAGGATGAGCCATCTCCTCCCACGAAATTTACAGCTTCTGAAAACTCACTGGAACACAGACAGGAAACAGAAAACCAACACCATTAATGTTGTTGTGGTGGTTATGTGCTGTCAAGTCACCTGTGACTCATAGTGACCCTATGTATAACAGCCCTAAACCCTGCAATATCCCTTGCCAATCTTATTGTCTCTGACACGCCTATCCCCATTACCCCAGTCACCGAATCAACCCATCTCCTCGAGGGTCTTCCTCTCCTGCACTGACCCTCCACCTCCCAAGCATGACATCCCTCTCCAAGGACTGATCTTGCCTTGCAGCATGTCCAAAGTACATCAGACGAAGCTTCAGAATCCTTGCCTCCAAGGAGCAGCCTGGCTTCACTCTGTCTAGGACGAATCTGTATGTTCTCCTAGCTGTCCATGGTATGTCTAGTCAATACTCTTCTCCAGCACCAAAGCTCAAAGATATCCACTCTCCTTCTGTCATCCCTACTCATTGTCCAGCTCTCTGATGCATAGCACGTAACTGCAAAGACCATGGCCTATAACTCTACTTTAGACTTCAGACTGGTATCACTGCTCTTTAGTACTTTAAAGAGGTCTCTGACAGTAGACTTTCTCAATGTAATTCGTCTTAATTCCTGGCTGCTGCTACAAGGAGAGCTGATTGTAGAGCCAAAGCAAACTGAAGCTGTCAACAATCTCAATCTCTTTACCATCTATCATGATGCTGCCAAAATTGGCCCAGTGGTGAGAATCTTTGTTTTCTTGATGTTGAGCTTCAATCCATATTGAAGGCTGCACTCCTTGACCCTCCAAAGGGTAAAGCAAGCGCTTCAGGTCCTCCTCAGTTTCAGCAAGCAAGGTTGTGTCATCTGCATAACGCAGACTGCTAATGAGTCTACTTCCAATTCTGATGTCACACTTCTCATAGAGCTCAGTCTCCTGGATAATCTGTTCCGCATATAGACTGAATAGATATGGAGATAAGCTACATCCTTGACACACACCCTTCCCGATTTTGAACCATGCAGTGTTTCCTTGCTCTGTTCTTACAACTGCCTCCTGGTCCAAATATAGATTTCATGTGAGCACAATCAAGTTAATGTTAATGTTAACCATTAACATTATAAAACAAAATGTCTATGACTGAATGAAACTGCAATATAATTTGTAAAGTTTCACTCAAAAGATTTTTAAAAAGCTGTCCCAGACAGTACACACTGTCTCTTCTCTATCTGACATTTCCCCCTCTTACTAATCATTGCTACTATAATTTATTGTCCACTCTGCCACTACTGGTGGTCTAGTGGCAAGAAGCTGAACTGCAATCCTAAAGGCACGTGGTTTGAGACAGCCAGTTGCTCTGCAAGAGAAGGATGGGCTATCTAGAGAGTCAGCTATGGGTCGGTTCTGACTCAATGGTACACAACAACAACTCTGCCATTAGACCCAGACACAAAGCTATGCGTGGAGCAAATCTGTGTTTCCTCAAATACGTAAAATGCTCTCTCCTCAACCATCAAAATAAAAAAATAAGAGAACAAATGAAATGTACAGCATGATAAACCCAGTTTTTATACAATGTTTGAGTCCCCTTATATCTGGCCTAATTATTTCAGGCCAAAGAGTTTTTAAAAATTAAAGTACAATGAGCAATATAACCACAAAACTACTTCCAGATGTATCCTTTCAAGTAGCTCAGCAAAGAAGACTGAGAAAAAGGCAAAACCATTTATTTACACACAGGGGAAGAGTTGCTCAATTTTTCTTAAGCCTTAAAAAATGGGTTTTGAAGGATAATCATAAAGTCTACTCTTAATCTGCTAACTGGACATGCTGTTATTGTTGTTGTTGTTGTTGTTGTTTACTCACAGCTCATCCTTTATCGGGTTTTCAGCAGCTGGCAGATTCAAACTGTGTACCTTTAGGGTTACAGTGCAACTTCTCAGTACTAGCGACTATCTTTCCATCCAAACGCTCCAGAAAGAAAACAATATTTACAAGGAAAAGGCTATAAGCATGCATAGTGTCCTATAGCAGTGGTATTGTTAGGTGTCATCGAGTCAAGGACAATTCGTAGGGACCCTCAGAACAAGAGATCTGAATTCTGTCCTGTCCTCTGCCATCTTCACACCTCACCATCTCTGACTTGTTGGAGCCCACTGCTGCAGTCACTGTGTCAATCTATCTGGGAGTCTTTCTTTCGTCGACTCTCCACCTTTCAAAGCATGATGTCTCTTCCCAGAGAATAGCCTCTCCTAGTCATGGACTGCCAAGAAAACAAACAGATTCATGGTAGAGAGGGTTAAACCAGGCTGCTCCTTGGAGGCAAGGATTCTGGGGCTTTGTCTGACATACTTTGGACATGTTGTAAGGAGAGACAGGTCTTTAGAGAGGGACATCATGCTTGGGAGGGTGGAGGGACAGTGCAGGAGGGGAAGACCCTCTATGAGGTGGATTGATTCAGTGACTGGGGTAATCGGGATGGGTGTGTCAGAGGCAATGAGATTGGCAGAGGATAGAGCACGGTTTAGGGCTGTTGTACATAGGGTCGTTATGAGTCGCAAAGGACTCAACTGGCACATAACAACAACAACAACAACAGCAACATGCCCAAAGCATGACAGATAAAGCTTATCACCTTTGCCTCCAGGAAGCACTCTGGCTGCATCTTCTCCAAGACATCTATGTGTGTTCTTTTGGTAGTCTATGAGATACTTGTGCTTTTCTCCAATAATGCATATCAAAGCATTAATTCTCTGTCATCCTTATTCACTGTCCAGCTCTCAGATGCACAGGAAGTGACAAAAGACCATGGCCTGAATCATCTCTGTCCTAGGGTGAGGACTGAAGAATTTTATTGTCTCTTAAATGATCAAATGATCTTCCATCAACACTTCCAGGATGCTGCAAGAGAAGTTGCTTTTCCAGTGTTTTTTGAGGGTTCCCCCCCCCCAATTCTGTTCCTTTTCACACTGCTGTTAGGTACAATCAAGCTGACCACAACTCACTGCAATCCTATGAGCAGTGCATGAGGCCGGCTAAACAATTCACAAAGAGTTCTGCAAGAAATACCTTCTTCTTTCATTAATGTCATCTCTAGGTAAGGTTTGTTTCTTTTTTAAAAAAGATAGAGATCCTGCTGTGTCAAACACATTCCCCAAACCGCACTGGCCTTCATTTGAGATGCCTGTATCCTGACCTAAGGTTTCTCTTTTACATTTACCTATCAAGACTGTCAGGAAAGTTCCCACAGGGATTTTCCAAAATGGGATCTCTGTTCACTGGGAACTGAAACTCTGAAGTCACTATAACTTGGACAAAAATCAAAAGCAACATTAGGGCACACTCCCAATAAGAACAGCTAATGGAAATGCAAAGCAAATGAGATGCCAGAGTTAAAGAATTAAAACAATTTGGTAAGTAAGCAGGATCAGTGGGGTAAACTGCCATAATAACCGATACTATTAGTAACTCAAGTACTAAGAACGTTAAGTTCTTTGGAAACGAAAATCAAAGTCAAATAAAAGCTGAATTTCAACAAGAAAGAAAAGAAACAAGGCTATGGACATTTTCAAACACCTGTAATCCAAAGTGATTTAACATTTCAAAAACCAAGTAAGATTGAATTACATTGCAGCAATTAAAAGTTATTTCTAGCTTAAAATACCCACCAACCAATCACAGCTTTGGCATACACATTCCACAACTGTTGTTAGGTCCTGTCAAGTTGGCTACCACTCCGATCCACGGTGTGTAAAAGAGAGTGACTCCCTGCCAGTCCTGCACCAGCCTCACAATCCCGGGTGTGTTTACACTCTTGGTAGTCACTGTGTCAACCTATCTTGTCGGAAGTAGTCTCCCTCTTGTTTGTTGACCTTCCTCAAAGCAAGATGTCTCTCTCCAAGGACTAACCTCCTCCTTATTAACCTGCCCAAGGATGTGAGACAGAGTCTTGCCAGTTTTCACTTCTAAGACATATCTGTTCTTTAGGGAGTCCGCAGAAGATTTCAATATTCTTCACCTGGACCACACTACAGAACTTCAGCATGAACTCGGTGTGGTTGTTTCACACCATATTTGTAAGAATGGATTCACAACATCAGTGAAGCTTTCCAACCAAAAGACACTGTAGAAAGCAGAGTCTTTTAGTGAACTTTTCTGTGTGTTAATGATTATTGTATTGTACTCCTATTACTGACATTTCTCTTGTTTCTACATATCTGGGCAGGAGGAAGGCAAAATCACAAGAATCCACTTAGAACTAAAATACTATTCTAAATCCAGTCTTCATAAGTTCTGTATTTACCTTTTGACTGATGTTATGTACCTTAGAGTCTGAACAGATTCATCGCTGCCCATCTAGTGGGTTTTCAGAGGCAGTAAAAGGCACAGGAGGAGATCACCAATCTTTCTTTCTCTTGTAGGGCAGCTGATGGATTCAAACCATGCACCTTTGGGATAGCAGCACAGCTCCTTAGTGCTAAACCACCAGAATCCTTTTTAAATATTCCCCAAGAAATCTAACAAAGGGATACACAGCCAGTCATCTGTATTAGTAAAGTCAACCAACTGCAGATAAAAATATTCAGCAAATGAAAAAAGCATCATCTCCAAAGCTAAGAAGGATGAAATGGTTAAAGCGACCCCTGAAAGGTTAAGGAGCATATATACGACATTGACATTGTATTAGATAGAGTGATGATTTACCGGAGGAAGATGGAGTATTGTGTGTGCACTATACTGATTTGTTGTTGTGCTGTGTACCTGAGTTGGAACCGACCCATAGCTGATCCTCTAGAAGAGTTTTCAGAGGCAGTTAATCACATTGGAAGAGATTAACCACCCTTCTCCCACGGAGCAGCTGGTGGATTTGAGCCTCATACCTCTGAGATTGCAGCGCAGCTTCTTGCCACTAGCCCACCAGTGCAGCCTTGAAAATCCCAATTTTGACTCTATATTTGACACTGTATCATCACTATAACTCAGAGCCCACTCAACGGCCAGTGGGGTCTTGCTGTAGAGATGATTTAAAGTATACAGAAGGATGTACACAGGTTACGTGTAAATACTAGTCCACTCTCTTTAAGGGGCTTGAGTATTGCTGGATTTTGGCATCCCTGGACATCCTGGAACCAATACTCTCCTTCCCTCCAAACCAAGAAGCTGCCAAGTTGACATGTGGAACTTGTCTTATAAAATGTGAAGAAGGCATCTGATTAAACAGGCAGTAACTAACTTTTCATTTTCTCCTCTTTCAGTTTCAAATCCGTATCAATGACTCACCGAGTGACCTAACTTCCTAAATGAATCACACTTTCCAAAATTCTTATTCTACAAATGTTATAATCGTCGGTCATCATCTCTGTATTTGTTAAACAGAGCATGAAGTTGCCTAAACAGGGTTAATTCCTCAAGGCTGTCAATCCACAGCAAGCCAGAACTCCCGGGCAACTCACTCCAGTTGCAACACTTTGCATTCTCAAATAATTGCACCTTTCTATAAAGCCTCACCCTCAAAATAAAATGTTATCTTGGCAACATGTTATTTTATTGTAAACACTGATTAGGAACTGATGCATCCATACTCTTCTCTCCACCGCTCTGGTCCTATGACCGCAACTACAGTCTCTTCCCATGATGACAACAGCAAAAAAGAATTAATGTTCACCTAGGTAAGCACTAAGGGAGCTCAGGTGGCTTAGTGGTAAGGAGTGGCACTGCCAAACCAAAGGTCCAGGGTTCGCTCGCATCCCCCAACTGCTCCGGGGGAGAAAGATGGGCCACTTGACAGGTTTTCTATATAAAAGCACAACCGCTGAGTCATTAAATGGCAACTGTACAAGGACCTAGAAACAGTTAAGAGTTTAGGATAGAGTGTCTTTGCCATGTGTCAGCTAGCCTGATTATTTGTATCTCCCACGGTGGAAAAGCAGAGCAAACACTTGAAACTTTTTTTCTCTCTAAGCAAAAAGAAAAGAAAGAATGTTTCCTTAGTGCCCTGGCTTCCTGCTGGACATCACAGGCAAGGGAACCGAGGGTTGGCTGGGGCAAAGGACTTAACCACCTGGGTGTGAACACTGAGCACCTCGCACGAGAGTCAAGCATTAACCCTGACCCTCCGAGCAAGCGGATCAGGCGCGGGGGAAAGTCCCATCCAAGCGCCGTGTCCTGCACCCCGGGGCTGCTGGCGTTTCCCGGGGTTGGTCCAGCGATCAGGCGCCGGGCGAGCCCGGGGCGCAGGGACAGCTGCCTCCGATGAGCGCGCAGGAACGAGGCGCGATGCCCGCCGACCCGGGGCCCCGCGAGCCCGGCCCCGCATCGGTGAGAGCAGCGGAGGAGTCTCAGAGCGGCGCAGGCCGCGCACGGCAGCCCCTCCCGGGCCCCCCGGCGCTGGACCGGCCCTT
>NW_006399841.1:2189745-2193135 GCF_000299155.1 Elephantulus edwardii | reverse complement strand
AGCGAGCAGCGGGCACCGAGTCTCCCGGCCGGAGGAGCTGCAGCTCGGCGAAGGGGCGGGGCAGCCGGGTCGGCGACCCGCTCACCCGGAAGGAGTTACGGCCCCGGCTGCCGGGGGGCGTGGCGCGCGGCCGGCGAGGCTGGAGCCTGGAGAGGCTGCGTCGGCTGTGCGGTCCCGCGAGGAGCTGCGGACAACTCCGTCCCCGCGTCCCCGAGTCCCCGAGGCCGACGCACCTGCCGCTCGCTCTGCTCGGTGAGGGCCGCGCGACAAGGCCGCCGGGGTGCGGCCGCCAGTGGGCGGGGCCCGAGTCTATGGTGGGGCGGGGTCTGTGCCAGGTGGGGCGGGGTCTGTCAACTGATAGGTGGGAGTGGTTTGAGGGTGTGGCCTGAAGTCGGTGGGCGGGGCCCGAGCAGGGTGGGCGGAGTTTTCTGGTCAGGGCCAGTCTCTGGTGCGGTGGGCGGGGCATTCATCCCTGATGGGGCGGGGTTTGTCAACCGGTGGATCCCCTGAATCTGCCTTGTTTCTTTCCATCCTGTACTATCCCAAAACAAGACAAATCAAAAAAGTGAAAACGAATTCCTGTCCAAGGTTGCACCTGCATAATCCACCTTTCAGTTCTCCAGCTGGCAAACTGGTGGGCGGAGCAGGGTGACAGTCTGACTGTATGTAGGAAACAGATCTACTGTAAGGTGGGTTAGGTGTGATTGAAATGGCTAAAAGCCTAATTTCCACGATGGAGACCCATGATGGGGAAAATGATTGCCAGAGAAGAATGCTTAGAGCTGCTGGCGATTGGAAGCCTGTTAGAAATCAGCTCGAGACTACGGGCCATTAGTTCGTTCCAGAAATGACTGTGGAAGGCGCCCAGGTCCAATGCAGTGGCGATAGACAAGGGAGGGTTCTGCTTCTGGGAGCCTGTCTACCTTCTTGGGGGAGATAGATTTAAGCAAGCAGCTTGGTGATGAGACAGATTAAGTGGGCAAGGCATCTTTAGCTGGATGAAATGGTTAGAAGAGACCTCTGGAAGGAAGTGACATTTGAGCAGCTTTCTGAAGAAAAATGAGAAAATGCATTTAGACACACGGCTATATACAGTGACTGTGGGTTCCAGAGCACGCTGATAAGCCCAGAGATTCCATATTTAGAACCTGCCTATAAAACATTCTAAGGGTTATGTCTGCGCAGGCCCCTCCCTCTGCGATTTCGGACGCTTGCTCACCCTTGGGTCATGGTGGCCAGCACGACTGAAACTCCCTGTGGTGGCCTGTACTATGACAATGTTACTATGGCACTGATAAGAAACATTCCACGCACAAATTAGATAACTGGGGCCGCAGACTGTGAGAGAGACATCACCAGATACTTTGTGGCGGGGAGAATTCTCGTACATATTAGCCTTGACCTGAAAGACCTTTATCCATCCTGGTCACTGTTTTTCAGACCTTTCAATAAACAAAACTGATTTCTTTAAAAATAATAACAAAGACAGCTGTTTCAAGAGGAGCTTGAACTTCCCAGGGGATGATAGACTATGGTATTTGATTAAAAAAATTAATGAGACCTTTTGCTAAATCCGTTAAGATAAAATGAAAAGCTGATGTCCAAAGGAAAGGGCCTATTAAGGTAATTATGTAGCAGTGAATTACTTGAATAATAAATGAAAGGACCAGTTATCAGAAACTCAGTTTCTGGTAAAGTACAGTTAACCCCACTCCACCTGCTTGAGTGGTTTTTTTAACAAACAACCCCCACCTGTGGTAAATCCCACCCTGATTGATCAACTGCCGTAAAGTGGAACAATTCTTCTTTTTAAAGGCACAAGGGATTTTCCGCATTCCTCTATCTGAAGTAAACTATAAGATTCAAATAGGTTTCCAAACTGTTACCCTGAGCTATGGCTAGTCAATTGAAGGTGGACAAATACCCAAACTACTGTGGATGGCCAATCATGGCGTGTATAGTTGGGCAGGGGAGTAGCAGAGGTATAAAAGGAGGGGCAGACATCAATTCGGGGCTCTCGGCTGGATGCTGCTGTGTCAGCACGCAGAAGCCCGGGTTCGAACTCGAAATAAACTTTGTTAGTTCGGCTAATTGGCTCGGTGATCTTTTTTGGGACTCACTCCGTTACATTTGGAGGCCCCAGCGAGATCTCCCTAAATTCATCCAAACCCTGATCGCTGGCCAACGGAGTAACTGTGACGTTGCTATAGGATTCTTCCTACCTGGTAAGTCAGGCCTGATAACTGGTTAATCTGTATTCTGTTTGGTGCACCCTGGTTTTTGAAATTGGACAGTCGGAAGGAAGAATGCTGCATAACTTCCAGTCCAAGACTGCGGCAGTGACGACTGCCAAGGTCCAGGTGTCTGAGGAAGTGGGGACTCGCCTGGATTCAGCTTGTGTGGAAGTCTGGGTTCTCGAGTGGATGCCACTGGCACTCGAGAGTCCAGGTTCGACCCACAAGTCCTGAAATAGCTTGCGTGGAAGTCTGGGTTCTTGGGTGGATGCCACTGGCACGTGAGAGCCCAGGGTTGTCCCGCAAGTTCGAAATCGGCTTGTCTGGAGGTCTGGGTCCTCGGGTGGATGCCAGTGGCATGCAAGAGCCCAGGTTTCTCCTGCAAGTTCATAATTAGCTCACGTTGGTCTGGTGACCCGCAAGTTCAGAATCTCAGGGGAGAGAGGTCCACGCCTCAGATGTTCGGTGGGTGGGAGGTGAGAGAAACCCACCCCTCAAATGAGGTCTGTCAGTCTGGACTCAAATTCTGCCATGGTTTTTGTCGACAACACTGTTCGTTTGTCTGCTGAATGGGAGAGGCCGTACTTCGGACTCAGGTTTTGTCGTGGTCTTTGTTGCCAACAGTGTCTCTTGCTATTTTTGTGAATTTGTGTTTGTCAATGGTCTTTCTGTCGACAGTGTCTTTCTATTTCTGTGGATTTGTGTGGCTTTTTTCTTTCTCTACTCAGTTCTGGAACAAACAGCGCTAGCAAAACAGGCGCCAGTGAAAAATGGGAGCGGGACAGTCAAGGATGGAAAGACCGTCCCCTTTGGGGTGTTTGGTAACTAACTTTTCAGAATTCTCTTACAGGGCAGCCAGATATGGCATCCAAGTAGATGCTTTCACTCTAAGGAAGTTTTGTGAACTAGAGTGACCCACTTTTAATGTTGAGTGACTGGCTGAGAGGACCCTGGAAATGGGCCCCACAACTGGAGTTCGAGCCATAGCGTATGGCCTCACAGGATACCTGGATCAAATTCCTTACATAGATGTGTGGATCTCCTCGTAAATCAGTACAAGAAAGTGAATTATATGCTATTTTTTAGCTTTAAAAAGGTCTGATAAAAGTATTAATATTGTTATTAGTATTAATATTGTGTTATTGTTGTTGTTGTT
>NW_006399841.1:2181308-2181808 GCF_000299155.1 Elephantulus edwardii | reverse complement strand
AAGATTCAAATAGGTTTCCAAACTGTTACCCTGAGCTATGGCTAGCCAATTGAAGGTGGACAAATTACCCAAACTACTGTGGATGGCCAATCATGCATGGCGTGTATGGTTGGGCAGGGGAGTAGCAGAAGTATAAAAGGAGGGGCAGACATCAATTCGGGGCTCTCAGGTGGATGCTGCAGTGTCAGCACGCAGGAGCCCAGGTTCGAACTCGAAATAAACTTTGTTAATTTGGCTAATTGGCTCGGTGATCTTTTTGGGGACTCGCTCCGTTACAATAAATACCAGTAAACCCAATAATATTTGCTGAACATTGTTGTTGTTGTTATGTGCCGTCAAGTCGTTTGCGACTCATAGCGACCCTATGCACAACAGCCTAAACCCTGCTCTATCCTGCGCCAACCACACTGCCTCCGACACACCCATCCCAATTACCCCAGTCACCAAATCAATCCATCTCATAGAGGGTCTTCCCCTCCTGCGCCGTCCCTCCACCCTCC
>NW_006399841.1:2158769-2180983 GCF_000299155.1 Elephantulus edwardii | reverse complement strand
CAATCTCAATCTCTTCGCCATCCATCCTGACCCAGTGGTGAGAATCTTGTCTTGACATTGAGCCTCAGTCCATACTGAAGGCTGCAGTCCTTGACCCTCCGCAACAAGTGCATGAGGTCCTCCTCAGTTTCAGCAAGCAGGGTTGTTAATAGATCTTCCACCAATCCTGATGCCACAGTTCTCCTCATAGAACCCAGCCTCCCAGATAATCTGCTCTGCATATATGTTGAAAAGGTATGGAGACAGGATGCAGCCCTGGCATACACCCTTCCCAATTTTGAACCATAATGCTGAACATTAATAGATATAAAATTAGGAGAGGGATGGATAATACTAAGATTAGATTGCTTTGGCCTTTTATTTAGTCTTTTTGTTGTTGTTAATTGCCGTCAGGTTGTAAGCTAACATAGCCCAGTAACAAGGAAACATTGTACAGTCTTGTGCCATATTTATATTATTTTCTATGTTCCAGTCCATTGTTGTGGTTAAGCCATCTCATTAGGAGTTTCCCTTGTTTTTATTGGCTCTCTGCTTTACTAAGCATGTGTCCTTTCTAACTATTGGTCTTTCCTGATGATGTATCCAAAGAAAGCCAGCTGAAGTGTTGCCATCCTGTCAGCTAAGGGACATTATGTTTATATTTTGTAAGAGTATGTTGGTGTTTTTTTTTGTTCCCCTCGCAGTGCACAGTGTACTCTGTTCTTTACCCACACCACAGTTCCAATGTATCAGTTCTGTCTCTGGCTTCTTTTTATCATTCTTCAACTTTCCCATGCAAATGAGATTATTCAGAAGATGATGGTTAGTACTTGGTTCTGACTTGATAGTACACAACACACACACACACACCCCGTCCAAGTTCACCTTCATCATCAACATGACGTCTTTGCTTTTTGAAAACTTAAAGAAGGGTTTAGCAGCCAGTTTGCACAATACCCTATGCCCTGTGACTTCTTAGACAGCTGCTTCCATCGCTGTTGATTGTTGATCCAAGTGGAGTTCATTGAATCTTGAGCACATTCGGGTTTTCCTTTATCATCATGTTATTGATACATCTAATTGTGAAGATCTTCATTTTCCTCATGTTCAGGTGTAATCCATACTGAAGACTACACTTGACCTTCAACATTAAGCGCTTCAGGCCATTTTCCTTTTTGGCAAGCAAAATTGTGTCATCTGGGTGTTGCAGGTTGTTAATGACTCTTCTTCCGGTTCTAACACCACATACTCCCTTACAGTCTGGCTTTTTGGATTAAGCAGTTTCAGGCTGGCATCTGTGTGAAGTATTTCGCTTGCTATCTATTCATTGCCACGTTTCTCACCATTGTTTTCAGTGCAGGTTGAACTTCCTGCTTCACTACCAATAGTTCTTGATGATATGCCACTTCCTGAAGTGATGCAGTGTTGATTGGCGAAGTCTTTTTGATACAGCGATTGTATATCTCCGTCTCCTTTTGATGCATCCAGTATCATTCAGTTTTTTAAAATGTTTTTTGTATTGTTGCTGAGAAGGTACACGGCTGAAACAGGTACCACTTCAGGAGTCTACATGTACAATACAGTGACACTGGTTATATTTTTGAGCATAATGGTAAAGGCAGAAATTCTTTCCCCTTCTTAAAAGAAAACAAAAACAAACTAACCAACTCTCATAGTGGCCCAGTATGATAGAGTAGAACAGCCTCAGAGGGCTTCCAAGGCTTTCGCCTACTGCCGCACCTTTTATTCTGCATAGTACCTGAGCAGCTCCAATTACTAACCTTTCAGTTAGTCACTAAGTCACCACTTATGCTACCAGAGCACCTATATTATTTGCTAATTAAGCTATTGTTTGGTTTTAGGGAGACTTCAGGGGGATGTTTTAGGTTTAGAGTTTAAATATTATCTTGGAGCAGTAGTTTTGAAGGTTCATCCAACCTCAGTGGCTTCCGAAAGTCTGGATTCTATGAGAATTTGTCGTTTAATTTTTACCTATAAAGAATCTTTCAGTATTTTTGCACATGTCTAAAAGGTATTTTGCCATTTTCAGAGGTGGGGATTATTAAGAGAGAAATTATCCTTAAATGATTACTCTTTGCATACTATTATACTAAACTCTCACATACATTGTCTTTTTCATGACTACAAGAAGCTGAGAAATGGACTTTGCAGAGTAAAGGAACATTGCCCTATTCTGTGCCGTCATCATGATTTCCACCATGCTCAAGACTGTTACAGTCACTGTAGCCCAGCTCGTTAAGGATCTTACTCTCTTCTTCTGACCCCCTCACCTTTCCCAGAAGGGAAAGTCCTTTTCCAAGGACTGGTGACTCCTGACAGTATTCCCAAAGTATATAAGACAAGGTTTTACCATCTGTGCCTCAGGAGCACCCTGGCTGTGTTTCTTCCAAGACGGACTTGTTTGTTCTGTTGGTAATCCAGGATATATTCAGTACTCTTGTCCAACATAAAAATTCAAAGGCATGGATTCTTCTTCAGCATTATTTATTAATTTTCTAACTAGTAGATACAATTAAAAATGCAATGACTTGGATCAGGTGCACCTTAGTCTTTAAACTGATTGCTCTGTAGCATTTTGGAGAAGTTCTTGACAGCAGATTTCCCCAACTCAACATGTCTTTTTGATTCTGAACTGCCTCTCCCACGGATGTGGATTGTGGATCCGAGTAAAATGAAATCATTGACAGCTTCCATCTTCTCTCTCTCTCTCTCTCTCTCTCTCTCTCTCTCTCTCTCTCTATATATATATATATATATATATATATATATATCATAACGCCTGTTGGTCCATATGTGAGGAGTTTTGTTTTCTTGATGTTAAGATTTACTTCATATGAAGGCAATATGATTTTTTAACTTTTTCACTAAGTACTTCAAGTCGTCAGTATGATAAAGTTTTGGAATTTTACAAATTTTTGCTAAATTTTACAATTCCTTCTATAAAATATTTAAGTTCCTTCTAAAGATTTTAAATTCTTTCTAAAATATTTTTCCTATCTTATATTTTCTGAGTTTTTATTTTTTAAAATTGTTATTTGGAAACAATTACAAGCTCATGAGAAAATGCAAAAAGAGAACAAAGGAGTCTTGAGAATCTTACGCCCTTTCTCATCCTTGACAGCGTCTTACATAAGTATAGTGCATTAGTGGAACTATAACATTAAACATCTTCCTGTCATCTTTAGGTTTGTAATTTCTGTTTTATATTCCATTCCATCCATTACTATCTAGCAAAGATTTCTTTCTAATATATTTGATGTGGTTCTTCTCCCCTGCCCATTAGCAAATAATGACCTAACTAGCCACAGTGTTTGTCTGGAATTAGAGCTTTATTTTAAAATGCTGTGCATCAACACAACGAAAAGTGGTTCTTGGTAAGATTATTGTTTTTTTCTGCTTACACTGTTTCATTTGTTCTTGCCTTAATAAACCTGTATATTTATACCACTGCGTCTCTGCATTTTAATATATTTTCTGATCACTGTATATTCATTATAAATGAGTAATAAAACATCTTTCTTATTGTGGTTCATTTAATTATCTCCTGCTGTGTTGCCACCTGCCCAGTGAGACAGTTAACACAAGAATAGAGCAGAATCTGCACTCAGGGAGCCACCATCTCAAGTCTTCTTCTTGTTGTTGTTGATTGCCATTGAGTCGAGCACAACTCACAGCCACCCTATGAACAAAAGGCCTGAAGCCCCTCTATACCTATCAACATTTGTCAAACACCAACCCCCATTGTCCCAGTTACTGTAGCAATCCTTCTCATCCGGGGTCTCTCACTCCAGCGTTGTCTGGCCACCCTTCCGAGCATGATATCCTTCTCCAAGGACTGATCTCTCCTGGCCATGTGCCCACGGAAAGTGAAGCGGAGCTTCAAAATCATAGCCTCCAAGGAGAAACTTGGTTTCATCCTCTCCAAGACAAACCTATTTGTTTTCTTGGCAGTCCATGGTATGTTCAAGACTCTTCAGCACCACAACTCAAAGGCGTCTATTCTTCTTCTGTCATCCTTAGTCATTGTCCAACTCTCTGAAGCATCACAAGTAATTGAGAAGACCATGGCCTGGATTAGGTGCATCTTTGTATCTATACTGACATCGTTGCTCTTCAGCATTCAATGCAATTCGTCTTTTGATTTCCTGGCTGCTGGTGTTAAGAGTGTTGATTATTAGTCTTATTATTAGTCTTCCTTTATTGCAGAATATCCAAGATCTACTGAAATATAAAAATATGCCAACCTTAGGCTAATTATTAAAAACAAACAAACAAACAAACAAAAAATGTAAAAAATACCCACACAGCCCACATACTTATCACTGGGGAAATAGGATTTATACTATTCACAACATAGTTAAGATTTATACTATTAACAACATTCATTTTCATTGTCTAGAAAACAAGGTACACCTCTATCTCCAACTCAGTTGAGACTCCCAGCTCCGGACAGCAGAGAAAGAATTAGGAACATGAGTGTGGATATCTGAAATCTCTGCCCTAGGCAAACTAATTACTTATTAAACAGTAAGATACAGTTTGCACCACTGTCTCACAGCTCTACTCACTTAATATGTTTTTAGAAATACGTATGGAGCTCTTACTATTACCAGGTGACTCCCTAGCTGCTAGGAATCCGAAAGGAAAAAAAGAATGCTGCTTCCGTCTCATGAGACTCACAGTCTAGTGAGTGAAATAAATATCACACGCTATTACTTAGAGAAGGTTTATAGTGCTCTGAGATCATGAAAGAAAGTAGAACTCTACCTGATTTGGGTGTCAGAAATGATTAATGGGAGCCAAGATCCACAATTACTTTGGATTGAATTAGAGACCTAAGTAGGGGAAGACCAGATTGTTACCCTAGGCATGAGGGAACTGAAATGGACTGACACTGGTTATTTCAAATTGGACAGTCATATAGTCTATTAGACCAAGAATGACATCACTTTCATCTTCCATCAAAAGGGCATTTTGGTAACGGTCTTAAAGGTCAGTATTGTCAGAAATAGGATAATATCCATACACCTTCAAGGAAGACTAAGTAATACAACTATTATTCAAATTTGCTTACCAGCCATTAATGCCAAAGATAAAGAAAGTGAAGATATTTACAAACATCTGCAATTTGAAATTGATCCAACACACGATCAACATTCATTGGCTTGTGACTGAACTCCATAAGTTGGAAAGAAGTAGTGGTATTAGTGATTAGAAAACACAGCCTGTGTGCAACAATAAATTAGTGGACAGCCAAGTTTTTTATAAACTTACAATAAAATATCAATTAAAAAAAAAGAAAACACAGGCTTTATGATAATAAGAATGCAGGAGATAACAGAACATTTTGAAAGACCAACAACTAACTGCAAATACCTCCTTCAACAACCATCTGCAAGTGACTGTACACAAGAACTTCACCAACTGGAATATACAGAAGTCAAATAGACTACATCTGTGGAAATAAGGCAAAGGAGAAGGTCAACATCAGTCAGAACAATGCCAGCAGCTGACTAGAACAGACCGGCAGCTGCTTATATGAAAGTTCAAGCCAGAGACAATGAAATGAAGTCAGTGAAAGCCAGAGTTCCAACAAAACAAGGAAATTCTACGTGTTTTTAAAACGGGAAAGGTGTGTCATCAGCATGTCATCTTTTCACCATGTTTATTCAGTCTCTGTACTGAGCAAATAATCCAAGAAGCTGGCCTGTGTGAAGACAGATGGGCATCAGGATTGGAGGAAGACTCAGTGACAACATATGAGACAACCTTGCTGAAGGCAAAGAAGACGTGAAGTGCTGATTAATGATACAGAAAACTGTAGCCTTCGATATGGATTACACCTCAACCCAAAGGAAACTCCTTATAGTTGCACCAATAAACAACCTCATGATAAACAGAAAACGGCAAAGTTGCCCATGATGTCATTTTACTTGGATCCATACCTTAGTCTTTGCCCGCGGAAATAGCAGTTAAGAAATCAGTGTGTTAGGGGAGCTCTGGTGGCCTAGTGGCAAGGAGCGGCAACTACAATCCCAGAGGCTCACGGTTCAAATCCACCAGATGCTCTGCTGGGGAAGGAGGGACAATCTCCTGTACCAGTCAGATCTGATTTGACGGTACACTCACACACAAAAATAATAAAATTTAAAAAAAAGAAAAGAAAACAAAAAAAAAAGAAATCAATGTGTTGCATTGGACAAAAGACCTCTTTTACATATTAAAAATCAAAGATATATCTTTGAGGACTGTAGTGTCCTGACCCTGTTGTTATGTGCCATCAAGTCACTTGTGATTCATAGCGACCCTATGTACAATAGCTCTAAACCCTGCTCTATCTTGAATCAATCTTAGCATCTCTGACACGCGTACCCCCTCCCCCCCTTATTCCAGTCACTGACTCAATCCATCTCATCCAGGGTCTTCCTCTCTTGCGCTGTTCCTCCACCTTCTCAAGCATGACATCCCTCTCCAAGGACTGGTCCCTCCTTGCAACTTGTCCAAAGTATGTCAGGTGAAGCTTCAGAATCCTTGCCTCCAAGGAGCAGCCTGGCTTCTCCAGGATGAACCGGTTTATTTTCCTAGAAGTCCATTGTATATTGAATACTCTTCTCCAGCACCGCAGCTCAAAGGCATAAAGTCTCCTTCCATCATCCTTAGTCACTGTCAAGCTTTCTGATATGCTAGCCTCGGTATTTTCAGTTGGAAAGAGTTTCCGTGAGATGGTCTGACACATGGTGTTGGACACCAGCATAATGACTGTGAGGAAGTTGGCGCTCTCAGCAGTTCTTGCTTTATTCTATTGTACACAGAGTCACTGTGAGTTGAACCAACTCAACAGCGTCAAATGGAGTTGCTGTTCTATTACCTTGAACCATTATGAAAGGACTGATTTTTTTAATCCTTTTGGAGAAAATGGTATAAAATGAATATATAATTAGATATTATTTGTATGACAAGAGCCCAGCATAAGAGCTGCATGGTAAAGTGGACTGGGGGTGGGGGGAGGGGGACTGAATGTATAATAATGAAAGAATTTTTTTTCCAAAGAGAAAAGCAGACTGTGGAGAGAGAGGGCAGGGAGGAAAATGTGCAACAACGAATGAATGAATGAATGGAAATCCAAGTTCTCTATAAACTTTCATGAAAATCTCAATTTAAAAGAATTCTTTTGAACTTAGAACATTAGGTTCCTGTGGTTGAACCTGACTGAATGGCATTAGAGTCATACAGGGCAAAGTACTATTGGTGGGAAACTCTGATGGCCTCATTGCAGGAAGCTGCGCTGCAATCCCAAAGGCACACAGTTCGAATCCACCAGATGCTCCACTGGAGAAGGAGAGGCAATCTCCTCCTGTGCCAGTCGGAGCAGATTCAATGGTACATGAGGAAAAAAAGGAAAAAGAATAATAATATTTGCAAGAGTAAGAGAAGACCTCTACCAATGTAATCTGAAGATTGTGACGGGGTAGCAATGAGCAGGGTTTTGATCTGTTGCAGTTCGGGTTCCCTCTGAGTTAGACCTAACTCAACAGCACCAAAGCAGGTGAGAGAGTCCCACCAAGCAGACAGCCTGAAAGAACATTTCAAGCAAAGAAACAGCAAAGACTGTACAGCAAGAATGTACTTGACATCTTTTCAGAGAGGAGCACTGTGACTGAGGAGCCTTGGACAAGAGCAAAGACAAGTTGTTGTCAGGTGCCACTGAGCCACATACAGCTGACAGCGACCTGTGAACAGGTCTGAACCAGGTCCTGTCCAACATCGTCCTCATCGTCTCTGACACGCTTGAGCCCGTTAGTGCGCTTACTTGGTCAATTCAGCTCGAGGGTCTTTCTCTCCTTTGTTGACTTTCTATGTTTCCAAGCGTAGTATTTCTCCAAAGAACAGCCTTGCTTAGCTACATGGCCAAAGTTTGAGAGACAAAGCTGTACCATCCTCGCCTCCAAAGAGCACTCTGCCTACACATGCTCCTAGACAATACCTGTCTGGTCTTTTTGGCAGGCCATGGAATAGTCAGTACTCTTCTCCAACAGCACATCTCGAAGGCATCAATTATTCTGTCATCCTAGTAGGGGCCAAATCATGCCAGGCTTTGTAGACGATGGCGGAAAAACTGGTGCTTCCCTTTTTGAGATGAGAAAAGTCATTGGAGGATTTTGAGCAAAGGCTCATTGTAATCTCTTATTTTTTTTTTTTAGTTTTATTATTTTTGTGTGAGTGTACTGTCAAATCAGATATGACTGGTACAGGAGGAGATTGTTCCTCCTTCCTCGGCAGAGCATCTGGTGGATTCAAACCGTGCGCCTCTGGGATTGTAGTTGCAGCTCCTTACCACTAGGCCACCAGAGCTCCCCATTGTAATCTCTTATTTTTTTAAAAAAGATGTTCTATTAATGATAGGATCTAGTTGGTGAATATACAAGAGATCAATTCTTTCAACTTTGCTGAATGTTTGAAGATTTTCTTAAGATGGGGGAGCACTGTTAGACTGCTGAATGGCACCTAGACATTATAAGTGTAAGGGTGAAAACAGGGAAACTAGTTAGGCTATTACAAAAAAATCAGATAATACTGAAGATCATAAATGGTTAAATTCTGAACATGCAATGAAATCTAGAAAAGACTGAATGTGTTTAATTCAGAAACCTGTCAGAAAAAGAAAATTCAGATATTTTCCACTAAAATTAGCAGTGGAAATGTGGTGATAACTACAAAAAGAGAAAACGTGTGAGTCTCAGAAAAATAAAGCAGTCTTGTTCTGTTCCAGTTTTCATAGAATTTTGAATATAGACCCAACAAGATTTGCTAATGCCGTGAGTTCAAAGTATGAAAAGAGAATGGAGGGGCGGGGGAAGAGAGAGAGAGAATACTAAATTTTCGACCAGAGAAACTGGAATGGTAGGCTTGACATGAACTGAAATGTGAAAAACAATGTGAGTCGAACAGGTTTGTGGAGAAATACGGAGCTTATATTTTAACAGTGTGAGTTTGAGAGGCCTGTAAGACAGCTAAGTGGAAATGTCAAATAGTAATTGACTGTCTATTCATTGGGAATATCCCAGAGAGGAGATACCAATTTGTGAGCACATGTAAAGATTAGGAATATAGCACTGGTGCCTTGAGAATGAAATGTAAATATTCAGAATAAAAGAAAGCGTTTACCTCATACTTTTGTTGTAGGCTGGTTACTGTTTAATATTATCATTCTGAATGTTTCTATGTGTTATTATCTACAATCCACTTGTGTACTAAAGGGTTGAAATTTGGTTTTGTTTTTTTAACGTTGGTCTTCTCTTTCTACACAGATTTTAAATTTCTGGAGGAAAGGTTTCGTTTTTGTTCATTCCTCAATACTGTATCCCTCCCTTCTTCATGGCCATCATAACAGAACTGACTCATAACTGGCCTTCTGTGAGTTTTGGAGGCTGTGAATTGAACAGGAGGAAATTGCCCATCTTTCTCTACTGATGCTGGATTTGAAGCAGCAGAGAGGCACCACCTTTTTACTAGTGGTCTAACTCGCTTCAGACTACACCACCAGAGTTTTGAGGCCTGGTGGCCTAGCGGTAAGGAGCTACGCTACCAACCCAAAGACACGTGGTTCGAATCCACCAGCTGCCCCAGAAGAGAAAGATGAGCAATCTCCTTCTACTCGATTTACAGCTTCAGAAAACCTACTGACGGGCCAGCTGTGAGTCTGTTCCATCTAAATGGCATATTAACAACAGGAGTGGTAAGAAGCTGTGCTGCTAACCCAAAAACATGCTGTTTGAATCCAGTAACTGCTCTGCAGGCGATCATAGACTCAGACCTGACTCTTCAGCAGATTTTTCAGTCAAATGTCTCTGAAATGGAAGATTGCTCATCTTTCTTCTACAGAGCAGCTGGTGGACTCGAACCACGTGTCTTTGGATCTCCTCCCTTGCAGTTTACTACCTCTGAAAATCTGGGGGAGGGTCAGCTCTGAGTTGGTTCCACCTGAACCATGTATAACAGCATATAACAGTTGTTGTTGTTGTTGTTAAGTGCCATCGAGTCGTCAGCGACTCACAGCGACCCTATGAATGAAAGACCTGAACACTTGTATACCTTTCTTCGTTTCTCCAACTTCATAGTTTCCAGAGGCAAGCTATTTGGGAAGCGGATGCCACTCCTGCTTCCAAGCTTGTCTTAAATATAGAGCTCCACCAAACACTGTCCACCGTGGGTGACCAATATCGTGTTTGGCACAACAGGGTCACAGTGTTTAGCATTCTTCTAGGTGGTATAGCACTAGTCTATTTGCCATACAGAGGTAACTCATGGTTGCTGTGATGCTAAACACTGTGACATTGATGTGCCAAACGTGGTAATGGTTACCCATGGTGGATAGTGTTTGGTGGAGCTCCCCAATTAAAACAAGCTTGGAAGTAGGAGTGGTATCCACTCCCAAAATGGCTTGCCTACAGAAAAACTCTGTGAACAGTGCTCAGGTCTTTCATTCATAGGGTCGCTATGAGTCATCTGTGACTCGACGGCACTTAACAACAACGAATTGATGATAGAATGATTGATTTTTTTTCCATAGAGCATTGGCTTTCTTATAAATACTTACTCCTGGCACACTTGGGGAGTTCTGGCAGCGGTGTCTGTAGGCAGCTGTGCCCAAAGGCAGCACCTCTCTGGTGGTTGAAATCCACTTGGACTCCTTGGAATAAAGATGGAGAGTCCCAGACTGTGCCATTTACAGCCTCTGAAACCCCACTGCAGGGTCAACTCTGAGTCTGTTCCACAGCAATTAGGTTTGGAGGACATAATTTTTACCTGTCCTGTGAAAGAATAGGTTTTGTTAGCTTCATTGTGGTCCCTCCAGGAGGTTTTCAGAGATGGTAAATTCACAAAAGACTGGCCCTCTTCCTCCCATGGAACAGCTAGAGGATTCGAACTGCTTGCCTTCTTGCTGGCAGTGCGGTTCCTTACCACTAGGCCACCAGAGTTCAAAAAGAAGGATAGGGTTAGAATTTTCATTCTGTTGCTACTCCTGACCATTTCTGGTCAAAGAAAATAGAGCTTTATGCAAAAGAAGGAGGTTTCTTGTCTCTTTGCTGTGTAGTCAGATTTTTGATGTTGTAATAATGGTTCTCAACAACTTCAAGCCTCTGTCCAGTCCAGACCAAGTCCAGCAAGAAAAAGATCCTTCTCAGCAGTGCCTGGATTCACTAATCCAACGAGTGTCGATTACCTGCCTGCTTTAACAAATTACTACAGCTAGGGAAATTTTCTGCTGTCTTTAGCCAACTCTGAGTCACATGATTTAGCCCTAGCACCCAAAGGGCATGGGCTATAGGAGGGAGTGGTACTCAGGGTGGAGAAGAAATTGGATGTTGTCCCCAAAACAAGGAAACAGATATTGACAGTGAAAAACTGTCTATATTATAGACCAAGTAATTGAAAAGCATTTGTTCCTTCCTTAAACTTTGAAAAATAATCCCAGAGCTCTCACTTTTTAATCTCTTCCAACCCTTTCTACCAGACTGCATTTTTTTTCCCTTGAAGCATCATCAGTTGTCATTGACCAGCACTTGTGACCAAAAAAGTAAGTGGCATGCATATAAAAGTTAACTAGCTGGAAGGGTCAGTGTGTAGCACGGCACTTCACCAAATTCTCCCATCTTGGTGTTGCAAGTACTTGCTTGTCCTGTCATTCTTTCCTTCTGTCAGCCTGCTTGAGACGTATTTATTTGGCCTCACTACCCTGGAGACAGGGTGGCAGCTAAGTAAGACGCCTGGGAAACCACAGCAGAAGCAAGTGACCGTGAATCAGCTTTAAGTTCAGCTTCTGCCACGACGTTTGCTCTGTGTATAATTGTGAAAGGAAAAATGATCCACAGTTGTATCTGTCTTCAACCTCACCTTTTCCATCCTTTCTCTACCTCAACAGATTGTTTCTTTTCTCAGTGTGATATTTCACCGATCTTCTTTTTAACATTTTAGTTCAAAATTTACACAGGGGAGAAAAAGGAGAGGGTGAGAGGATAATTTTGGTATAGAGTGTTGACTTTGGATATTATTCTGGAATTCAGGATGACTCTACTAGGTTTCCTGCTTCCCTGGACGTGAAACATAACATCCTCTGTTTCAGGGTCTGCATCGAGACCATCATAAGCTTGGCAGAAAATCAAACCCAACTCAATGAGCACTTGTTGAAGTGAACCTCATACCCTGGCTCTGGGCATAGGCTGGTGAGAATCACTGCCCTAGAGACTCGTTCACTAGAGTTTTGTGTTATAGAAAATGAGATGGAGCCTGGTTACTTCAGGAACAGGTAAAGCAATGAATAAATCATGGAACTTGGCCATTCCAAATCCCATTGGATACTTACCTGGTAGAGGAAATACCGGGATCACCAAGGGGGTTTTCCCAAGGGCAATGCTCTTTGCCTTGCACTCCCGGAGTGCTGACCCCTGCAATTTCCCCAAATGCGGGAAACTCAATACTATAATTTGTGGTAGTGGGGGACTGTGTGGGCGCTGTCCCCTATAAAAGGAAATAGAATAATCCTAGTGTACAATAAGTTGATACAGATTTTATATGTCAAAATGCAATATATTTTACATGTTCCCCATTGTTTAATGTTTATACATATGGGTATATTCTTAAATACTAGGAAATCTGTTGTCCATAGGGTCACCATGAGTTGTGGTCAATTCAACAACACCTAACAACAACAACAAATACCCCAAGGTGAAATCTATTACATTTGTAATCAGATAAATTCATTTTGAATGAGAACTACCACAGAATCAAATTTGCAAAGGATAGAATTAAAATTAGATATGATTCTCATTGCTCAAAACCACCATAGATTTCCCCCATGCTTTGTTTTTAATCTTCCTTCCCCCCCCCCCTTCCATTTCTCAAAAATCATCTACTGGATGCTGAGAGTAAATGAAACAGATGTAGCTCCTGCCCTCCTCCAACTACCTGTTAGAAATTATAACAAGTTAGCGGAGAATAGCAGTGCTGCATGGCACAGCCAGTGACAGAGCTGTGTGTGTCCTTTGTCAGAAAGCTTGAACCCCCAGCCTCAAAGCCAAGTTCAACACAGCAGCAAACAATAAATGCTGGTGAGGATGTAGAGAGATTGGAGCTCTCATACACTGCTTGAAGGAATTTAAAATGATACAATCACAATGGAAGATAGTCTGGCGCTTCCTCAAAAAAGTTGGAGATAAAAATAACATTTGGCCCAGCTATCCCTCTACTGGGAAAATACCCCAAGGAAATCAGAGCTGAGACACAAACAGATATGTGCTCACCCATGTTTATTACACACAAACAGATATATGCACACCCATATTATTGCATTGCTTACAATAGCAGAGAGACGGAAACATTCCAGATGCCCATCAACAATTGAATGGATAGAGAAACTATGGTACATTCACACAATGCAATGTTATGCACCAGTGAAAAATAGTGAACTCATAAAATACTACACAATGTGGGTGAGTGTAGAAGACATTATGGTGAATGAAATATCTCAATCACAAAGGAACAAATCAGGGGAGCTCTGGTGGCCTAGTGGCAAGAAGCTGCAACTACAATCCCAGAGGTGCACGGTTCGAATCCACCAGATGCTCTGCCGGGGAAGGAGGGGCAAGCTCCTCCTGTACCAGTCAGATCTGATTTGACGGTACACACACACACACACACACACACACACACACAAAACAACAACAAAACAAAACAACAAAGGAACAAATCCTTAGTCACAAAGGGATAAATAAACCAGTCGTAACAATTGTTGTTGATTACCTTTAAGTCGAGCACGACTCATAGGGACCCTGTGAACAAAAGGTCTAAAACACCTCTACAACAATCAAAGTCCGTAGAGTTTCCAGAGACATGTTGTTTAGGAAGTGGATGCCACTCCTGCTTCTTCAGCAGGACATATACTAAAACTGGAATGATACAGAGAAGATTAGAATCTTGACAATAAAGTAAACAATCTTTTCGTAATAAAATGGGAGAGAGAATAGGAAAAGAACTAATAGATAATGAACACATCACTGGAATGGGTGAAAAGAAGGACAATCTGAAAGATGTGGATCGTTAGAAACCATGTGTACGGCAACTAATAGCCTGCAACAGGACAAGCTTTTCAGGGGAAAGTGGGCTTGGGGGAGGGGAGAAAGTGTGCATGCATGCATGAATGAATGAATGAAATATCTTTTGTAAAGGGCTACATGGTGGAGGGGACCTGGGGGAGGGTTTGTAAAACAATGAAAGAATCTTTTCTTTTACTTTTCCATAATTTTTGACTCATGTACTTATAACTTGTTAGTTAAATTTGTGTCTTCTAGGTTGCAACACCCCCATGATACATCTTCAAAGATATGAACATGTACGGCCAAGCACAATCAATAAGAGTGCATCTAAATTCCAAAATCAATCTCCATAATAGTCTATGTGTTTCCTACTGCCAAAGGGGCCCTTTAGAGTAGTGAGAGAAGATCTTCACCCTGAAACCCACAGCGTCCCTTTTCAGCAGGAAGTAGCTAAGAGAATACGCCGTCCCCTTTTCCTTATGACTCAGGGTGAAGTCTCTCTCAGGGAGGAGTGATAGGGAATGGCAAAGGACACACAGACAAAGAAGATTAATCAGAACTGGCTTTGACAAGCACTGTGGCATTTGGACAAGAACAAACTGGGAGGAGGGTAGAGAGAATAGTGCAACAATGAATGAATGGAAACCCAAAATCTCTGTAAATGTTTATTAAAATTAATAAAATATAATTATAGGGGAAAAGAGTGAAAAAAAGAGAAGTCAAGAGCTTAAAAACTAACGATCAAAATACTCAAGAACTATGAGGGGGAGAACTTAAAAACCCCAAAAAACCAAAATGCCTGAACCTCCTCTTGCACATGTGCTGACCAGCGTGTTGGACCCCAGTGTGCCAGCCACGGGCTCCTGCCATGCTTCAGTTTGAGCAGCACCCCTAAAGTTCTCCACGCACTCATTATTACCCAATGGCTTGAGTATTTTAATGCCTAATGCTCTTGTTTCGTAACAATGAAAGTGCAGAATACTCGGGAAGGGAATGTAGGTCCTGGAAATGTAGTTTGAACAATGTAAACATGGAAATCATTTGGCTTGATGAATCAAAATGTACTGACTCACCTATGAAAAGTTTGGCTTTCTCCCCAGACATCTTTCCGTTTTAAAATCACTTTATTTCCTTAAAGACACTTTGTTCATTTGTCATTTAACTTCAGATAAATATTTGTCAGTGTGAAATTTAAAAAAAAAATGCAAATGGAAATGAGCGTGTCTGTACTTTGGATGGATCCTGAAGCCTAAACTTTGGCATTTCAGCAGAAGGAGCGCGTGGAATTCTCGTTGAAAATACTTCTTGGCAATTGTTTCCATCTGAAAGCCAATGTTTTTAGCTCATCATGAAGTCTGTCAAGGACATATCTTTTACCAGAGAGAAAGGCTGGCTGCAGCACTTTTTTTAATGAATGCATTCATCATCCGGTTCTTTAAACATGCTCCCCTCAGTGCAAATAGCAACAGTCTGGAGCCTGTCACCTGCTTCATGTGGATCCGTGGAAATTGTCGTGAGATGTGACACTGGGCCTCTCTCTGGAACACCTACATGAGAAAGACCTACATCTGTTTGTTCCCTTGGTCCTTTTGAATCCTATATCTGAAAGTGCACACCTTCATCCTTGCTCAATGCAAAAGGACCCCTTTTTTGTCACCTTTGTGCTTTTGAGATACAGATTCCCAGACAGTTCTCTTCCTCTCAGTTACTGTATTAAACTGACTGCAATCCAGGAAGCAAAGCTTTTCTGGGGGCCGTTCACGTCTGTGTCTTATTGCTGATAATGAGCTGCTGTTGTTAAATGCTGTTGAGTCGTAGGCGACTCATAGCAACCCTATGAACCAAAGACTTGAACACTTGTATACCTTTCTTTGTTTCTCCAAGTTCAAAGGGTTTCCAGAGGCAAGCTATTTTGGAAGTGGATGCCACTCCTGCTTCCATGCTTGTTTAATTGGGGAGCTCCACCAAACACTGTCCACCAGTGGGTAATCATTCTTGCATTTGACACATCAGTGTCACAGTCTTTGGCATCACAGCAACCACGAGTTACCTCTGAAAAGCAAATGGAAAGACCAGTGCTATACCAATTAGAAGAATGTTTGGCCAAAAACAATTGAAAGCAGGCCTAAGGGCTACAGATTAAAATCACCCACTTTTGGCTTGGTAGCCTCACTTTCTGTCCATTAGGCCAACTGTGTTCTCTCTACTGTATTAAACCGACTGTCTGCAATCCAGGAAGCAAACCTTCTCTGGGGGCCATAATGAGCGACTTTAGGTAAATCCAGAGACTCACAGGCATGCATCATGTTCAGAACATCTTTTTGAAAGCACCTCCCACCAAAACCAACACTAACTTTCAGAAATGTATTTCCAGTTCTCTGGTCTATTCCAGTGGCTGTTGCCATATCAGCGCTTGCTGCTTCACACAGGATGCTTACAGAGTTAACGGTGCCGATACTCTGGGCGGGAAGAGCATGTGCTGCCCGTTTGAAAGCTCTGAAGACCGAGTGGTAACGGTGAGGAGGACCTTTGCTGTGGGAATCCAGTGCGCATGTATGACCCATATGCAGGCCGTAAAATAAGACTCTCATGCAGACAAAGATTCTCACCACTGGGCCAACTGCAAGCATCAAGATGGCTGGTGAGGAGATTGAGATAGTTAACAGCTTTTGTTTGCTTGACTCCATAGTCAACACTCTTGGCACCAGCAGCCAGGAAATTAAAAGACATATTGTGATGGGAAAGTGTGCTGTTAGGGACCTCTCCAAAGTACTGAAGAGCAATGGTGTCACTCTGGAGATTAAGATGCGTCTGATACAGGCCATTGTCTTTGCTATCATTTGCTATGCATCAGAGAGTTGGACAATGACTAGGGAAGACAGAAGGAGAGTTGATGCCTTTGAGCTATGGCATTGGAGAAGAATATTGAATATACCATGGACTGCTAAGAAAATGAACAGTTTCAACCTGGAGAGAGTTAAACCAAGCTGCTCCTTGGAGGCAAGGATTCTGAAGCTTTGTCTGACATATTTTGGACATGTTGCAAAGAGAAACCAGTCATGTTTGGGAGGGGGGAGGGACGGCACAGAAGAGGAAGACCCTCTATGAGGTGGATTGATTCAGTGACTGGGGTAATGGGGGTGGGGGTGTTGGAGACAGTGCAATTGGCACAGGGCAGAGCAGGGTTTAGGGCTGTTGTGCATAGGCTCGCTATGAGTCGTAGGTGACTCGATGGCACAGAACAACAACTCATGCAATACAAGACTCAAAGCTCCCCCTGCCCCGAGTTTCATCCCCTTCAGTCAATATTCTGTCCATTCTTTGGGTTTTTCATGGCTGTCGCCTGTGCCGAGAACTCGGGATTGGACAGTAACTGTACGTTGGGTTTTGGTTTCACAGCAAAGATGCGAGGAGTACTTCCTGCAGCCTGTGCTGGCACTGTCCTTACTCGGTCACAGTTAGGGACCCGTGTGCGTTTTGTACAATGCTTCTGGCTTAGGCTTCAATGGATTTCAGACTTGCAGCCCAGCCTTTCCCCACTCAATAGGTTTCTGCTGGACTGTTCACCGAAAGAACTAAAAAATCAGCTTCTTTAACAGCATCATAAATATCTATAGGAAAAAGGGAATTTTTCTCCTTAACAGGACTTTGTGGCTTCTTTCAAGCCTGGCTCATAACCGGGAGGTGTAGGAGAGCTCCATGCTTGGATTCTCGATCTTTGCCATCAACCACAGTTACCCTGACTTTAGGGCAATTACTGGACACATTGGTTCCTTCAGGACAGCCCACACTGATACAACAGGACCTTCTGAAACCTGATTGTATCACTTCTAGTCCTTAATGCCTCTGCTACTCTGCCTAGCTGGTCTGACAGCACCTCCCCTTGGGCCTCAGATCCTGTGCCTGGTCTCCACTCACTGCACACCCCTCCTCCAGGCTGCTAAGCACCATTGCACTGGCCTCGGGCCCCACTGGCCTTTAAAGGTTTCTGCCCCACACTGCAGAAGCTTCATTTCCCAGCAGCCAGAGTGTGCCCTCAGCTGCATCCTAGCTCCAGCTCCCCACTTCCCCAAACATTTTAAATTTTAATCCAACTAGGCATCTAAATCTATCAGTTAATGAGGAGAAAGAGAAAAGACCAATTAGAGGAAGATGTCAAACAATGTCATTTGTCGTTTGCAACTCACAGCGACCCTATGTACAACAGCCCTAAACCCTGCTCTATCCTGTACCAATCTCATTGCCTCTGACACACCCATCCCGATTACCCCAGTCACTGCTGAATTAATCCACCTCATAGAGGGTCTTCCCCTCCTACGCTGTCCCTCTACTCTACCCAGCATGATGTCCCTCTCCAAAGACCTGTCTCTCCTTACAACATGTCCAAAGTATGTCAGGCGAAGCCCCAGAATCCTTGCCTCCAAGGAGCAGCCTGGTTTAACCCTCTCTACGATGAATCTGTTTGTTTTCTTGGCAGTCCATGGTACATTCAATACTCTTCTCCAGCACCACAGCTCAAAGGCGTCAATTCCAGTTAGAGGAAGATGTCAAACAATGTCATGTAGTCAACTCAAAATATGGAAAGTTCTACAGGACAAATGACCTTATGAGATTACAGGCAAATTTCAAACATATAGCAAACATTGCAGTAAAACAAATCACATGAAGTCTTGGGAACTTTCTTTTTCAATAAATATAGAAGTTGTGTATACAAAATGCTGCTGTTGTTGTGATATATATTATCCAGTTGAGATTCATAGCAACCCTTTGTACAACAGCTCTGAACCCTGCCCTGTCCTGAGCCAGTCTCACTGTCTCCAACACACCTAACCCCATTGCCTCAGTCACTGTGTCAATCCATCTCATCTGGGATCTTCCTCTTCTACATTGTCCTTCCACCCTTCCAAGCATGATATCCTTCTTTAAGGACTTGTCCGTCCTGGCAACATGACCGAAGTATGTGAGACAGAGCTTCAAAATCCTTACCTCCCGGGAGCACCTAGGTTTCACTCTCTTTAGGGCAGACCGTTATGTTTGCCTGGCAGTCCATGGTATATTCAATACTCTTCTCCAGCACCACAACTCAAAGGCATTGATGATTCTTCCAGCATTCTTAGCCATTGCCCAGCTCTCTGATGCATAGCAAGTAGTTGTGAAGACCATGGCTTGAATAAAATGTACCTTAGGCTCTAGACTGACATTGTTGCTCTTCAGCACTCTGGAAAGGCCACTGACAGCAGATTTCCCCCAATGCAATTCATCTTTTGATTTCTTGACAGCTAGTGCCAAGAGTGCTGACAAGCTGAAATTGTGTAGTGTGTTGTATATTGAGCTGCTAACCAAAAGATCAGTAGCTGCTCTGTGAGAGTAAAATGAATTGGTCTGCTCTTATAAAGACTCATGGAAGCTTCATACGGACAGCTGGTGGTCTGGTGGTAAGAAATTGTGCTGCCAACACAAAGGTACATAGTTCAACTCCACCAGCTGCTCTGTGGGAGAAAGATGGGCAGTCAGCTCCCATGTGATTTACTGATTCTGAAAACTCACTGGAGGGTCAGCTATGGGTTGCTTTCAACTCAATAGTACACAACAACAACAACAACATAAAGGTTTACTGCTTTAGAAATCTGATAGAAGATTGTCATGAGTCAAATAAGACCAGACAGCAGTAGGTTTGATCTGGTAGGGGAAGAGCATGGTGATAGCACCTTTCAAGAATTATCAAAATGTGACACACACACACACACACACACACACACACACCGAGTGAGCACGTGGTGTTTAAAAGTGGCTTACAGAATTAAGTCTTCCTACAAATCTTCAACTTGTGAAAAAAATGTGGTTTCTGAGAAGCACGAAGTGGAAAAATGCAAAATACAAGATATGTCTGCAAAAGAGGCTTAAGAAAGTGACCACCAAATTCAGTGTGTGGATCCTGGCTTGATAAATTAATTACAAAAGACTGTTTTTGAGACAATGGGGACACCAGATCATAGACTGGGTGGATATTCGATGATATTAAGAAATTATTCAGCATTGAATATCCTACAGACTGCCAAAAGAACAAACAGATAGGTCTTGGGAAAAGCAGAGCCTGAGCGCTCCTTGGAGGCAATGACGGCGAAGTTTCCTCTCACATACTTTGGGCCTGTTGCAAGGAGAGACATTTCCTTGGAAAGAGACATCATGCGTGGAAAGGTGGAGGATAAAAGAGAGGAAGACATCACTCAGACGTATTGACACAGCAGTGAAACCAGCCGTGTAACCGATGATGAGAATAGCACAGGACAGAGCAGGATTCTTCTGATGGGCTGTTCACAGAGGCGCTGTGAGTCAGACTCGGATCAGTGGTACCTAACAACAGCAATGAAGCTGGAGCTCACATAGCTTTGGGCACATGGCCAGGAGGCACCAGTTCTTGGAGAAGAGCATCACGCTTGGAAGTGTGGAGGGAGAGCGCAGGAGAGGAAGACCTGTGATGAGATGGGCTGACTCAGTGACTGGGGTGATGGGAGTAGGTCTGTTGGCGATGATGAGATTAGCTCAGGATAGGGCAGAGTTCAGAGGTGTTGTACCTAGGGTTGCTGTGAGTCACATGAGACTCGCCTGCACATAACAACGACTTAGGACAGAGCAGTCTAGTGATGAGGAGTTTCAGTGCCAGCCCAAAGGCACGAAGCGACCAGCTTCTCTGCGGAGAAGAGCAATGTCCTCTTATGTGATTTACTGCCTCGGAAAACCCACTGGAAGGGTCGGCTGTGAGTCGATTCCAATTTGATGCTATATAACAACAAAATGACACAGGATGTAGTAGAACTGCCCCAGAAGATTTCCAGGACTATGAACTTTTTTATTTAAAAAAAAATTATTATTATTTTGTGTGTGTACCATCAAATCCGATCTGACTGGTAGAGTAGATTGCCCCTCCTTCTCCTGCAGAGCATCTGGTGGCAGGACTATGAACTTTAAGGAAGCAGATCTCTCATCTTTCAGCCCTCAGTCCCATCTCTCTCCTGAGGAGTGACTGGCTGGTGGGTTCAAACCACTGACTTCTCTGTTGGCAGCTAGTTTCATAACCACCGCATCCGCAGGGCTCCTCAGAGGCACAGGCAATTCTAGATTATGTAAGGATAAGATTATGTGATGTCTGGAATTTCTTTCAAAATGCTACAAAGGAAAAGAAGAAGTGGAAAGATCATTGAAGAATGATTAGGCAAAGCCAACTGAGTATCGAAACTGAGAGATGCGTCCACAGAGAGGACTCATGGCGCACATGATGATAGTCTGTCCTCCATTGCTGAGGGATGTTTGACCTTTTCTATGAGAGAAGCATAAACGAAACCGAGTAGAAAGCAGCAGGGAAGGAAGGTGAACAGAAAGCAAAGGGGAAGAAAGGCAGGATTGTTGTTAGGTATCGTCAAGGTGACCGTGACTCACAGAGACTTTGTGAACGATCTACGCTTGTCCTCTCCTGCTCTGTCCTCACAATCGCTGACATTCTGGAGGCCCCTGTGACAGTCACTGAGTCAGTCTGTCTCCTGAAGGGCCTTCTCTTCTTCTGACCCTTCCCCTTCCCCAGCATGAGGTCTTTTCCCAAGGATTAGTGCCTCCTAGCAACACGGCCAACGTGTGAGACAAAGCTCAGCATCCTTGCCTCTAAGGGGCACTCCAGCTACACGCTCTGCAGCACATACATGTTCTGCTGGCAGCCCATGGGGTGTTCAAAGGGATCCATTCTTCTGCCGTCCTTATTCATCGTCCAGCTCTTTGATGCCTACACACTGAGTGAAAAGACCATGACCTGAATCAGGAGCACTTTAGTCTTCACACTGGCATTCATTACTCTTCAGTATTTTGGCGAGGGCCAGGGTTTGAATTGTGACTCCAACTAAGATGAAATCATTGACAACCTCAGTCTTTTTCTCCATTGTTCATGATTTTTAAAAACATGTTATAGGGGAGCTCTGGTAGCCTAGTGGCAAGAAGGTGCACTGCAATCACAGAGGAACACGGTTTGAATCCACCAGATGCTCTGCCGGAGAAGGAGGTGCAATATCCTCCTGTACCAGTCAGATCTGATTTGACGGTACACGCACACAAAATTAAAAAAATGTTATTATT
>NW_006399841.1:2149197-2158074 GCF_000299155.1 Elephantulus edwardii | reverse complement strand
GCCAAGATCCATTTGACGTCAACAATGATAACCCGGGTGCGGAAGTCCCTTTTAAACCCCCCTTGAGCTCTGGCAGTTCCCTGTCAATTTACTGTTCTAGAAGCTTCCGGGTGATCTTTGGAAATATTTTGCTTGCATGTGATATCAATGATATTGTTCAGTAATCACCTGTCTTGGGAATGGGGGAAGTATTCATCCTCCACGCGGTTTGTGATATGCAGAAAAGACACCGGGAATGAAACCAAAGAAGTAATATCGGGCTCTCTGAGCCAGTTGATTCTGGGTGCCTTTGTCTATCTATGTTTCTATACCTCATAAAAAGAGCCTCATCCTCCTATGGTCCTCCTGGGCCCTGAGCGGAAGTGCACCAGTGTGAGCCACAGTGAGACAGGACCCTCAGTCCATGTCACTTCTCTCAAATGGCCTAAGTGTTCACAGGCAATCAAAGCTGTGGTAACTGAGGCCATTGCCAGGCTTGGAGCTTGGGTTCGAGTTAGGGGCACAGTTATCTGAGCCTGAAATTTCATTCGGTAGGGACACTGTGCTCACCTCCTGGGGGGCTGCAATGGAAGCCGACAAGGACATCCCAGAGCTTCGACAAAGGGGGTTATTTGGCATCCTTCTGGAATCAGCAGCGACTTCAGGCTCCCAGGCTACCCAGTAGCAGAGGCAACGCCCACTAGAAGTCAACTGTAGGTGTGAGCTCTGTGATCCCTCAACGTGGGCAAAAGAGCAGGGGTGAGGAAGCCGAAGGAGGGCCCCCTTCCTGCCAGTCCAGCACGTGGGCCTTGAAGTGACAAGCCAGAGGCAGCTTTGGCATGACGCACCGTGTATTCCTCCGCTGGTGAATGAGGAATTACTCATTACCAGATCCTTGACTTGTATAATTGTATGATTAGAGTTTATGGAGACAACTCAGGCTATGAATCATTGGTATGACCAGAAAGTTCCTCCCACGTCCTTGTCCCTTACACCTGTAATCTTCGGCTGCTCTCTCTTCTTTAAGTTGGGATAATCATACTTTGCTTGCCTAATTCTGACGTTGGAGGGTCATCATTTTTGTGAACTACCCAATGTGTTACAAATACGAAACATAGTGATTACTGTAAGTGACGAGGTGATTTATAGCATAATGTTCCTTGTTTGCCTTGATACTGTGTTAACAATAAATATTTAATTAGCACATTATAAAACTGGAAAGAGTTCAAAAGAGGTCATGGAATAAGGGATATCATTGTTTATGTCAGATGGATCCTAGCTAAAGGTAGAGAATTGCAGAAGGATGCTTCCTTGCTTTTTTTTTTTAGCAAGAGAAAGAGACTGAGGTTTATTAGACGTTCATAACAGACTACGGGGTCAGGGCAGACTGACACCGTGTTTATCTTACAAAATATATAAAAATATAAAAGCATTTGACTATGTGGATCATAACAGGTTATAAGTAACATTGAGAAGAATGAGAATCCCAGAACCGTTAACCTTGCTCACGCAAAACCTGTACACAGACCAAGAGGCGATCATTTTCCCAGAACAAGGAGATGCTCCATAGTTTAATATAAGGCAAAGCATGTGTCACGTTGAATCCTTTCACTGTGCTTCTTATGTCTGCAGGAAGCTCTTGTAGCCCAGTGGATAAGAAGCTGCACTGCCAACCCAAGGGCATGTGGTTCAAATCCAACCAGCTGCTTCTCAGGGGGGAAAAAAAAGATGGACATTCTCCTTTCATACTGTTTACTGCCTGTGAAACTGCTAGAGTTATCTATGAGCCAATTCCATGGCACACAACAACAGTAACACTTTAGTTTGTATACTAAGCAAATTGTTCCAGAAGGTGGACTACATAAGGAAGAATGTGGCATCAGGATTGGACGAAGATTCAATAACAATCAGCATTACACAGATAAGGCAACCTTTTTTGCGGAAAGTGAAGACAACTTGAAGCGTTTACTAGAGATCAAAGAGTACTACTGTCTTCAATGTCACTCACACCTCAGCATCAAGACAACAACAGTCCTCCCCACTGGACTTATAGGCACAACTATGGCAAGTGTCAAGAAAGATTGACGTTGTTAACAATTCCGTTTTACTTGGCTCTACAATCAACGCCCATAGTCACAGCCATGAAGAAATCAAAAGGCATGTGACCTTGGACAGATGTACTTCAAAGGACCTCTTCACATTACTAAAAAGCAAGGTTGTCAGTTGAAAGACCAAGGTGGGCCTAACTCAAGTTATGACATTTTTAGTTGCTTCATGTGAATAGGAAAGTTGGCCATGAAAAAGGAAGACTGAGAGAGAAGACTTTTGAGTCGTACTGATCATGGGTTTTGAACACATGCTCTGCCCAAAGAACAAACAAGCCTGTCTTGAAGGAAATACGAGGATGTGAGGGCGGTGCAAGGTGGGATGAAGTTTCAATCTGTAGTTTGTAGGGTTGCTACAGCCACAGCAAGATGACAAGGGAACCAAGAAATGACTACAGAGAAATAGAGCATATTGTGTGCTCTCTCCTGCATGTCGTTGTTAGTTACCATCAAGTCAACTGCAATGTATAGAGACCCTATATGAACAGCAGAATTTTTAGAAATAAATCTTACCTAGTTACTATTAACAACAGCAGCATAGAGAGCAATCAGTTGGCCTAGTGGACAGACAGTTAATCTACCAAGCCAAAGATGGGTGACTCTAATGTGTGGCCCTCAGGCCTGTTTTTATTTGGTTTTGGTCAAACATTCTTCTAGGTTGTATAACCCTGGTGTGTCCACTTGCCGTACAGAGGTAACTTGTGGTGGCTGTGAAGCTGAACACTGTGACACTGATGTGTCAAATGCGATAATGGTTACCCATGGTGGAGTTTGGTGGAGCTCCCTGATTACAACGAGTTTGGAAGCAGAAGTGGCATCCAATTCCAAAACAGCTTGCCTCCGGAAACCCTATGAACCTGGAGAAAGGATGAAAGTTATACAAGTGTCCAGGTTTTCGTTCACAGGGTCGCTATGAGTCGCCTATGACTCGACAGCACTTAACAACGAAAACAACAATTAATATTATATTGTTCTATCTTTGCTTGAGTGTATGCTTGTCAATTTAGGAGACAAGTTGCTCTATTTTCTATTCTCCATTTTCCTCTCACTTTATCATCTCATTTCTGTATGTCTGGACTTCTTCTGTTCAATAATGTTCAGTTTATCAAAGGACTGGAACAGGAGCTGACGACAACTATGGAGCTTGGGGCCAACCTGGCCACTCACTGACTATTTTGGAACGGCCTAGTAAGTGGAAGTCATTTGACATTTTAAAATGGCTTCTGTAACGTCAGGACGAGGCTATTTTATGGTACATGAAAATGATATGAAATTCAAATTACAGGATCTGTTTATAGCAACAGCTATCCCTGTTTGTTTATGTATTGTCAAGGCTACAACAGTAGTTGGGCGGTTGCCAGAGAGCCCATATGGTCCATCCACAAAGCCTGAAATATCTACTATCTAGCTCTTCACAGAACAGTTTACTGACCCCTGGACAAAAACACTCAATGGAACAGATTTCCTCCCCCGCCCCTTCTAGATTGCTAGCTATTTCTCATGATGAATAAGCCTGGGCTGTGGTATTGGAAAAGAGGCTGCCAGGAAAACAAACAGTGTATCTTGGAAAAAAGTACATCCAGAGTGCTCCTTCGAGGCAGGCGAGAATGGCAAAGCTCCTCGCGTACTTCGGGCAGGTTGCTAGGAGAGGCTGTTCCTTGGAGGAGAACATCATGCAAATGATCAGGTAAAAGAAGGATCAGGGAAGGAGAGGAAGACCCGCAGCCGCATGGCTTGACACAGTGACCGCAGCGACGGGCTTCAGTGTGTCAGAGATGAGGGTGGCTCGGGATAGGACAGTGTTTAGATCTGTTGTCTGTAAAAGGGTCGTTAGGAGTCGTACTCGACTCGACTGCACCTCACAACAGTAATGCATAAGAGAGTTCTGGTGGCAAAGTCTGTAGGGTGCTGTGCTGCTAACCAAAGGACAGCTTCTCTGGGAGTTCAAACCCTCTAGCTGCTCGAAGGGAGAAAGAAAGACGGACAATCTCTTCCATCATGATTTACAGCCGAGGAAACCAAGAGGGTCACTCACTGTAGGAACTATGTTGATGGAAGTAAGTTTGAGGGTTTTGGTTTGAATAAAGTATATGTAATAAAGATTCAGAGTTCTGTTTTAGTATAAGCAACTAATTTTGAAATAATTAGGAATGACTTCTATATCACGTATAATAATAAGTGAGCTCTAGTGGCAAGAAGCTGCCCTGCAACCTCAAAGGCGCACGGTTCGAATCCACCAGCAGCTCTGCGGGAGAAGGACGGGCAGTCTCTCCCATTGTGATTAACTGCCTCTAAAAACCTGCTGAAAGGTCAGCTGTGGATTGGTTCTGCCTCGGTGGTAAACAACAATAACATAATAATAAAAACACCTGATAATAAGCCATGCTATTCTCAGTTGCTTCATATCGATCTGAAAGTTGGATAATAAACAGAGGTGACCACAGAAGAGTTGGTGCTTATGAATTGTGCTGTTGGAGAAGTATTCAGGATACCACAGATTGCCGTAAGAACACACAAATCTGTCTTGGAAGAAATGCAGCCAGAATGATCCTTAGATGCAAAGAAAGTGAAACATCTTTTCACAGATTTTGGGCATGTTGTCAGGAGGGACCCGTTCTTGGAAAAAAAGACATTGTGCTGGGGGAGGGGGAGAGTTAGTGACCTAGAGGAAGACCCTGAGTAAGATGGGTTGACACAGTGAACACAAGAACAGACAGGAGCTTGTCAGCCTTGGTGAGGATCGTGTAGGCCAGGGCCTCGTTCCGGTCTGTGGTTCGTACGGTCACGGTGAGTCATTGTCAATGTGATGGCACCTAACAACAATAACAGCAGCATAGTAAATATCAACACATTAAATTCTTAAGACATGTTCTGCTTTTTCTACAAAGATGGCACCAAAAGTGAAGAAGGAAGCCCCTGTCCTTCCCAAAACTGAAGCCAAAGCAAAGGCACTAAAGGCCAAGAAGCGTCCTGAAGGGCATCCACAGCCACAGAATAAAGAAGATCCGCACGTCACCCACCTTCCGGCGGCCTAAGATGCTGAGACTCCGAAGGCAGCCCAAATACCCCCTGAAGAGCGCCCCCAGGAGAAACAAGCTTGACCACTATGCCATCATCAAGTTTCCCCTGACCACTGAGTCAGCCATGAAGAAGACAGAAGATAACAACACACTTGTGTTCACTGTGGATGTCAAGGCCAACAAGCACCAGATTAAACCTGCTGTAAAGAAGCTCTCTGACACTGATGTGGCCAAGGTCAACACTTTGATTAGGCCTGATGGAGAGAAGAAGGCCTGTGTTCAACTTGCTCCTGACTACAATGCTTTGGATGTTGGCAAAAATTGGGATCATCTAAACTGAGTCCAGCTGGCTATTCTAGTTACAAATTTTTCTCACCAAAAAAAAAAAAAGAGAGAAAGAAATGTTTTCATTTTATTCAACACGGGTAGCGCCATCAAGAGCTAAGAAATGTATTTATTATCTGCTTTACATTGAACATGAACTCTGCCTTGGAAAGGGAAACCCCACTGTTTCCTAGTGAATTCAGTCTCCTGGCAGCCCTCCCGGGTTTCTAAGGCTGTCAGTATTACTAGGAACAGATTGATACGTCTTTCTTCCCTTTGGCACCTGGTGGGTTCAAACTGTCAACCTTTTGGCTTACAGCTAGTATGTCACTGTAGCTCCATGGCTGAAGGATTTAAAAACCAAAACAAACTTCGTTGCTATTGATTCAGAACCAGCTCCTAGCTGACCCTCCAAGCAGGCTTTCAGAGGCTGTACTCACACGGGAATAGGTTGCCCATCTTTCTCCCATGGGGTAGCTGGTGGGTTCAGACTGCCAAAGAGGTGCTGCCTGTGGGTTGACAACACGACTCCCTAAGGACTATTAAAAGGAGGACACTGGGTAGTTTGAGAACTGAGGAAATGGCCATGGAGCTTTGGATTTGAAAAGACAGAATATGAGATGTCCAGGATCTCAGCTCCAGGAGACCCAGGGTCTGCAGCAGATCTCAGGTACCCCCACCTCTTAAATCCTAACCCTGGACTCTGGTGCTAAATTCCTTCCCTTGCTGAGCTGTGGTTATTCTACTTTCCTTTTGATCTATAAAATCCTCCCAGGAGCTTTCCGATCATTCCCCTTTTTGTTTACGTCTGCCAAAGTCCGTCTCTCTTTCCTGAAATCAATACAACCTTAACTAATATGATGAACAAGTCAGGCTTGACCTAACATGGCTCTGGAAATATGACCCAGTGCCTTGTAGGATAACATCAGTTGGAATCATCAGGGAAAAATGAATTGATTACTCTTCCTATTCCCTTGGCACCAGTAACTAAAAATGTGCTGGGAAGATTCCCAATTGTTTAATCCTCCAGGAATTTGCCCTTCTGAGGAGCTAATTTGTTACCATGACTAACTGTGTTTCTTCGAAACTTGTCCGTTCCCTGGAGGCAGGGAGAGCGGAACCCTTCACCTGCCTTCATCCTTGCCATGGCTCTCCTTCCAGTCCTGGGCAGGGAGGCGCTCAAATCTCTTAGAGGCTTCTACTTCCAAAGTGCTATTTGTCTGCATACTCTTCCCTCCCTCTGACTGCGCGGGGAGGAAGTATATTTGACAAGCGTCAGCAGAGTGGAAGGAGGAGTGGGGGGCAGTGAGTGGAGGGGTGATGAGACCTCACATCATTGCATTATGGATTATAAAGAGGCTCACAACACCAGCCCCATTAGTTCCACTCAGGATTATTCACTGATTCATCAGAAAATTGATCCTCTGACCCAGACTCTCCCCTCTCAATCATCCAAAGCAGCCTTTGTTTGTATCTTAGTCATTTTACCTCTGTAGTGATTTTAGGGAGCCCTGGTAGCCTAGTGGGTAAGGAATTGCACTGCCAACCCAAAGCTATGCACTTCAAATCCCCCAGCCGTCTGAGGGAGAAAGGTAGGCAGTCTCCTGCCATGTGATTCACAGTCTCTGAAAACCCCCTGGAGGGCTGGCGTGGGGTCACTTCTGACTAGACAACAAATTGCAACAACAACCATAATGATTTTATGTAGTTAACCCAAGACATCATGCTTGGGAGGGTGGAGGGACAGAACAAGAAAGGAAGACCCTGGATGAGATGGATTGACTCAGTGACTGGGGTCACGGGGGTGGATGTGTCAGAGATGACAAGGTTGGCTCAGGATAGAGCAGAGTCCAGAGTTGTTGTTCATTGGGTCTCTATGAGTCGCAAGGAACTCGATGGCATGTAAGAATAACAACCCAAGATGTGTCCCTGCTCAAAACAAATCTAGACATAGCAGGATATTTTAAGCTATTAACCTGTTATCTGATTTCCAGTGACCATGCCCTCGTCTCCCGTCCTTCTGTCCATTCCAGCAGACTGTCAGGTGAACTTGGATGGCACTATGCAGAGTGAAAAGTGAATCAAAACAACTATGAGATATCATCTCACCCTAGTCAGAATAGCAAAATTTAACACAACAGCAAGCAACAAATGCTGGTGAGGTTGGGGAGAAACTGGAACCCTTATTCACTGTTGGTGGGAGTGTAAAACGGTACAGCCACTGTGGAAGGTGGTATGGCACTTTTTCAAAAAGTTGCAAATAGAGATACCATTTGACCCAGCAATTCCACTATTAGGAATATACCCCAAAGAGACCATAACTGCCACTCAAGCAGATATAGGCACACCCATGTTTATTGCAGCTTTGTTCACAGTAGCAAGGAGTTGGAAACAACCTAAGTGCCCATCAACAAATGAATGGATAGAGAAGCTGTGGTATATTCACACAATGGAGTGAAAAGTGAGCAGTCCCTGAGTCATCTGGGATGTTCCTATGACTGGTGTTACTGTTGTGGTGGTGTTTTTGTGATGTACCATCAAGTTGGAAACAACTATAGCTGACCCTCCAGTGGATTTTCAGTCAATCACACACAAGGAGATCACCCTTCCTTCTCCCTGATGGATTCCAACTTTGTGCCTTGGGGATTGCAGCACGGCTTCTTACCCCTAAGCTACCAGAGCTCCCCGAGGACTGATAGATGCCATAAATAAATGGTCCGCTGGTCACAGATAGTTTGTTTAGCCCAGTTTTCAAAGTACGATCTTTGCCGCTTAGGGCTCAGCATTTCTGTTTACCACAGTCCCCACTATTCTCAGTTATCTGTCACAATTAACAACCTACGTGCCCGGACTCTCTATGTGTTTGAATTGGCTATGTGTTTGAATTGGTGACCGTAGGCCTTCCCCTTCCATGAGGAAGATTGTGTTAGGTTCTTGGGAAGCAAGTGATCTCTTCCGTGAGAAAGAAACAAGGAAGGTTCTCCCTCGCAAGAATTCATCCTTGTTCTAGTCAGCAGTGAGCATGGGCCTCTTCACATGGGGCTGAGGAGGAGGAAGAATCACACCCCACAATTCACTGCTGGAATCTCATGCCTAGAAACACCTTGGATGGAAATGCCTGTGGAGGTTGAAGAACTACAGAAGAGGCTGTGTTTGAAGAGTAGAAGTCGCAAGAGGGGGAGAGAATTATTTAAAGGGAAGTATGATTAGGTATTATTGTCATGACAGGAGTCCAGAATGAAGGCTGCATAGTGGAGTGGACTTGGGGGGAAGGGATTGTATAACAATAAAAGAATTTTTCTTTTACTTTTCAAAACGAAGAACAAACTGGGGAGGGGGGGTGGGCAGGGAGAAAGGTGCAACAATGAATGAATGGAAATCCAAAATCTCTGTAAACTTTCATTAAAAATAATAGTAAAAAAAGTATTCTCAAGATGGGAGAGTTGAAA
>NW_006399841.1:2140246-2142042 GCF_000299155.1 Elephantulus edwardii | reverse complement strand
AAAAAAAAGACAAAATAGAATAGAAGTTGAACACCAACATCATAGCGCCTTATAAATTTATGACACAAAAAACTTGGAATGTAAACAACTTTCTCTCAAATTACCTATTTTACTAGTGGAAATGATGGAACTTTTACAGCAAAATGATGTAAACTCTGATGACTGAGTTGTTGGGATGAAAAGGGCATTAGAGTTTTAAATGGGATGGTCAGAGGAAATGACATTTGAGCAAAGACTTTGAAGCTGAGGCAACGAGCTTCTCTCTGGGAGCTGAAGTTCCCAGAGCAAAGACTCCAGACCAAAGAGCCATTGCAAAAGCCCTGGAGGCCAGAGCAAGACACAGCCAAGAGGCCACATGACAGCAGCCCAGTAAACAAATGGTAGGCCCACAGATGGTAGTGCCTGGGGGTTACTGTGAGGACTTTGGCTTTACTCAGCAAAACAAGTTACTGGAGGAAGGATCTCAAGCCGAATGAGTTGGATACAACAGTTGTTATATTCAGAATACACTGTAGAGGAGTGATGGGTCTGATAGAAGACCAGAGACGCACTGGGAATCTATTCAGTGAACAAGGGGAGAGAAGACAGTGACTGGAGGAGGAGGAGGAGTAGTGACAGGAGTGAAGGGGTGAGACGCAATCAGGTTCTGGGTTATAAAGGGAACAAGGTTTTTAGAGGCAAGAGACTCTGTTGATGGATACCTTGAACATGGGTTGTAAGAGAAAGAACAGGATTAAAGATGCCGCCAAAGTCTTCAGCCTGAGAGACTGTGGGAATAATTTTATATCCTCTGAGACAGGGAGAGGTTGTGGGTGGAGTAGGTTTGTAGGTGGAGATGGAAGTTTAGGGGTATAATTTTTAGCATATTGACTTTGCAACTTCTAGCATATGTGAGAGGGAAAATGTCAAGTAGATGATTGAATGAATCCGCGAGTCTGAAGTTCAGGAGAGAGAGCTGGGCTGATGATACCAATTTGAAACCGCCTAAACTATAGAAAATATTTAAAGCCATGAGCTTGCATGAGGTAATCATGCAAAGAGAAAAGGACCAGAGCTTCGAGGTCTACCAAAAAGAATAGATAAGAGGGAAGATGAGGACCATGTAAAGAGTGCACAGGGAAGAGAAGAACAACCCGGGAGTGGGATTTCTTAGAAGGGAATTAAGAAAAAGCTTTCAAAGAAAGAGGAAGTGGATTCTATTCTATTCCTTGCAAGACAGCAGCCAGAGAGAATGTTCAAAAAACTAAAGCCGTATCATTACGATTGTTGTTGTTGTGTACTGTCGAGTCAGATCTGATGATAGCTGACCCTCTGGCCAGGCGTTCAGAGGCAGTTAATTGCATAAGAGGAGGTTACCCATCTTTCTCCTGTGGAGCAGCTGGTGGCCATGAACTGTGTGCCTTTGGGATTGCAGCGCAGCTTCTTGCCACTAGGCCACCAAAGCTCCTCTGAAACAGCCTCCAAAAGCTCAAGGCATTTTCAGTTTGTTGGGGTTTTTTGAGGACTTCCAAGACCCCTGCTTTCCTCATGACAGCATCCATGTGTATCTGAAGCCTTTTGTCGCTCCCTAGTGAGCCCTGGTATCACAGTGTTTAAGCACTCAGCCCCTATGTGAAAGCTCCACGGTTCAAACTCATCCAGCGGTTCTACTGTCAGAAGACCCAGGGATTTGCTTCCATAAAGAGTGTTGTTGTTGTTGTTGTTATGTGCCATCGAGTCGTTTGCAACTCATAGCGACCCCATGTACAACAGCCCTAAACCGTGCTCTATCCTGTGCCAATCTCATTGCCTCTGAC
>NW_006399841.1:2135568-2140146 GCF_000299155.1 Elephantulus edwardii | reverse complement strand
TGAAGGCTGCATAGTGGAGTGGACTTGGGGGGAAGGGATTGTATAACAATAAAAGAATTTTTCTTTTACTTTTCAAAACGAAGAACAAACTGGGGAGGAGGGGTGGGCAGGGAGAAAGGTGCAACAATGAATGAATGGAAATCCAAAATCTCTGTAAACTTTCATTAAAAATAATAGTAAAAAAAGTATTCTCAAGATGGGAGAGTTGAAAAGAGATGTCTTTGAACTTTACAGTTACAGAGAGACAGTTGTCCCTTCTAATCACCCTTTCTCTCTCCTTCTCAGGGTTCATCCGTTAAACAAATACAGATTAGTTGTTCACTATGTGTCAGGCATCGTTCTGAGGATTGAGGAGGGGAGGAAACGTCTTAGGGACCTTTGATTCTCTAGTCTCAACTTCTCTCTCTCGCTCCTCATTGAGACCTTGAACAGTTTCCAAACAAGCCCCACAGCCTTTGTACTTTGTATTTTGAGGCCGCCTGTATAACCCATTGCTTTGAATAAGGTAGGGAAAACTTTTTCCTCTTCGTATAGTTCTAGAATGGTAACTCTGAAGGGGCCATGAGAACAGATGAAGGAAGGCCTTCTACCTCGCATCCAGTCTGGAGATGGAGCCCCACGTGGGCAGTTACCAGCTGTCCACCTTGTATCTCGCCTCCTGTCCATCCACACTGACGTGGAAGTCCAGCAGGGCAGAGGCTTGGTCTCTTCTGTTCTCTCTTGTATCCCCAGCAGTGTCTGAAGCAGTGCCTTGCACATAGTAAGCTTTTAATAAGGCCCTGTTGAAGGAATCACCAGCTAAGCAGACAGGGACACAGTCAGTCTAGATGCTGTATGTTCTGCCTTGCTGTCTGAGGGTATTTCCTAAATGTGGACCAGCAGAAGACACGTCAGTGTTTCTAATGCAAACTAAGAGGGAGAGGAGAAGTCTAAACTGGGCTTCGACGACAAGGACAGGTTTTGGAAATGCTGATTGTGGCAGAAGTCTAGGGGAGCCTGGCTTTGGGGAGCAAATCTGGAGCTGTGATTCTATGATCCAATGTGCCCCGAGCCATGATGGTCAGTTGGCCTCCCCTGAGAATGTCAGACTTATTCATGGGAGTAAAAGGCTCTCAGCAAAACTTCCCGCCTACCAGAGACTGTCCTCTCAGTGTCCTGTACGTCCTCACCCCAAACTCAGCCCTCCACTCAGCAAGTCTGAGGCCTGTGATCTGTTCGTGGTGTGCTGCAGGCTGGGCACAAACTTACAGGAGGAGGAGCCTGGGCTCTTCCCTGTCAAGGAGTTTACAGACTGAATGTGCTTCAGAAACAAGGCTGAAAGTGGCTGTTAACGCTGATTTCAGGGCACACAGTTTAAACAATCGTGCATGGCTGCAGTGTGAGCTGAAGGAGAGTGAGAAGAGAGAGAAGAGCATAGGCCTGGAATCTGGAGCGCTAAACTCCCCTTCTCTCTTCTCCTTTAAGCTCTTTGATTTTCCTCTTAGCAAGGCTCTGCGTGCAGCTTCAGTAAGATCAGCAAAGGGTATGTGTGACTGAAGGACCAAAGCTGAGCCATTCACACTCTCTTTCAGGAATTTTAATCTTGAGCAAAGGACCACAGGGTGGAAAATCTATCCCAAGAAAAGCTCCCTAAGGGGGTCCGCTAACTCTTGTTACTTGGACTCCTCCATCCTCGTTCCTCTTCTCCCAGGAACCTGCCAGTTCAAATTCCATCAGTTCAGTGAGCTTTGCCTATATCGTTTCCATAAGCCCCCTCTCTCTTTGTTGTTGGGGTTTTTGTTTGTTTTTTTTTCCCTAACAGATCGGTTTCTTGTGCTGGCAACTGGAGAACCATGCTTTATACAAAAGAGCTTCTTGGAAAATGCAGGATGTGAGCTGACATGTGAATAGCCTCAAAGAATGTGGCACTTTATTGCAGGTGAGGAGAGCTCATAGCAAAGCCACTCAAGAATCTTGCTTGGCCTGGACCAGGGGAAGAAGCGTGAGAAATTAGGTGGGTGAGGTGGGCTGGAGCCAGCGTGGAAACGTCCTTGTCCACAGCGCCTCGGGGTCTGCACTATTTGACAAAAGCTCTGCACAAAGCTGTTGAAAGACTCCGGTACCATAGTCAGTGAGAGCTGTGGACAGAGTTGGAGCCAGCCAACAGGGCCAGCGCAGAATGCATTAAAATTTGGGAAGGGGCCAAAGGAATGAGTTATTTTTAGGAAATAACGTCAAATTAAAGTGTTGAGGCAGCAGAGAACTGGGAGCCCTTACTAAAGTGAAATAAGAGCTGTGGAAGGAAGGGAATGGAATGAATTCTTGAGTCAGCCAGTCTCAGTGTGAATCCGGTTTCCATGGCTGACTTTGCGTGATCAATTGCTTTACCTATAAAGTGGTCCCAACCCCAGTTTAGTATGTTGTTGTACGCTGTAGAGTTGGAGCTGACCCATGGCTGACCCTCTCGTGGGTTTTCAGAGGCGGTAAATCACACGGGCACTCTGGTGCCCTAGTGGTAAGAGGCTGCGTTACAATCCTGAAGGCATGTGGTTCAAATCCACCAGGTGCTCTGTGGGAGAAGGGTGGGCATTCTCCTCCCCTGTGATTTACTGCCTCTGAAAACCCGCCAGAGGGTCAGTTCTGTGTCACTTCTGACTTGATGGTACACAACAACAACAACAACAAAACTGCCTGGGAGGAGACTGCTCATCATTCTTCTCCAGAGCAGCTGGTGGATTCGAACTTTGTGCCTCTTTGGGATTGCAGTGCAGCTTCTTCCCACTAGGCCACCGGAGCTTATGTTGTTGTGGTGTTGTGTACCACTGAGTCAGAACTCATAGCTGACCCTCCAGTGGGTTTTCGGAAGCAGTTAATTTGCGTGAGAGATTACTCGTCCGAAGGAGCAGCTGGTGGATTTGAACTGTGTGCCTTTGGAATTGCAACGTAGTTCTTACCATGAGGCCATCACAGCCCCAGAGCTTATAGTGACTGACAAATAACACAGACACAGCATAAAAATAATACATACACAAATGATGCCTACTGTTGTTGTTGTTGTTGATTGGCGTCGAATCGAGCATGACTCATAGCGACCCTATGAACAAAAGACCTGAAGCCTTTCTACAACTATCGTCGTTTCTCAAAGTTCATAGAGTTTCCAGAGGCATGTTGTTTAGGAAATGCATGCCTCCACGGCTGCTTCCAAAACTGTTATTATTGTCTTCAATAAAATTTGATTCATAATCCAAATTGTTAATTATCAATTATAGTTAATATTGTTACTACTTAAAATTCTGTTTCAAAACCACAGCTCATTTCTGTACGCCCACCCACCCATACACAAAACATACAATTATATTTCAGACAGGTCATAGGACCTAATCTGAAATTATAGACTAGTAAACCTTAGACATAGCTAGTAATATATCATGAAAGCAAATATCTGGCTGTTATAAACTTCTGTCCCTGCGTCATAAAGGAAACAGTGGTCTAAACCCAGAGCTGTTGAATAAGGAAGTGTCCAGGCGCCTGGCAGAGTCAGCCTGGCATCACTTATTCCAATGAGATCCCACAAAGTACCCAGTGAGACGAGAGAATTGTACCTGGAAAGACATTATGAAAATAACTTTTTCATTCTTTTCACAAAAGTAGAATGAGGACAAAAGCTCTGGGAGGGAATTAGGAACCCCGGGCCTACAGAGTTCATTAGGACTCCTGGAAAGCCGTTCATCGTTTTGAAGCCTTAGTTTCTCACATCAGCAGCCCCACATCCTGGGACACACTCCTCCTCCAGCTTACTGGATATGGGACAACCTAACCTCATTCATTTCCCATGTCACCATCTCTGCGTTTTGAATATTAACATTTCCTCCCTAGAGCTGACCTTTTATCATGAAGTTCAGCTGAGAATCATAGTCATAGCCCTTTGGTCACCAAGTGTTAGCAGTTGGGCCTTTTCCTCAGGACACTGAGGCGTAAGGATTTAGGCCAAATGGCCACAGTTCCCACAATCCTCCTGAGAGACAGGAAGGGCAAGCTGATGTGTTTAGTTTTTCAATAAATAGTTGAAAGTGCACTCAGCAAAATGTATACCAGTTCACTAATTTCTACATGGACACTTCAGGGACATTGATTTCATCCTTCAAGTCGTGCAACATTGTACAATCAATCTTACAGTGTTTCTAGAATTGCTTTTGCCTCATTATCGTATTGCTTTCACCTCTTGAGTTTTTTCTGTAGCCTTTTGAGTAGCAATTCTCAGTTTGGTACCATATAGATAGTTCTTAAAAAGAAGTGGGAAACATTATTGACTAATTAAGCTAACCTACTGTTTGGTTTAATGAAGGTTTCAGGGACTATTTGGGGTTAAAGGTTTAAAGATTGTCTCAGGGAAATAATTTCGGAAAGTTATCTAGTTTTAGTGGTGGCGGTCTTCAGAACAGAGCAGGGAAACACTGCATGGTTCAAAATCGGGAAGGGTGTGTGCCAGGGATGTGTCCTGTCTCCATACCTTTTCAATCTTTATGCAGAACAGCTTATCTGGGAGGCTGGGCTTTATGAGGAGAAATGTGGCATCAGGATTGGGTGAAGAATCATCAA
>NW_006399841.1:2121614-2130733 GCF_000299155.1 Elephantulus edwardii | reverse complement strand
GAAGTGGATGCCATTCCTGCTTCCAAGCTTGTTTGAATCGGGGAGCTCCACCAAGTACTGTCCACCATGGGTAACCATTATTGAATTTGGCACATCACTGTCACAGTGTTCAGCATCACAGCAACCACGAGTTACCTCTGTACAGCAATGCACAGACCAGTGCTATACCATCTAGAAGAATGTTTGACAAAAAACTATTTTAACCAGGCCTGAGGGCCTCGGATTAAAATCACCCATTTGGTCTTGGTAGCATAACTTTCTGTCCACTAGGCCAACTGAGCTCTCTCCATGTTGTTGTTGTTAAGTGCCGTTGAGTCGTAGACGACTCATAGCGACCCTATGAACAAAATGCCTGAGCACTGTTCATAGAGTTTCCAGAGGCAAGCCATTTCAGAAGTGGATGCCACTCCTGCTTCCAAGCTTATTTTAATCAGGAAGCTCCACCAAACATTGTCCAGTCTGAAAAAGCCTATGAGGAAGTTGTACTCTTGTCATAGGAAGCAGCTACAAATAGGCGTCAATTCAAAGACATAGTACAGTAACAATAGCACAACAATGTGAGGGGCTGCCTCAGAGCACCAAGCCTTTGTGCAGTCCCTACTTGGCCGGGAGCCCTCTTTTTCCTTCTTTTGCCTGGAAACTTCTCTTTGATCCCTCACCTCCCACCTCAGGGATGAAAAATCTTCAGTCCTCTGCTCCAGGCTCATGGCTTGTTTACTTTCTGCCTCCCATAGAGTGCACCTTTACAGAAGGCAGGAGGTAACTTAACTTCTTCACCTAGAGTCTGAAAAATCATAATAAATATATATATAGTGGAGTGTGTGAATAAAAAAAATTACAATTCAGTCTGTGCTGTGTTGTGTGGGGCACAGAAGGAGAGAGAGCAGCTAGTAGAGAAGTGATGTGTTTATAAATTATCATCCAACTGCTCTTGTCAGATTTGTAGTAAATGCTGACTGCTAGGTAGGACTCATTATCTCTGATTTCAAACTACCCGTGTTAACACTAACACTACCCTAAATATAGAGTTGGGGAGTGATGTGAACAGCTGGCTTGTACAAGCTGACATGAGCAGGCTGCCTCACCCCACTGTCTCTAGGAGGATGGAGGCTGAAGAGAAGGATGTAACGGTCATTTACAGAGTGCTGGTCATTGGAGCCCAGGGAACAACAAGAAAAGATCAAGGACAGAATTTTAGGAACACCAGCAATTCCTTGGCATATGGAAAAGAAGGCTCTTGTGAAGTAGAAAGTGGTAGGAAGACCTGAGGAAAGAGAAAAACCAGTGTGATGTCATGGAAGCCAGAACCCAAGCCCATGGCCATGGGGTCAGTTCTGACTCTAGACAATCTTCCACTGAGTTTCCCAAACTGTAAATATTGAAAGGGACAAGCCAGACTGCTTCACCTCTTGACCAAGGAGTCAGTGGTAAAGCTGACCCACTATCCAGCATGTCCCCCTTGTCCTGTAAGAGTGAGAATTTTCTAGAGGACCCTTAGTGTCAAATAGACCAAGTTGAAGAATATTAGGTGTGGAAAACATGTCCCTAAGTTAAAAGCTAACTGTTACTTAATCAGAGTGGTGACGATATCTCAGAGAGAGTGTAGGAGGAAATGGTTGAGAAGAAAGTGTGTGCATGACCCGACCCACAGCTGACCCTCCAGCGGGTTTTCAGAGGCAGTTAAATGCACAGGACGAGACTGCCCATTGTCCTCCAGAGCAGCTGCTGGGTTCGAACTACACGCCTTTGGGATTACAGCACTGTTTGTTACCACTCGGCCACCGGAGCTCACGACCAGGAGGGCTGGCATTTTAAGTGTTTGGAAGCAGAAGGGGCATCTGCTTCTTAAACAACATGCCTCTGGAAACTCTATGATGTTTGAGAAATGATGATAGTTATAGAAAGGGTTCAGGCCTTTTGGTCATAGGGTCGCTATGAGTCATGCTGGATGCAACCAATAACACAACAACAATTAATTATTATAAGGAGTCCTGCTGGTTAAGTGGTCAGTTGCTAACCAAAACAACAACAGTTCAAATGGCCCCAGCAACTGTCTTCAGGAGAACGGCCCATGTCTACAGCTTGAAGACTAGAACTTAGAAAACCCAGGGAGAGAGAAATTATGTATACTGCGTTGAAACAGATAAGAGAGAGAACTGTTTAAAGGGAATATATGATTATATATTGTCATGGCAAGAGTCCAGAACAAAGGCTGCACAGTGGAGTGGACTTGGGGGAGGGATTGTATAACAATGAAAGAATTTTTCTTTTACCTTTCAAAGAGAAGAGTGAGCTGGGGGAGAGGGGTGGACAGGGAGAAAGTTCAACAATGAATGAATGGAAATTCAGAGTCTCTGTAAACTTTCATTAAAATTAATAATAATTTTAAAAATTACAAAAAAAGAGACAGTCCAGGGATAGTTCTAGGCTGTTGTAGTGGGTCTCCGCAAGTTGGAATCTACTCTGAGGCACATAACAAGAACATTGCTTATTTACTGCTAGATAAAAGATCACCCTGAAACGTAGTAGCTTTAAATAACAGAGACCGTGGTACCAGGGGCTTCATAGCCTGTCAGATGAATCTTAGCTGAAAGTAGAGAATACCAGAAGAATGTCTATCTGTGTTTGGTTGGCTATGCAAATGCATTTAACTATGTGGATCACAACAAATTGTAGCTAACCTTGAGAAGAATGGGAATTTCAGAACACTTGTTTGTGCTCATGCATTACCTATACTTGGACCAGGAAGCAGTCGTCAGGACGAAGCAAGGAAACACTGCATGGTTCAAAATCTGGAAAGGAGTATGTCAAGGATGTGTCTTGTCTCCATACCTTATCAATCTACGTGGAGAACAGATCATCTGAGAAGGTGGGCTTTATGAGGAGTGTGACATCAGAATTGGAGGAAGACTCATTAACAATCTGTGTTATGCAGATAACACAACCTTGCTTGTGGAAAATGAGGAGGGCCTGAAACTTTTGCTGCAGAAGGTCAAGGATGGCAGTCTTCAGGATGGATTGAAGCTCAAAGTCAAAAAAGCAAAGATTCTTACTACTGGACCGATTGGCAGCATCACAATAGATGGAGAGGAGATTGAGATTGTTAATAATTTCAGCTTGCTTGGCTCCATAATCAGTATTCTTGGCACCAGCAGAAATCAAAGGACTAATTAATTGCTTTGGAAGAATTTGCTGTCAGAGACCTCTCCAGAGTGTTAAAAAGTAATTACATCAGTCTGGAGACAAAGGTGCACCTGATCCAAATCATGGTCTTTGCAATTCCGTGCTATGCATCAGAAAACTGAGCAACGACTAAGAGTGACAGAAGAGGTATCAATGCCTTTGAGTTGCGGTGCTGGAGAAGAGTGTTGAACATTCTGTGGACTACAAAGAGAATAAACAGGTTTGTCCTGAAGAGAGTGACAGTGAAACTAGGTTGCTCCTTGGAAGAGAGCATTTTGAAGCTACGTCTCACATACTTTGGGCATGTGGCCAGGAGGAGCTGATCCTTGGAGTAGGACATCATGCTTGGAAGTGTGGAGGAAGAGCGCAAGAGGAAAAGACCCCTCTTGAGCCGCAATGGATTGATTCAGGTAACTGAGAGAGTGGGATTAGGTGTGTTGGAGAGAGTGAGACGGCTCAGGATAGGGCAGGGTTCAGAGCTTTTGTGCATAGGGTCGCTATGAGTTGCAGGTGGCTTGAGGGCACATAACACCACCACCAAACTCATATCACAGCTTGGGTGAGTCAGAAATCTAGAAGTTCAGAAAATCAATTTAGCTGGATGGTTCTGGCCTCAGGCCTCATGAGGCTGCCTTCAAGATGTTGATCAACCTAGCGGTCATCTATAGCCTGGACTGGGGCTAAAAGGCTGACTCACTGACTTGACTAGCAAGTTGATGCTGGCTCTTGAAGGGAAAACCACCACCAACAACAACAAAAAAATAAAGACCACTGTTGAGTCCATTCTGACTCATCCTGACCCTCTAAGCCAAAGGAGAAATGTTGCCTAGAGTTTCTGAGGTTTCACATCTTTACATGAGCAACCATTTTGCCCTGTGGAGCATCAGGGAGATTTAAACTTCCAACCTTTTGGTTAGCAGCCCAAAGCTTTAACTGACATCCCACTAGTGCTCCTGGCTGTTGGCAGAAAGCCTCGGGTTTTTTTTCCCTCCAGGTGAGTGTCTCCATAGGACTTCTGGAGTGGCCTCACCCTAGGTCAGGTGTATTTCCCCAGAAATAATCTCAAAGGGAGCGTGGCTGAAGCTGCAGATGTCTTTTCTCTCCTAGTCTTGAAGACACACACTGTCACTTCTGTAGCATTCCCACCGTGGTCCAGCATAGCCAGGGAATGACAGGTCCGCAGTGTTAGGATACTTTTCTGTAGACAGAACAATGCAAGAAGAGGCTAACAGTATGGAGACTTATGAAGACTATAGGTCATCTTGCTCAGATCCACAATCAACACTCTTGACACCAGCAGTCGAAAAATAGAAAGACGAGTTGCACTGGGAAAATCTACTGTTAAGGACCTCTCCAGAGTGCTGAAGAGCAAGGAGGTCATTCTAGAGACTAAGGTGTGACTGATCCAGGTCATGATCTTCTCATTTGCTTGCTATGTATCAGAGAGCTGGACAGTCACTAAGGATGACAGAAGAAGCATTGATGCCTTTCAGTTGTGGTGCTGGAGAAGAGCATTAAATACACCATGGACAACCAAGAGAACAAACAGGTTTGTCCTGAAGACAGTGAAAGTGAAACTAGGTTGATCCTTGAAGGCGAGGATTTTGAAACTCCATCTTACATACGTGTGTGTGTGTGTGTGTGTGTGTGTGTGTGTGTTTGCCATTGAATCTGATCCAACTGGCACAAAAGAAGATTGTCTTTCGTTCTCCAGCAGAGCATCTGATGGATTCAACAGCCCAGCTTCTTGCCACTAGGCCACCAGAGCTCCTCATCTCACATTGTGTAGGCATGCACATGCTGCTGGGATGGACCAGTACTTGGAGAAGGACATCATGCTAGGAAGGGTAGAGGGTCAACACGAGAGAGGAAGACCCTGAATGAGATGGATTGACACAGTGACTGTGACAATGGGGTCAGATGTGTCAGAAATGATGAGACTGACTGAGGATAGGACAGGGTTCAGAGTTACCGTTCATAGGGTCTCCATGAGTCCTAGACAACTTGTTGGCACGTAAAAATAAGAGCCTGTATAAAAAGATTCTATCTCTTCCAACAGTAAAATTCACAATTTGGTGGAGATGTTTTTGCTTTCAAAGTCCTGCCTGTCATTAAGTTTTGATGCCTTCAAATGATATACACAAGGCCTTCTCTAAAGTCCAAAAATGTGGATGAAATCTGTGCAAACAGTAGAAATTTTCAATTACTTGTGGGCAATTTTGTGCTATCGCCACCTTGTGGTCACTTGGAATAGTAGCTTTCAATCCAGTGAGAATTTTCAACCCAGAGCGATGCAGAAGTTTCACCTCCAGTGGTCATTCTGAGTTAACACTGCCCGTGACGAGGGGCTACATACTTTGCAGGGTACTGTTAGTCTTTGTTGTAAAGCTTTCATTGTTAGAAAAGTCTTTTCAATACTGAGCTGTGTCTGTCTTGGTTTAATTTCTATTCACAATGCCCTTTTTTACTTTTTTTTTTTAAATTCATGGTGGTTGCTTATCATATCCCACTATTCACACCCCGCCCCAATATATTTCAACTTCCTCATCTCTCCATGGGAAGCTCTGGTGGCCTAATGGTAAGGAGCTGTGCTGCCATCCCAAAGGTAAACGGTTCAAACCCACCAGCTGCTCTGTGGGAGACAAAAGGGCATTCTCCTGCAATCTGGTTTCAACTCGATGGTTCACCAACATGTCTTCTTGAATGATACTATTCCCAGACCCTCATCTTCCCAGGGTTCTCTGTAGGCCAGGCTCCCTAGAAATGGAGTCTGAGACAGAGAGCTTAGTGGTCGTCTGATCTCTGCCTCCCGTTCAGCCTTTGGGTAACAGGAACTTGAAGCACATATTCTGGAGTGGAGAATTGTCTAATTATCCCATGGAAGCTGCAGCTTCCCATCATCTCAGTAACTCCCAGATCAAAGACCCAAAGACCCTGAGGGCAGAGAGAATATCCAGTGAGAGGAAAAATATTTCAGAAACCTATTGCATTCATAGCTTGGAAGGAGGAGTGGCATCCACTTCCATATTAGCTTGTCTCCGGAAACCCTATGAACCTGGAGAGAGGATGAAAGGCACCCAAGCATTGAGGACTCTCCTTCATAGGGTCGCTTGCAACTCAACGGCACCTAACAACAATAACAACAACGACAACAACTGCATTCATTCATTCATTCATTCATTGCTTCTGACCATCAAGTCTCCCCACCCCCTCCAGTTAAAGTCATGGAACTCTACTTTTGATCAGTTTTCTCTCACTTGTTACTCTCTTCATCCAGTTCCATGATTTGTACATGATTGAGTTCTAACAAAGCAAATTAAACAGATTTAGTTGATTCTGTCAAAGCAGATATTTCAGGGGTGGCAGGCAACTTAGCATTGAATATACTCCAAATACAGGCTTCCTCACAGATCACAGAGAACATTCCATTTTGGGATGGTTCAACGTGGGTACTTGATTCGAAAGTCACGATGTCTGCCAAGAAGCCCTGGTGGTGCTGTGCATAAAGCAATGGAATGCTAACTGAAGGGCCAATCGTCCTTATCCACCAGCTTCTGTAAGGGAGAAAGATGAGAGCAGTCTACATCCATAAAGGTTTACAGCCTCGGAAACGCTCGGCAGTTCTATTTTGTCCTATAGGGTTATGAGTTATTGTTAGTTTAAATCAATCTGATGGAAATGCATTTTATGTCTGTCTACATTTTCAAAAGAAGGAATTTTAAAAAAAAATAGGTAAAAGAATTTTGGTTATAAAAGCATACAGTTGAAATTCTCTTCTCCTGATCCCTGTTGTGTTCCCCATAAGTGAATGCTGTTATCTGGGTTGGTTTTTCTTAACATCCTTGACCATGACTGTCTTTTGTGTTGGTTTTTTTTTTTAACTTTGAAAAAGAACAAAGTTTATGTAGCATTTCTAAAGTATACATTAAAAATGTCACCAGCCCTTAAAAACTGTTTTAGATGTTTTCTTTTTTTTTTTTTTTTTTACTTTAATGAAAGTTTACAGAGACTTTGGATTTCCATGACTATTATTCAAAATGTATGTCAATTGGGCTGTTTACATATTCTTTTCATAATTCCTTTGACTAAGGGTTCTACAGGGAGATCTGGTGTTCTGGTGATATTTTTTAAAAACTTTTGTTACTTTTATGTCAACTGTCTTCTTTTTAATTTCCTTAAAAACCAGAGCCTGCGCAAGTTCTTGGGACAGAGGTCATCCAAGGAGAGACCTCGAGACAGAGAATGGTGAAAAACCCGGACAGGACAATAACAAAGGATGGTATCATCAATAATTAGACTTCGCATTGTGCTATTTCAAAGTCTCTCTCTGTGGAATAGAACTGGCAACAGCAGCTTGGAAGATTAGAGGAGAATTTAGGGAGCAGAGAGTTTTATGTTCCTGATGACATAACTGCTCAGAAAAGGAGGGTGAGAATATTTGCCCAGCTGGAAGAAGACAGTTGATGTCACAACATTGAACTTGTAGAGACATGAACTGGAATGTGGTTTGCTATGCATATTCTCAGTAACAACACTTAAGTAAACGTATAAACTTTTTTTAAAAAAAATTTATTATTATTTTGTGTGTGTAGGTACTGTCAAATCAGATCTGACTGGTACAGGAGGAGATTGCCCCTCCTTCTCCAGCAGAGCGTCTGGTGGATTCGAACTGTGTACCTCTGAGATTGCAGTGCAGCTTCTTGCCACTAGGGCCACCAGAGCTCCCTATATATAAACATTTTTAAAGCAGATTTTTTTTTTACTATATTAGTTTGAAAGATTCATTCAGTTGTGAAGTTAAGTAGATAGTTGTAAAGAGTCAAATTATTCACATTCAAGAAAATGAAAGTGATCACTGGTTTGTGGGTCCGCATAATCCCACCTCTGATGTGTTGTCTGCCACTTGCTATGTTTTCTATTTCTTTGTGATTGACGTTAGTTAACTGGGAGAGAGAATTATCATATCAGACTCTGTGGAGGACCCAGAGGTAAACAGGTAATCTTTACTTTGGATGGAGGCTGTTTCCACATGTCAACATCAGCACTGAGATCTTTTATTACAGGTAAATGGTCCCAGGTGTTGTTTTCCATAAGCTTTACACATACGTTTTCTTAGATTTTCCTCCCCTCAGTATGTGATTAGCCCAACAAGTAAAAGCCGTTATCACACTCATGTGTTTTTCATGAAGTTCTGTAACAAGAATCTGGGATTCGGTAAGTGGAGCTGAAGGCCAAGTTAATAATGTATAGGCGATACAGCTGATAGGTGCTCTTGTCATCTTCACATCCCTGTGAGTGTCGGCACAAAGACGAGGACTCGGAACAACACGGGTGTGAGCTGCTTCCCTTCCACTCGGAGGTCGGTAATGAAAACACTGTGGGTGGATCCTTAGCGCTCAGCTAAATTCTCCAGGATTAGGAACAGACACACCCAATGCCACTGAGCCCATCTCCCCTTGTGAAGATCCAGTGTGTCTAAGAGTCGAATTATGTATGGAAGGTGGTACCGCGCTTTCTCAAAAAGTTGCAAATAGAGATACCATTTGACCCAGCAATTCCGCTACTGGGAATATACTCTAAAGAAACCATAATTGTCACCCAAGCAGATGTATGCACACCCATGTTTATCGTGGCTTTGTTCACAATAGCAAAGAGTTGAAAACAATTCAAGTGCCCATCAACAAATGAATGGATAGAGAAGCTGTGGTATAGTCACACAATGGAATATTACGATGCTGCATTGAAAAACAAGGAACTCATGAAATATTACACAAAATGGGTGACCCTGTAAAACAACCCGGTGGTAGAGGAATTTGCTCCAGGACTTAAGAACAATAAATTACATAGTTGAGCCTCTACATCTTGTGGTTCCTAACCTTTATACTATAATAGACAAAGTGCTAGTCAATAGGCCTTTTATTTTAAGAACTATCTTC
>NW_006399841.1:2120727-2121514 GCF_000299155.1 Elephantulus edwardii | reverse complement strand
AAAAAAGAAAGAAAGTCAGTCCTCTGTGAATATGCATAATTCTGTTCTGTAATTTCACCCCCTTCGCTCAGGATTCTTCTATAGGGTCTTTGGCCAAAACATTGACCAATGAGGGACACATAGCAGGGTCACAAATTCTTAATCCTCATTTAACAGAGGGGATAGTGGATCTCAGTGAGGTGTGGTGACTTGCCCAAGGTCACTGAGCTCAGAAGTGGTTAATATGCCCCACAGTCACCTCATCTGCCTCCAGGCCAGGGTTCCCTCCTTCATATTCAACCACATCCTTGACAGCCTTGGCATCTCCTGGTTATATGGGTTTAGAAGGACCTTCAGGACTCAGGACCTAGAGAACAGACTCCTTCTGGCACAGCGGAAGCTTTGGGAAGAATCTCGATGTGTCTTAAATTATCCTATGGAGTGTTTAGATTATATTGATGAATAAAAGCTGAAGATCTTTGTCTGTATTCTATTTTTTTAATTTATACTAGTTTATTTACAAAATTCAAATACTTATTTTTCAGACCAGAGTCTTCCAATTTCTCTCACCTCCCCCAAACCGTGATTAATCTCCCTCGTCACGAACCCCACGCACAGCCTCATCCCTCTGCTTCCACCCTGCCCTGCGCCTTGAATCCTCATATTCATTCTACAATAATGGTTTTATATAATATTTGTATTTGTGGGACTGAATTAATTCACTCAGAATAATGCTCTCCAGTCCCTCCCAAGTAGGTAATAATTTACAAAATCATTGCTCCTGCGTGCTGTATAGTATTCCATTGTG
>NW_006399841.1:2103141-2117107 GCF_000299155.1 Elephantulus edwardii | reverse complement strand
ATATAGCTAAGAGAATATGCCATCCCCTTTTCCTTATGAATCACGGTGAAGTCTCTCTCAGGGAGGAGTGATAGGGAATGGCAAAGGATACACTGACAAGGGAGATTAATCAGAACTGGCTTTGACAAGCACTGTGGCAATGGGACAATTAAAACAGACTTTCAAGGGGGAAGAAAAAAAAGAGGAATGAACTGGGGGGGAGGGTAGAGAAAAGAGTGCAACAATAAATGAATGGAAACCCAAAATCTCTGTAAATGTTCATTAAAATTAATAAAATTTAATTTAAAAAATGATATTAAAAACGTAAAAAAAATGGGTGACCCTGGAGGACATTATGCTGAGTGAAATATCTCAGTTGCAAAAGGACAAATACGGCATAATGCCACTTTTATAAAAGAAGACTGACATCAGGGTTGGGGGAGACAGAGAAAGGTGGCATAAATTATGTATATTGCATTGAAATAGATGAGGGAGAGAACTGTTTAAAAGGGATATGTTGTTATGTTGTTGTTGTTATGTGCCGTCAAGTCTCTTACGACTCATAGCGACCCTATGTACAATAGCCCTAAACTCTGCTCTGTCCTGTGCCAATCGCACTGTCTCTGACACACCCATCCCGATTATCCCAGTCACTGAATCTTTTTTTTATGTAAAAGGGATATATGATTAGATATTATTGTTATGACAGGAATCCAGAATGAAGGCTACTTAGTGGAGTGGACCTGGGGGGAGGGATTGTATAACAATGAAAGAATTTTTTTCTTTTACTTTTTAAAAAGAAAAGCTAATTAGGGGGAAGGGGTGGGCAGGGAGAGAATTATGTTCTGTCATGAATGCTGTTATCTGGAGGGTTTTGTACATCCTTTGTAAGGAGTTTTTAATGGCAGCTCTTGCAGCAGTAGACAGCTGGCTCTTCCAGAAGCATCTCAGGATGGGCTTGAACCTCGAACCTGTGATTGCCAGAGTTTCCAGTACTCAGAGGTTCCTCTCCAGCACGATGAGCAGTTGTTGTTAGGTGCTGTCGAGTCAGTTCTGACTCCTTAGAGACCCTGTTTATGACAGGACAGAACAGTGCCTGCTCCTTCACGGAACCAAGCAGCCTTTCTCCAGGGCCTTCCTGACGACATGCTCAAAGTATGTGAGAGACTCTCACCCACCTCGCCTCTGTGGTGACTAACTGCGAGTGTCTCTGGATGGCAACCTTGTTCAATACCCACGGTAGTGTTCTGAATATCTCCTTATTCTTAGATATGTCCTGCCTATGAAGGTTTGGTTTATCTTATTTATATGATTATTCTCAAGCTACTCAATCCCTTTGGTGGGTTATGAACATTCATTTGCATAATCCTTTGTGCCTGATTCAAGCTGTGGTCTTTGCAGTCACTTGCTATGCACCTGAGAGCTGGCCAATGCATACGGATGACAGAATTAAAATGACACCTTTGGGCTCTGGTGTTGGAGAAGAACACAGAATCTCTCACGGGCTGCCAACAAAACAAACAAGTCTGTCGTGGAGGAAGTTCAACGACAGCACTCCTTAGAGGCAGGGAGGTGAAACTTCATCTCATTTATTTTGGGCCTGTTGTCAAGAGTGGCCGGTCCTTGGAAAAAAGACGTCGTGCTGGAAAAGAGGGAGGGTCAGAGAGAAAGAGGAAGACCTTTAACGAGATGGAATGACCCAGTGACTGTAACAGTGGACTCACGCATATCAGAGACAGTGAGGATAGCACGGGGTAGGGCAGGGCTAGACTTGATCATTACCAGGATCACTCAACCATGAGCAATCGCTCGTGACTCTAGCAACCCTCCGTTGAGTTTCTGAGAGGCTGTAAATCTTAATGTGAAGAGGCTGCCCCTCTTTCTACCTTTGAGCTGCTAGTGGGTTTGAACGACCAGAGTCTTGAGGCCTTTTGGTTAGCAGCTCAATGTGTTTGGGATTATGTCACCAGAACTCCAGTGTTGATCAATCATCGGCTACCCTGGTGGGAATGGTGGGCGTCTTGCAGACATCTCTAGGGAAGCTGATCTTTGAGCCAAGGGCAAACCTCCAGGGGAAAACTGGAAACTAGCTAAAATACTCACAGGCGCTCCAAATTCACTATCAAGAAAAGAGATCAGGTCCAGCGCCAACAGAGATTGCTGCCTGTGATGTCAAGGAGGTGTGAGCAGGGCTACAAGTGCTGGCAGACAAAAGCAGGTGATACGCCTTCCCTGATGATGCACGTGAGGTTCAGAATCTCCTGGGACGACTCCAAGGGTGCCCCGCTGAGCCCTGCCCATCCCTGGGGATCAGACCTGCATTAAAAACATAAGCATATCTGATGGGCGGTCACTCCAGTGAGGGCCGGATTGCAGGAGGGACAATGGAGGCTCAGAGAGTAGTCCCTAAGGGAGAAAGGGACCTGGCCCAGAAAAACCTAGAAAAAGGGACCATTAAAGGAGGCTGCTGATTCTGGGCAGATGCTGGAATTGGCTGTTGTGATTTTTTTTTCTTAAATTTTTCTACTAGTTCATTTACAAAGTTCAAATAAAATTTAAACAAATTCTTTCAATTTCCCTCAAACTCCACCCCACCCCATGAAATTGTACAACCCAATGATTAATCCCCCCTTCCCCCTGCTCATCCACATCCCTCTGCTTCCAGCCTCTCCCACCCCTCCTGGATCCTTATACTCATTCTACAATAATGGTTTTATACAATGTTTATCCTTGTGGGACTGAGTTCACTCAGCATAATGCTCTCCAGTCCCTCCCAAGTTAAGTAATAATTTATAAAGTCATTGTTCCTGCATGCCGCATAGTATTCCATCGTGTGAATGTACCATAATTTCTCAATCCATTTGTTTGTGGTTGGACATTTGGGCTGTTTCCATATCCTTGGCGATGGTGAATAATCATTTGGTAATTCCACCCTAGACAAGAGTCTTCTAACAAAAGTTTACAGAATACTTCTGGGCCTCCACAAGAAAAACACTGATAACCCAATTACAAAATGGGCAAAAGACTTGGGAAGAATTTTCACAGAGGAAGGTATTCAAGTGGCAAAGACACAGGAAGAAATGCTCCAAATCACTGACAATAAGAGAGATGCAAATCAAAACCACAGTGAGGTACCATCTCACTCCAGTAAGAGTGGCAAAATTTAACAGGGCAGCAAGTAATAGATGTTGGAGAGGACGTGGCGAGAAAGGAACTCTTTTACAGTGTTGGTGGGGTTGTAAAATGGAAGGCATTTCCATTCTGGAAGGCAGTTTAGCACTTCCTCAAAAAGCTAAACATAGAAATTCCATATGACCCAGCTATTCCACTACTTGGAATATACCCTGAGAAAACGAGAACTGAGGCACAAACTGAGATTTGTACACCAATTTGATAGCAGCATTATTGACCATTGCTGTTGTGATTCTAAGTGATAACATTTTCATTATGCTTCTGTGATACATCTTCATCTATCTTGTACTAGTCTAGTCTTTGGTGGAGACACATACAAACTATAAGAACACAGAGTGGTTTAAAATCAGGAAAGGTGTGTGTCAGAGCTTTATCCCTTCCCCACACTGTTCAATCTGGACTCTGACGCTATGAGTTGTCTACGATTCGACGGCACTTAACAACAATGAGAGAGCTCAGTTGGCCTAGTGGACAGAAAGTGATGCTACCAAGCCAAAGGTGAGTGATTTTAATCTGCAGCCCTCAGGCCTGGTTTTAATTGGTTTTGATCAAACATTGTTCTAAGTGGTATAGCACTGGTCTTTCCATTTGCTGTACCGAGGTAACTCACAGTTGCTGTCATGCTAAACACTGTGACACTGGTGTGTCAAATATGATAATGGTTACCCATGGTGGACAGTGTTTGGTGGAGCTCCCTGATTCAAACAAGCTTGGAAACAGGAGTGGCATCCACTTCCAAAATAGCTTGCCTTCAGAAACCCTATGAAGCTGGAGAAACAATGAAAGTTATACATGTGTTCAGGTCTTTCATTCACAGGGTCGTTATGAATTGTCTACAACTCAACGGCACTTAACAATAAAAACAGCAACTTTAGAAACAACAAATTTATCTTGTAGAATGTGCAGCCAGGGTGCTCCTTGATGGCAAGGATGGTCTCACATACTTTGGGCGTCTTGTTAGGAGGGTCTGGTCCTTGCAAAGGGACATCATGCTTGGAATAGTGGATGGCAGTGAAAGAGAGGAAGGCCCTTGATGGGGTGAACGGGGCTCGAGTATATCAGAGATGACCAGCATGGCATCGGACAGAGGATAAGGAAGATTAGATTGTATTCCTCACGGGGTTGCTATGAGTCCTGGTTGACTTCACGGCTCCTAAGAGCCAAGTCTTTAGAAGCATTCTCTTTTGTGACATATCAGAAATACTGTGTCTGTATTTCCCCATCGCTCCTTGCCCAGACATTACCTCTTGAACGGGGATAAAGTCCTCAGATAACAGAACCCGGAGCCTTCTGTCTGTAGCCTCCCAACACTTGCTGCTATAGCATTTTGGTCCAGTTCAGTTTGGTCCCTCACTGTCCGGTTCCATTATTGCATGCCTGGGGGATGAAGGGCAAGTAAAGGGGCACTCTGAGGCTGCTCTGAGCCTGAATCATAGTCACGCCTGAGTGGGAAGTGAATTCTCACTGATGTTCTATTCTTTGGGAGCCAAGAGCGTATCCAGAGGCTGCACTATGTGGATGGTGCTTTATCCATCATCCCTCCGTGCAAACCAGCCCAAGGGCTGGGACTTGTGCCTCTGTTTCTGACACCACTTTGTCCACTTGTGTGGCAGGTTGCAGGTGTTCAAGCACTGTCCCCCACCACCTGTAGCCTTTTACTAATAGTTAATGGAAGTTAGTATAGAAATACCCCAGTTCCTTATTTTGGGGGTAAGATACCCAAGCATTTGCCTAACAGAACACACACTGATTCAACAATTTCTACATGTGACACTGATGACATTCTTAAACTTGTACAGTCATTCTCTGAATCATTTCCTTCCCCAGTTAACATAACTCACTGCTCCCTAACCTTTCTATAGAGCCTTTCAAGTTGCTGCTGTTAATTTGAGCCCCACAGTACTTTAAAAGTATAATAGTAATAGTCATGGTAGACTGTCAGACTACCCCACCAGATTGATCTCTCTCTTTCTCTGTTCCCCTCCCTCCTTCTTTGCCTCCCTCCCCCCTCTCTTTTTAATGTACAGTTTTGTTTAATGAGAATCTGTAGCATACTGCGTTAAGTATTGTGCTGCTAACTGAAAGTTTACCAGTTCAAATCCACCAAGTTGCTCCATGGGTGAAGGAAGTGGATTTTTTTGTTTGTTTATCATTTGGCTTAAAGACAACAAAAGGGCTATTTATGTTTTAAGGTTTAACGATTAGCTCAGAGCAATAGGTTTGTGGGTTCATCCAGCCTCAGTGGCTTCAGCATGTCCAGATTCCACGACTATTTGAAATTCTGGTCTGCATTAATGCAGATGTAGTAATCAGGTTTCTTTTATAGAATCTTTGGTCATAAGGCTCACAGCCAAGGACCATCCAGTTCTTGTGTTCTGTTGGTAGATGAGGTCGTTGTTGGTGGAGGTGATCAGCCAGCCACACACTCCACAGCCCGCTCCTATGTGTGACTCACCTTCTTCCTCTGTTACTCCAGGTGAATAGAGGCCAATTGTTGTACCTGCATGGTTACTTGCAAGCTTTTGAATCCTTGCCACTAAGCAACGCATAGGAATGGAAACAGAAGCGTTAAACACAATGGGAGGCTGGTTAACTTGGATGTCCCTGAAAGCACACTGAAAATTTAACTATGACATACATCTCAGTGTCTTCAAATATCATTGTGAAGTAATTAGCGTGAGATAAGATCTTATTGTCCTGTTGGGTGGCTGAGAGAGTCCATCCTCATTCTTGTGCGACAAAGGTTGTGTAAGGCAGTGTTCTCTCTAAAGAAAGATTTTCAGAATATGAGCTGTCTGGGTGCTTCACGAAAAGGGTATTGGTGGGACATTTATTCAAGTTCCAGGTGTTGTTGGTAAGTGCCGTAAAGTCATAGGCAACCCGTAGCAACCCTATGAACGAAAGTCCTCAACACTTATGTGACTTTCATCCTTGCTCCAGGTCCCTAGGGTTTCCAGAGGCAAGCTAATATGGAAGTGGATGCCACTCCTCCTTCCAAGTGTGTTTTAATCTGGAGCTCCATTCAACACCGTCCACCATGGGTAACCATTATCATATTTGACACATCAATGTCCCAGAGCTTCTCTAAGTCCTTGCTTTCAATTAGGTGCAAGGATCTGCAACATAGGCCTCAGCTAGGAGCTTGTCAGGAGTGTAAACACTCAGGCCCCACCCAGGACTCAAAGCTTGCATGTTAACAAAGTCCTCCAGTGATTCTGAGGCTCATTAAAATTTGCCAAGTGCTATGCTATAAAAATCACAGCCAGGTTTCTGTTACAAAAAATGTGTATTAGATCTTACTGGACTCTGCCAAAAAATCCTCATTTTCTCTTCCCTTCTTCCCTCCTTGTCCAAAATGAATCTTCCCAAGACTTTTGGTAAAACAGTGATGACATCCCAGGTCTCCCTTGGCCTGGGAACTGTGCGCTGCCTGAACCAGTCAGGTCAGAATGCGGAGGTATAGAGAGCGCTAATCACTAACCCGTCGGTTCTTAGCTCTGCTCCCTGCCCTGGTATTTTACAGAGCTGACGGAGCAGCCAAGGGAGTTCTGGTGGGTAGTCCCTAATGAACCTTCTGCTAATCTTCCGACAGTTTGACTCCACTAGCCACCCTTCAAGGGAAAGATGGACAATCTCCTCTTGCAAGAATTACAGTCTCTGAATATCTTCTGGAGGGTCAGCCCTGAGTCAAAGACAATGAGTTGAGTTGAGTTGAGTTGGGCTACATTAACCACTACATTTCCCCAACTCTCTTGCTAACTGGAGGCTGCTGGTGGCAAGCAGTGTGGTACCAGATGGAAGAGGGCAGGAGGGGTGGTGGCTTCATCCTGGTAGAACCACCCTTACGGTGGCTGCCTGGTTTTGGACACTCTTTTTGGCCTGACTCCTCCAGCCCTAAATGTGGTAGCAACTTCCTGCTCTCGCTAATCTCTGGGTGGTTCTCCCATTTGACTTTTTTTCCCAAATCCACCAGCTGCTCCAAGAATAAAACATGGGCAGTCAACTTCTCTGTGAGCTGCAGTCCCTGACAACTCGCTGGACCTGACCACAGTGAATGAGGGAGCAAGCAGCCGTGTCCCCAGCTTTCCATACCTGCGGTGGGTTACTTCTTCCTGTTTGGACTCTGGCTATTGGATACATTGAGCTCTTCAAAAAAGGGTGAGAGAGGGTGATCTCTGAAGAAACAGGCACATCCTACTTGATTTGAATGACTCCCTTGAAGCCAGGTACCTCAGGGAAAGCAATGGGAACAAGGAGATTAAGAAAGCACAAACATGTCGATGTGCCCTGACATATGCATCACCCTCTGAGCATTTTCCTTTGAAAATGACTGTTTTAGATCCAGGAGCTTATGTGGGAAAGTTTATGGATAGAGAAGAGGGCAGATGACGTGAGAGATTCTCTGTTTGCTGTCAGTAAGCCATACGTAAGCCAGTGTGGTCGTTCCCTTGCATGAGGTGGGGGGCCTGTGACAACCCCACAGCTGACACCTCTTCCTCTGGGGACTGGCTCTTCGGGGACTTCTTTTAATTGCATCCATCACCTGACCGGGTTGGATCAACCCCTGAGCTGTCGTAGTTGGCGGCTGGGACCTGTTTAACAACAGGTCATCATTTCTACAGTCTTCCCACACTGCTGAGCTGTGGCTGGCTCTGGCATCCGGCCAACTGGCCCTGGGAAGACAGGCAACTCTTTTATACATGATAGATAAAGATACAAGGGAGCTGTCTTCTCTTTTCCCCCCCGCCTTCTCTCTGAGACTGTTCAAGGCTAGTGCACTCTAAATAACACCCTTTCAAATGGAGAAAGAACAAAAATCTAGAAGCACACGTTTCTGGGACAGTTAGTGATGAACTTTATTGAGAAGACTTTTTTTAAGGAATAATATTTTAAAAAATATTTATTTTATTTTTTACAGCATATTCTTCCCATTTAATATTTCTCTCGTTCATTCATTATTGTACATTTTCCTCCCTGCCTCCCCCTCCCCCACAGTCCACTTTTCTCTTTGAAAAGAAAAAAAAACAAATTCTTTCATTGTTATACAATCCCCCGCTCCCCTCAAGTCCACAGTCCTATGCATTTCTTTTTCTCGAATCTTGTCATGAAAATAATACCTAATCATATATTCCTTTTAAACAGTTCTCTCCCTCATCTGTTTCAATGCAGTATACATTATTTATTTTGTAAGATGATCCTGTAGTGAAAAATGTATGTCTCAAACTCAGGCAGACAGCATAAAGCAAATGTATTTATTCTGAATATACATGAGTGTGTAGATATGTATGGTGAATCTATCACTTTTAAAGTATCCTATTATCTATTACTATCGCTATAGCATCAGAGAGTTGGACAATGACTAGGGAGGACAAAAGGAGAATTGACGCCTTTGAGCTGTGGTGCTGGAGAAGAGTATTGAATGTGCCCTGGACTGCCAAGAAAACAAACAGATTCATCCTAGAGAGGGTTAAACCAAACAGCTCCTTGAAGGCAAGGATTCTGGGGCTTCGTGTGACATACTTTGGGCCTGTTGCAAGGAGGGACAGGTCCTTGGAGAGGGACATCATGCTTGGGAGGGTGGAGGGACAGCTCAAGAGGGGAAGACCTTCTATGAGGTGGATTGATTCAGTGACTGCGGTAATCGGGATGGGTGTGTCAGAGACAGTGCGATTGGCACAGGATAGAGCACGGTTTAGGGCTGTTGTACATAGGGTCGCTATGAGTCACAAACGACTCGACGGCACATAACAACAAAAATTGCTATAGCTGTGGGAAAGATGGGTCATCCCAACTATCACTTTTAATAAACTTTGTACTTGAATCAGTTCCTAAAATAAAATAAAGTATCCTATGATCAAGACAGGAGAGAAATTGCACTGTGCCTGTAGTAACAGGCACTGTGATGTCTGATGGGAAGGGGAAGGCAGATGGGAAGTCCCACAGACAAGGGCTCCCACCAACCACAGCTTCCCTAGAACTGCCAGGTCTTGGGTGTGACCACTAAGAGCTGCCTGATTGGTGTGTGTGGAGCTGTCAGAGGTGAGAGCACTCCTTGCTGAAGGAATGCTTCCCCACCTTTAACTGAAACGATGACTTGCCCAGGGAGGGGGGTGTGGGCAGGGTTTTTGGCTGGGATCAGAGGCCCCAGCTTGTCCACCTTGTCTGATGAGATGACCCAGCACCTTCCTCCCGACGGCCATGGACAGCTTTTGGGTAGTTCATCTTCGTAGAATGTGGGTCCACGGTCTTTCTCTGCAGGACTGTAAGGTGCAGCTACAAGCATCCTTTATTGTTGTTTTTCAGTTTGTTGTTTCCACCAAGTCGCCCCTGCTCATGGTGGCACCATGCACAATGGATCAAACTGTTGTGATCCATAGTGCTTTCACTGGCTGAGCTCCCCAGAAGTAGATACCAGGCCTGCTTTCCTGGTTTGGATGCTCTGCTGAAGCACGTTGTACATCGTAGCACTATGCAAGGCTCTACTCAGACTAGGGGTGATTGGGCTCGAGTGGACTGATCGGCAATCAAACCATGATCTCCTGCACGGAAGGTGAGAATTCTATCACAGATCCACTACAAGCAACCCAAAACCAAAACCAAGCCCACTGCTACCAAGTTATTCTATGGCTCAGTTGTTTTTGTTAAGTGCCATCAAGTGCGACTGACTTGTAGTGACTTGTGAACAACAGATAGGAACCCTGGCTTTCCGGTGCCATCCTCATTATTTCATATCATGGAAGACAAATCGGTCTATCTTGGAGAGGGTGAAACCAAGTTTCTCCTTGGAGGCTAGGATTTTGAAGTTCTGACTCACATACTTTGGACATGTTGCCAGGAGGAACCAGTCCTTAGAGAAGGACAACATGCTTAGAAGGGTGGAGGGACAGCACAGGAGAGGAAGACCCCATATGATGTGGTTTGATACAGTAACTGGCAAAGGGAATTGATGTGTCAGAGTCAGTGAGACTGACTCAGGACAGGGCAGGCTTCAGAGCTGCTGTGCATAGGGGTTGCTATGAATCGCAGGTGACTTGACGGCACACAAACAACAATACTATACAACAAAATCGATCTTCCCCCTGGGATTTCTGAGACTAAAAATCTTTAGGGAAGCAGCTTGCATTATCTTTCTCCCAAGGAGCAGCTGGTGGATTTGAACCAGAGACCTTTTGGTTATCAATTCTATATTTCATCCACGGTGTTTTTTGAGAACAAAAAGTATGTTTGAGTAGCATTATTTGGCATGAAATATTCTACACTATATGATGCTAACAAAGCCCTTTGTCCTTCTCAAAAATCTCTATAGTTTCTGAAGTAAAATACCCATTTCTCATTATTCCACAGGGGAGTTAATTTTCTTAGACTGTTAAGTGAAAGTTCTGAAGCAGAGAAGGGATAGCGTTTACCCTGGAGACTCAGCCACTTATGCAAACCTTTTATATACTCACTGTAAATGTTCAGAACCTACAGAAACACACAAATCAAGAAGTGAAATCCACACTTCCTCTTCTGTTCAGATCTACTGTTTAGACTTCAAGGTTAATTCAAAGTTAGTAGTTGCCTCTATCCTTCAAGAGTTTTTTTATGGCCATAGGCAGACAGATATACAATTGATTGGGCTTAAAATAATTCAAGATGGCAAATAGGATCTCTTTTAGAATTTTCAAGCTTTATTTAATTGCTTTTTCCTTCTTTGAGTAAAAAATAAAAGCAGGTTCAATGTCTATGCCATATCCACACGCCTAAGGTAGTACTCTCCTTGACTTTTAACACCATTGATTAGTTTTAGCTATGTGTAAGCATATAGCATGCGTTCTTTCCGCTCTTTTCTTTTGTTCAGTATTCAGAATCATCAATTAATATGTATTTTTTATAGACAAGTGTTCAGGTCTTTCGTTCATAGGGTCACTATGGGTTGTCTACAACTCGAAGGCACTCAACAACAGTATAATTATAATACAAGTACTTCATTACCTTACAGCACTTTATAGGGAGCTCTGGTGGCCTAGTGGCAAGAAGTTTTGCTATAATCCCGAAGGCACATGGTTCAAGGCCACCAAGCTGCTCCAAGAGAGAAGGGTGGGAAATCTCCCATGCAATTAACTGCCTCTGAAAACCTGCCAGAGGGTCACCTATGGGTCAGTTCCAACATCACAGTACACAACAACAACAACATAGCACTTTAATGAGACTCATTTATATAGTTTGATAAATGTAACTATTCATTTTTTCTGAATTTTGTACTATATTTCAAGTTTATAAAAGACATTTTCCTTTAGTGGATTGGTGGGGAGGAGATGGGCAGGGAGAAAAGTGCAACAGTGAATGACTGGAAACCCTAAGTCTCTGTAAACTTTCATTAAAATTAATAAAAAAATTAAAAGACGTTTTCCTATGTTCCTTTTAGTGCTGTGACAATTTCATTTTTTAGTGTTAAATATTTGATGTTTATTTCAAGTTAAAGAATGAAAAGTGAATTCAACATAGAGTTAGTTCTTTTTTTTCCCTAAAAAATATCAACTTATCATGATTTTATTGGATACATCACTCATGTAATGTGACTTTATGGTGGATTCAATTACATTTCTTCATTTTACAGCCAGAAAACTTGAAAGGTACAGAAGGAACTTACCATTGGCCGCAAAGCAAAACTGAGATTTAAGCCTGCTCAGCTGGCTTTAATGCCAAATGTGTGTGTAGTCATGATGGGTGTGTGTGTGTGTGTGTGTGTGTGTGTGTGTGTGTGTGTTATGCCTCTGAGGCAAAATCAATGCGTAGCTGACCCTCCAGTGGGTTTTTGGAGGCTGTCAATAACACGAGAGGAGATTGCCCTCTTTCTTCCTCAGAACAGCTGGTGGATTCAAACTGACTGCCTTCGAGTTGGCAGTGCAACCCCTTTCCACTAAGCCACCTTCATTAGGTTACAAAACATAGGACAAAACCAGACCCTCTGCCACTGAGTTTGTTCAGCCTCACACCAGGTCTCTGAGTCTGTAAATCTTTGCAGGAGGAGAAGGCCCACCTTTCTCCCAGGGATCAACTAACTGGTGGATTCAGACTTCTGACCTTTGGGTTAGCAGCATGACATGTAATGCCCCACCCCACTAGCCCTGCTTGTACAGGAGAGGCGGACCCGATCTTCTGAATATGAGGCAAGCGCTCAGTCATATCTCTAAGCAAACACAGTTCCAGATATTCGCAGCAAGAGTGATTTTGTTTATTCAGGAGTCTAATTAGCACGTAGTTACTTAGCACAGAAGAGAGAATTTAGCACCTTCTCACCTGCATTTCAGCACAGCCCCTTCTCAGTTGTTACCAGGTCTCTTCTTGGAAACAAAGTTTACTAGCCCAGTGTTGCTTTGCCTTCAAAAGACTCTTCTCATAAAATCTGTGAGCCCTTAGCTAGGTAAATATTGCTGGGCGGAGTAGCAAAGAAAGGACTCAACTGCACAGCTCCAAAACATTGAGGAGACCCACAAACCGCTCTGCGCTGGATTCTGGATAAAGAGTCATGAAGACGGATGGGGTCAGTGTCCAGCTCTGTCAGGGAGCTCATAGGCTCTGGGCAAAGCCATCTCTCTTTTTTAACTCCTGTTTGTGGAGTTGGAACAATAATAGCAGTAATGCGACTCCTCTCTTTACTCTAGCTTAAGTATGATTTTCTTTTACCTGCAATGGAAATTACAATCAAAACAAAGGACCATTTTTAGAGGAAAGGCCCGAGATGAGAGCTACATGAGTCTGAAATACCAGCTAAATCAAAGGCCACGTCATGATCTAAGTTTAGACCCTGACACTCAGACCTTTCTTCTATGAAAGACCTTGTGACTGTTTTGTAGTTTATATTTTTACATAGCCACACAGCTTTGTCTGACAAAAGCAAATTTTAAAAACATACCATGTTTTCAAATACTCTGATGAAATTCTTTAACACAATATAGTAACACAACTATTCTGCCTTGTTCTAGATTTTTATTACTTATTCCAAATGCAAGTTTTTAGACGTAAGGTATTCCTCCCCTCCCCCACCAAGTATTGCTGTTTTTTCTGATACAAGTATTGGGGAAACTGGTATGTGAAAAACAATAAATACGCAGCATTTGCAGATTTGAAGATAGTGCTACAAATGTGTCTAAAATATGCCCTGTGTAAGGGAGCCCTGGTGGTCTAGGGGCAGAAGCTGTGCTGCAATCTTGAGGCACGCAGTTCGAGGCCACCAGCAGCTCCATGGGAGAAGGATGGCCAATCTCCTCCTGTGCGATTAACTGCCTCTGAAAACCCACTGGAGGGTCAGCTATGGGTCAGTTCCAACTCGACAGTACATGACAACGACAACAACATACAAGAGGTAGCCCTGGTGGTGCGGCCTGTGGGGGGTTGTACCACTAACTCCAAGGTCATCCCTGTCTGGTGATTCCAATCTACTAGCTGTTCTGCAGGAGAGAAAACAGGCAATCTCCTCCCTTGCAATTTACAGCTTCAGCCGTGGACTGGAGGGTCAGCTCTGAGTCCTCCCAGCTCGACGGCAACAAGGTATTTGACAGAGTGGCGAGCGCGGCTCCCATAGGGTTCTCACTGCTGCAAATCTTCACAAATGCAGACTGCCCCATCTTCCTCCTGAGAATGAGCTGGGGGTCGGGGTGGGGTGTTTGAACCTTTAGTCAACACTGCAGTTAGCAGTTGCTGTGCTTTCACTGCACGGTTAGGTCTTCTGGACCTAATATAGAATATAGAATATAGGATATAGGATATAGGATATAGAATATAGAATATAGAATATAGAATATAGAATATA
>NW_006399841.1:2099550-2102038 GCF_000299155.1 Elephantulus edwardii | reverse complement strand
AAACCCAGCCTGGACTTCTGGCAGTTCTCTGCTGATGTACTGTTCCAGTCGTTTTTGGATAATCTTCAGTAGAATCTTGCTTGCATGTGAAATCAATTATAAAAAGCAGTTAATTTCAAGGAAGGAGATTGAACATACTTCTCAGGCTGGTGGCCTCGAACCGTGTACCTTTGGGATTGCAGCGCAGCTTCTTGCCAGTAGGGTACTAGAGCTCCCTATTTCTGTTACAGCAGTACTAAAGAAATAAGATATATGCCATGGTACTTGAGGTATTGTTCACCTCTCTGAACTTTAAGGTATTCCAACTTTAAAAAGATCACACAGTAAAATTCTAGTTTTGTGATGTACAGCATTTTTCTGGTTTGTTTGGTTTTTTTAACCAAGGTAGAGAGTTAGCATAGGAACTTTTCTATCATATCAAACATTCTCAGGTGCTGCCCCTTTGGAGTTAACCCCAAGCTCCAATCAATTTCTGTTTTCCTCCCTGCTGTTGTCATGTGCTGTCTAGTCGGAACTGACTCATGGTTGGCCTTGTAGCGGGTTTTAAGAGGCTGTGAATCACATGGGAGGAGATTTCCCATCTTCCTTCTGTGGAGTACCTGGTGGATTCAAACTGCCTTCCTCTGGGTTGGTGGGACGACTCCTTGCCACAAGGCCACCAGAACTCTCTAGCAGCTTGGCCTTTTGCCTACTAGCTCTCTTCTCTGTAGCTTTGCCTTTTCCCACAATGTTGTAGAAATGGAATCATGCAATATGTTGCAGTTCAGGTCTGACTTTTTTCATTTAGCGAAACAGACCTGAAATCCATCCAGCCTGTATGCATATCAAGTTTCTTTTTAATTGCAGAGCAGCATTCCATAGTATAGACAGACCAGCGTTTATCTAGTCACTGGCAGAAGAATATCCAAGTTTTGATAACTTATGTTTTCTAAGATATTTATTCATTATTGAATTTTTAGTATAAAGACTCTTGAAGAGATGAATTGATTCAGTGATTGAGGTAATGGGGGTGGGTGTGTCAGAGACAATAAGATTGGCACAGGATAGAGCAGGGTTCAGGGCTGTTGTACACAGGGTCGCTATGAGTTGCTGGTGACTCAATGGCACAAAGCAATAAAATCTTAATTCTATTTTCATGAATATGGCATTTGAAGGAAAAGAATATATGTATTGTTCTGCAGTTGTAGGGTGTGTTGTTGTTACTATTGTTGTCGGATATCATCAAGATTGAAGCGACTCACAGCTGAGCCTCCAGTGGAGGAGACTGTCCCTCTTTCTCTGGTAGAGGAGCTGGTAGCTTCAAACTGCCTCATCTACCTTTTGGTTGGAAGCACAACTCTTTACCCATTAGGCCATCGGGTTTCCCTGTTGCTGGATGTAGCATTTTAAAAAGATCTAGTTGGTAAACTGGACTGACCCTATAACCTTAGCTATTTTCTTTTTTCCTACTCAGGTACTGAGGGAAAGTGTGTTAAATTTCCACTTGTTTCTATAAAACGTTCTCCTTTCCATGACGTCAGGTTTTGCCTCACATTATTTTGAAGCTCTGCTATTAGCTTGATGTGCATTTTGAATAGTTAAATCTTCTTAATGAGCTGAACCTTTTATTAGTTTAAAATATACCCCTTCATCTCTGTAACTGTTCATTAAAATTAATAATTAAAAAATATACCCCTTCTTTTCCTTAATTTTCTTACATCCTAGGTCACCAGGGTTCCTTAAACTGCACAATATGGGAGGGTCATTATTTTTGCCTTAACAGTCAATTGGATTTTAAAGAACTTTTAAAAAGGAAAACACTGTCTCTCATGGTTACCCACATGTTTGCCATGTTAAGATTCCTTCCTTCTCTCTGGTGTAATATTTTCAGCATTAAGAACTTTAACATTTCTTGTACTATATGTTTACAGGTGTTTTCTCCCCCTTTCTGTCAACATTTTAAAGATTCTGTTCTGTGCACCCATTTTCTCTGTTGTTTTATATATGGTCTCTCTTTTTCTTTTAATCTTGAGCTTTTTCAGAGTCTTCTGGGCATCGGGAAGAATAAGGAGACATACATGCAATTGTCAGCAGAGATTCTGAGGAGGACAGGCGGGAAGTACCGAAGCATACCATGAATTCTCCTGCTGGAACCTCGGCTCAAGAACTGATTAGAAGAGACTATCATGGCATAAAGTGAGAAAGCAAGAGGGTGTGTGGCCTGTTTGTTAAAAAACAAACCCAAACTACAAATACACTTGTTTGCAAGTATGTCACTATTCTCATGCATCGATACATTTTCATAAATACAAGACTAAAAAATAGAAACAAATTATTAATAAAGGTTATTTGGGGGATATGATTTTTTCTTGATTCTGTTACGATTATTGATTACTTTTATAATTAATAAAAAGAGAAAAACACTGTGATACATGAATGAAAAGCATGTAAGAATGAGGTTGTTTAGGAGAGTTGAGGGTGTGTGTGTGTGTTTGTGTGTGTGTGTGTG
>NW_006399841.1:2094252-2099450 GCF_000299155.1 Elephantulus edwardii | reverse complement strand
GGGGTACCACTGAGGACAAAAAGCAAGAAACAGGCATGGAAGACAATGAGTATACTTCTGTGTTCCTTTTGATTTTTCACAACTGCTATGCTCAATTTGTGGAATAATAATGTTTTAAAAGGGCTAGAAGTATACAATTGCCAGATGTGTGAGAAGAATCACACTGACAGACATTCCTAGAGCTTTGCAGCGCAAAAGGGAGAGAGGGTTGGTAGAGTCTGGCTTTGTGAGCTTCTTCCACTACTTGGGAGGAGAACATTCCCCTCAAAGGTGAAGAGGCTGTGGATGGGATTTCAGCAGGAGGATAAGATCAACTTGGTAGACGGTGGAGAGATACTATTATGGAAACCAAGAGACCATTTAAACAGTGAGACAAAACGCAGACACGAAGGAAATAGTGGCAGGGTGAATACCAGACGATGGATTTGAGGAATATTTCATTGTCAAAGGGGTAAGACTTGGGAATCCTCTGGATATAATAATGAATGAGAGGGGGTTGTCTTGACTGACTTGCACATTTCTGGCTTGGAAAGACGTGCAGATGGCGAGGACGCTAACTAGGTAGAACATGCAGATGGAAAGCAAGCTTGTGTAAAAAAGCTCTAAACCCTTCTCTCTCCTGTGCCAATCTCACTGTCTCTGACACACCCACCCCCATTACTCCAGTCACTGAATCAGTCCATATCATAGAGGGTCTTCCTCTTCTGCACTATCCTCCTACCCTCCCAAGCATGACGTCCCTCTCTGAAGACTGGTCACTCCTGGTAACGTGTCCAAAGTATGTCCGACGAAGCCTCAGAATCATTACCTCCAATGAGCAGCCTGGTTTCACCCTCTCCAGGACGAACCTGTTCTCCTAGCAGTCCATGGTATATTCAATACTCTTCTCCAGCACCACAGCTCAAAGGCATCAATACTCCTTCTATCATCCCTAGTCATTGTCCAGCTCTCTGAGCATAGCAAGTGATTGCAAAGACCATGGCCTGTCTCAGGTGCACTTTAGTCTCCATCCTGACATTGTTGCTCTTCAGTACTTTGGAGAGGTCTCTGACAGCAGACTTTCGACTTTCCCAATGCAATAGTCTTTTTAATTTCCTGGCTGCTGATGCTAAGAGTGTTGATTGTGGAGCCAAGCAAACTAAAGCTGTGAACAATTTCAACCTCTTCACCATCCATCATGATGCTGCCACCTGGCCCAGTGGTGAGAATCTTGGTTTTCTTGATGTTGAACTTCAATCCATATTGAAGGCTGCAGTCCTTGACCTTCTGCAGCAAGCGCTTCACAAATTCTAATACAAATCATACGATGGCGCACGAGAGGTATGGATAGTTCAGATCTGTTGTACACAGGACTAGAAGGCACCTAACAACAACAATCACAAAAACTTAACAAAGCTACAGGGAAGACCCTCGATGAGGTGGATCAATTCTTTGACTGGAGTGGTGGGAATGAGTGCGTTTGAGATTGCTAGGTTGGCACAGGATAGAACGGCGTTTAGGGCTCTTGTACATAGGGTCGCTATGAGTGGCAAGCGACTCGATGGCACGTAACAACAACAAAAACAGTATCCTTCAGGGTTGTTCTCAGTTGCCCCCCAATTCTTCCCTTCTTCCACTCTTGATGCCTCTGTCCTTGATATATCAATGCTGGGCTGGCATCCCAGGCTTGCGGCGTTGGAGCCCAGGTGAGCGCAGGCCCGTGATCACACCTGCTGCAGCTCCAACCCTGAGCCGTCACCCAGCTCCACGGTGACAGCGCCCCAGCGGAGCCGCACTCAGCGCGCATGCGCGGCGCGTTCCGCGCTTGTCCTCTCCGGCGCGCCGTAGCCTCCCCCGCCGAGCTCCACGTCGGCCGCGCAGGCGCGTTGGCGCACCGCTCACCTGCTGCCGTTGTCGCCGCCGCCGCCGGGGCTGGATGGGGGGCCGCGGCCCGCCGGTGGCACCTGGAAGGAAGCGACGCGGCGGCGGCGACGCCGACACCTGCAGGACGCGAGTCCAGAGCTGCCCGCGAAGCCAGGGAGGCGGCGGCGAGGCGTAGGGAAGGCGCCGCCGCGGCGCCAGTGACTCGGGGCACCCGCCCCTCAGGTTTCATTCACACTCAGGACCCGGCGCTGCGCCATGTTCAAGAAACTGAAGCAGAAGATCAGCGAGGAGCAGCAGCTCCAGCCGCCTCTGGCGCCTTCTCAGGTGCGACGATCGTTGCTGCTTTTCCCTGCTTCCCGACACCCCGTGACCCCCCTGCGCGAGGGCGAGAAAGAAGGGTGGGGAAGCCCTGTCGTGACCCTTGACCTCTAACCTTGGGCCTTTCCGAGTCCGGGACCGAGCTGTCCGGAGGCCCGAGTCCAGTGTCACTCCTGTGTCATTGCGCTGTCGCAAAACTCCGTCCAGGATGACATCTGATCTCTGTTCCCCTATTGTCCTACCTTAGCCTGAGGATGGGTGCAGGGGACCGGGGTCCCCTATGATCGGGGTCCCCTACGATCGGTGGTCCCTTATGATCGGGGATCCCCTATGACCGGGGTCCCCTATGATCAGGGTCTCCTACGATCGGGATCCCCTACGATCGGGGTCCCCTACGATCGGGATCCCCTATAGTCGGGGTCGCCTATGATCGGGGTCACCTATGATCGGGGATCCCCTATGATCGAGGTCACCTATGATCGGGGATCCCCTATGATCTGGGTCCCCTATGATCAGGGTCTCCTACGATCGGGGTCCCCTACGATCGGGATCCCCTATGATCGGGGTCACCTATGATCGGGGATCCCCTATGATCGGGGATTCCCTATGATCAGGGTCTCCTACGATCGGGATCCTCTACGATCGGGAGTCCCCTACAATCGGGGTCACCTATGATCGGGGATCCCCTGCGATCGGGAGTCCCCTGCGATCGGAGGTCCTCTGCGATCTGAGGTCCCCTACGATCGGAAGTCCCCTATGATCGGAGGTCCTCTATGAACGGGGTCCCCTACGATCGGAGGTCCCCCTGCCCATCCGAGGCCTCGCCCAGGGCTGCGGCCAGGCCGGGGTCCCGTGTGCCGGCTGATCTCTGATCGAGCTGCCCTCTCCCACCCTCGGCCCGATGAAAGGCCCTGATCATGCTGACCCCTGGCCCTGTGACGGAGATCTCCTAATCGGACACCTGGGCCCACCGCGCTGAGGCCGCGGGGTCGAGTCCCAGGGGCCGCGGGAGGGGGCAGGCGGCGGGCTGGCGGCAGCACCTTGTTGTCACGAGTTGGTCACCTCGCAGGACTTGCCTGGTAGCTGGAGGGTGGCGGCGCTCAGGCCCGGCTGGCGTCCCTGCTCCCCGGGCCTCTCGGAGAGTTTTGTAACATTGTGTGTGTTTATTTTTTTTAACGAGTGGTGCAGCTCTGGGAAATGACGGGATGCTGGGGGAAGGGGGCGTGTTAGCTGTGCGGCTTTAAAGAAACAGCGTCCAGGCCGCTCAGGGATGCTCGATCGCAGTGGACACCTGGGCTGCTGCTGGTCACTTGCTTCCCAGCCCCAAACACACCGCGTAAACATCTCTCGAGATATTCAAGTTTCTACTTCTTGCCTGCGGGAAGCTCTCTTGGCATCGTCTGCAGGGAGTTGCTAATCTAAAGGCAGTGCCTCTGCTGGTTCGAATCCACCGGTGACCCTGCAGTAGAAAGATGGTCCTTCTCCTCCAGTGGGATTTACACCCTGGGAGCTGGTCAGCTCAGGAGTCGACAGTGAGTCTTTGCCGACTGATGGAATAAAGTGGGGATTTTGGCTATTTGGAGACATTTCTAGTAGGTTTGTGTTTTGTTTTGTTTTTATAACTGTAACATTGATCTTGTGTTTACAGAACCATTGCGCTCAGTTTATTCACCAACTACATTTTGAAACTGCTCTCTTTAATTTTACACTTTATTATAGAGTTGCACAGTTCTTCAGAACTGCATTGCAACATGACACTGAAGATTTGCCCCCTTTAAAATGCAAATAGTGATCCAGATTTTACAAAGCAAAGATTCTCATTTTTATATGATCCACTGTGATCTTTTAAACTTGACAAAACGTTTACTAAGAAAAGTGAGGCAGAGTTGGAAGATACGTTATTGAATGTAAGGAAATATACAGCACATAATTGACCCACTCCTTCTAGAAATGCATTCAGGGAAAGTGATTTAGCTTGCATTGAAGACATAGCTACATGGATTTTCATTTCGATGTTATCACTGGGAAAAACTAGCTGAAAAATTTCATCAATAAGATAATTGTTAAAGAAAAAGTTTCAGGCATTGGATTATTTATTAAAACCCCAAACTCACTGGCTTTGAGTAGATTTTGACTGTTAGCAACCATCCATGAGTTTCTGAGGCTGTAAATATTTATGAGAGGAGAATGTCCCTGTTTTTCCCACAGAGCATCTGGTAGATTTGAACTACTAACCTCATGGTTAGCAGCCTGACACACTGTACACTACACCACCAAAAGACCAACATTGAATCCATAGTGTGTGTTAGAAGTTTTACTAAGTACTTTGCCTGCATTAATTTCTTCTCACGTAAAACCTACCTGGGAGATAATACTATTATTTCTCTTTCATAAGAAAGTGAACTTTAAAGCATCACCTTGTTCAATGCCATTCACCTATTGTTAGAACTCTTAGGAAACTTGTTAAGACAGAAAGATATTGGTGTTGAAAGATAGTTTAAAAAGCAACATGTAACACGAGATCGGTCGTGTAGAAAAATATGTGTATATTTTTATATCCCTCTATTGTTGCTTGATACTTTGGAGTCAACTCTGTGTACAACTTTTGTTGTTATGTACTGATGGGTCAGGACATACTCAAAAGCAGACACCCTAGCAGATTTTCAGAGGCTATAAATCACGTGAGAAGAGATTGCTTGTCTTTCTCTCAAGGAACAAGCAGCTGGTGAGTCCCAGCCGCCTACCTTTGTGTTGGCAGTGGACTCCTGGCCGCTCTGCCTCCAGAGCTCCCCTAGGACACGCACTCATAAGGAAGAGGCAGCTCAGGTGGTGTAGACTGGAGGGTTAACCCAGAGGTGGCCCTTCTCTGGCACCTCCGTTCTACCAGCTTCTGCAAGAGGGAGAGATGGGTGGTTTCTTTCCATGTAATTTTCAGCTTTGGGAAACTGCTGGAAGGTCAACTATCAGTGATAAGTCCCAGCAGAATGGCTGTGAGAGAGATACTTCTTTTTTAATTT
>NW_006399841.1:2078047-2094037 GCF_000299155.1 Elephantulus edwardii | reverse complement strand
ATTGTGGACTCTTGTGATAACCATAATACAGCGCTTTTAAATTATTCTCTCCCTCATCTGTTTCAGTGCAGCATACACAAGATACTTCTAAGGTGCTAGTGAGACAGTGTAAAAGTTCTTTTTCAGAGCTGCAGTGTTTAGTTTTTCTTTGTGAAGAGGAACTTTGTTTTGTACCGTAAGAAAGAGATTGTTTTAGTAATAATGAAAAGAATAAGGACGGTCATAGGCTAAGCTATAGCCGCAGTGTTCTCTAGTTAGCACTGTTGGAGTGGCCGATCTTTGGGGAGACAGTCATCTACATAAAATAAATACACTGTGTGCAAAAGTTTAAAACAATCTTCTTGGGTAAGTTAACATTCTTGAATTTGCATGTATTTTTTCAAGAAGTTAAAAAGAAATTGTTACCTGCTAATACAAACTGAGTTCTACTCTTAGTCATATATTCTCCACCCCTCAGGAATGAGAAGTTCTAGATCACTGTTTTCTGAGAGTTTAGGAATTCTTTTGAGCATTAATTATGTGCACATGCACACACACAGTGCATGTTTTTTGATGCAATCCTTTTGCAACAGAATACTACCATGCATCCTTGTTTTCTTAAGCAAAACATCTTGAATGTGTGTAATATTATTCATATTAACTCATGGTAAACAGTTTGAGGCTAAATCGTTTTGTGTTAACCGTGACCTCAGAAATTAATAGAGTTTGAAAGGGAGTTTAATTTTACTTATGCAAGATGGTTTATTTGTTTGTTCTTGGTCTACTTTTGTAGTTATTTTGTAACTTTCGTTGCTATCTGAAAAGTTTTTGGCCTAGAAATAAGGTACATTTATGATATATAATAATATTTTGTGTAAATTAAGGCAAAGCCTGAGCAATTCTTTGTTGTATGTTAGTATATTACATTTTGAGACATTTGGTTGGTTGAGTCTTTTTTTTGCATCCTTTCTTTTTTAAACTTGCTTTCCATGAATTGGATTGTTTTATAGGTATGTTTCAAGTAGATTGAGTTGTCAGATGTAGACAGTTCTGGGATAAATGAACTGTTTGCATCTTAGTATTATAGTAAATATTTTTCTACCTACAACACTGATATTGTATTGAATTCCTTAAAATTTTGAAAATATTTAACAAAACCTGAAACCTTGCTAGTGGTTTCCAATAACTTCTATTTGGTCAATGCTAAGAAGACCATTTAACCCTTTCCTTGGTAGAGACTGAGATTCATTCAATACTTTTTAACACAGATATCTGTTTCAGAGTTTTTAATTTTACATAGAGATGCCACAATAAGAAAAATAATAAATACATATTATAATATTTTGGTATATATGTATAACACAGATAAACAGTTTTTGAGACAAATTAGCCTCTTTTTTTTTATCAGCCACTTTACAGCATTATTAAAATTGGAAAAAGTTTGGAAACATCATTTATATGGAGATAGAAATTCAAATAGTATAAAAATGTTTAGGTAAAATATGATTATAGAAAAGTAAATTTTCACTCTTGTCTTCATTCCCTTTTTTTAGAGATAAGTACTCTTGGCTGTGTTTTCTGGTGATTGCCTTTATAACTCTAAATTCTAAATACAATTCTAATTTTTTAACTTGAAGCATTTCCATTAGCCTGAATATTTCTTCTGAGCTTTTTTATTTAAATTTTTTCTTGCTGTCACTTTAAATTTTTTATTCTTTAACAGAATACAGTGTTTCTTGACAGCATTTGTGAAAGGAGAAATTAATGGCCTGTGAGTCCTTCAAATGTGGAGGGATTCTGAATAAGTCTCTTCAGTTCTTCCATTTGTTTGTGTCGTTGATATATTTGGGATCTTTTCTGTGACTAGAAATACCTTTTCTGCTTTGTAGCTTGATCCTGAAACACAAAAGCCAGGGAATAATAGTTGTGAGGATTGCTTTGTTGTCACGCTTGTTGTGCATTTGGGGTTGTAGAGAAAGAGATGTAATTCGGTGTCATCCGGTTCCCTGGAGCCTTTGAAGACTGCCAGCACGTGTCACGTCAGCATGTTTGTGTGCTCAGGTCAGTGCACATACAGCGTGGTGTGCACCACCACCATCCATCTCTAATTCTCACTCCGCTCCATGACCCCGCAGCAGCTCAGAGCTCCCTAAGCAATGGTGTATGCTGACTTTCGCCTTCCTTCCCACACCTAGTAAATAGAGGCCTAATAAATTCTGGTCCCTTTTCTTATCTATTTGAGATATTTCATATAAGTGAAGTCATATGATAGTTACCCTTTCATGACTTGAGTTATTTTACACAGCATAATGTCTTCAGGCTTCATCCAAGTTGTAGCATGTGTCAGGACTTTGTTCCTCTTTAGGAGAGGAATGTATGTATGTATCATATTTGTCCATCATTTGTTGATGGACCCTTAGGCTATTCCTGCCTTTTGGTTATTGGGAACAGTGTAACATTCATACTTTTAACTGCTCTGCTCTGCTTGGTGCTTTGTTTCAGATTTCAGCAGCAACTTGTAGCTCAGTAATGGTTTTATGGAAACTCTAACTCACTCACTGCCTTCTAGTCTGTTCCAGCAGATGTTTTTGTTGTTATGTGCTGTTGAGTCAACTACAGCTTATAGCAACCCTATAAACAATAGCTGTGAACTCTGCGCTATCCTGAGCCAACTTCACTGTCTCTGACACACCTGTCCCCATTGCCGCAGTCATCCTGTCAAACCATCTAATCCAGGGTCTTCTCCTGTGCTGACCCTCTACCCTTCCAAGGTTAATGTCCTTCCCCAAGGACTACTCCTCCTGTTAAGATGCCTAAGTTATGCGAGACAGAGTTTCAAAATCCTTACCTCCAAGGAGCAACCTGGTTTCATCCTCTCCAGGACAGATCTAATTGTTCTTTTGGCAGTCCACCGTATATCCAATCCTCTTCACCAGAACTATAACTCAAAGGCATCGATTCTTCTTTTGTCATCCAGCTCTCTGATGTATAAAGCAAGCAATTGAGAAGATTATGGCCTGGATCTTTGGAAGCAGAAGTAACATCTACTTCCTAAACAACATGCTTCTAGAAACTCTATGAACTTTGATAAATGTTGATAGTTATAGATAGTGATAGATATAGTTGATAGGTCTTCAGGCCTATTGTTTATCGGGTTGCTATGAGTCATGCTCAGCTCAATGGCAGTCAACAACAACAACAATATGTCCTAGATCAGGTACACCTTAGTCTCCATACAGACATCGTTGCTCTTCAGCCCTCTGGAGAGGTCCCTGACGGCAGATTTTCGTAATGCAGTTTGTCTTTTTGCTGTTCTTGCTGACTGCTAGTGCTAAGTGTTGACGGAGGATCCATGCAGAATGACATTTTTTTTTATTATTATTTTTGTGTGTGTGTACCATCAAATCAGATCTGACTGGTACAGGAGGAGATTGTCCCTCCTTCCCCGGCAGAGCATCTGGTGGATTCGAACAGTGCACCTCTGGGATTGTAGTTGCAGTTCCTTGCCACTAGGCTACCAGAGCTCCCCCAGAAGGACATTTTTAACAAAAATAGTAACCCTCTATTGAGTTTCTGAGGCTGTAAATCTTAGGAAGAGGACACTGCTTATCGTTCTCCCTTGGAGCTGCTGGTGAATCTGAACCACAAGACGCCTTGACCTTTTGGTTACCAGCGCAGCCCCTAATGAATGTTGTCACTAGAGTAGCTCTTATGAAAACTTGCTGTTGTTACATGCCATTGAGTTGCGTAGGATTCATAGTGACCCTATGAACCCTTTCGTGTTGTGCATTACCCTTACCATCTGTGACACACTTGAGCCCGTTGGGGTAGTCATTGTAGTCATCTACCTCTTTGAGGGTCTTCCTCCCTTTCGCTGACCCTCCACCTTTCTAAGCATGTCCCTTTCCAAAGAGCAGGTCCTCCTAACAGCATGCCCCAAATAGGTGAGACAAAGCTTTAACATCTTTGCCTCTAAGGACTACTTTGGTTGCACTTTCTCCAAGACATACCTGTTAGTTCTTTTGGTAATCTATGAGAGATTCAGTATTCTTCTCTAGCACCACAACTCAAAGACATCCGTTCTTCTTCTGTTATCCTTATTCACTGTCCAACTCTCAGATACATAGCAGTTGATTGGAAAGATTATTACTTGAATCAGGTGCATCACTGCTGTTCAAAACTTTGGAGGGGTCCCCGACAGCAGAATTCCCAATGAAATATACATCCTTTGATCTCCTGGCTGTTAATTCCAAGGGTATTGGTTGTGGATCCAAGTAAGATGAGATCATTGACTCCTGTTGACCTAGTGGTGAGAATTTTTGTTTTCCTGATTTTGAGTTGTTGTTAGGTGATGTCAAGTCATTTGTGACTCACAGCGACCCCTACATACAACAGCTCTGAACCCTGCTCTCTCCTGAGCCAACCTCACTGTCTCCGACACACCCACCTCCATTACCCCACTCACTGAATCAATCCATCTCATCCAGTGTCTTTCTCTCTTGCACTGTCCCTCCACCCTCCCAAGCATGATGTCCCTCTCCGAGGACTGGCTATGCTAACTCAAAGGCCATTCCTCTCTGGCAGTTGGAATCCAGCAGCACCTTCTCAGGAGAAAGACGGGCAATCTCGTGTGATTTACAGCCTGGGAAAGCAAATGGAGGGTCAGTTGTGAGTCATTTCTGTCTCAGCAGTGAGTGAGTTAACTCGTAAGTTTAGCAATCAGTGGCTGTATTAATCAACACTTCTCTCTTAACAAACCTGACACACTGGTGAAAGCAGTTTTTCAAACTGCTAGTGGTGATCCATTAAAGGCTTGTGAAATCATTTTAGTCAGTTGGGATCAGCTGTTGTTTTAGTAAATGAAATAGTAATTGGGTTATATCTCATTAAGGTTATTTTAGGAAACTTTTATTTTAGAGGTATTTGTGTTAAATGGGTGCCCTTTTATTTTTTTTTTTTAATTTAAAATTTTATACTGGTTTACTTATAAAGCTCATGTACATTGTTTTTCACACTGCATCTTCTCCCTTTCCTTTACTCACCCCTCCTTCCATTCGCTCATCCATGCGACCCTATGAGATTAACGCCTCCCAACCCTCCTACCCCCTCCCATCCTCACCCCTTTGCTCCCTCTTCGTTGTTTTTTGACTGCGGTGAGACCCTCCGTCCCCATCTGAGAAACTGATTTCTAAAACACAGGGGAGGTGAACAGCAAATGAAAACCTATGTTAGCCCAGTTCTTGCATCTGTAACCTGGGCAAGGTATGCCTTCTGAGCATCTTGTTTTCTCATCAGGAAATTGGAAATGATAATATCTGTCCCGCTTACTTTTCACTTGGTTGTGAGAACTGAGAGATAAAGGGTTTGCAAACACTGTGTAATTGTATAGAGTACTTACTTATTTAACAGCGTCTGCTGAGTGCCAGGTGCTGTGCTGTGTACTGCATTTATCTTGTAAGACAGTTGTAATCTCTGTACTGTGGGGGAAAGAGACAGATATTCCCAGTGTATTGGCACCATGGAATAATCCGCAAGAAGACATTCCCGGAGAGGGACAAGGTGCCATCTGAGGCCTTTTGAATGATATTAAAAAGTCATGGTACAGGACATTCAAGATTTATGGCTAAAGATGATGACACACATTTCCTAATGTTGCATAACAAATTACTACTCATTTAGTGGTTTAAACAATATCCATTAATTATTTCACAATTTTGTAGATCAGATCTTAGCATGGAGTAAAGTGACCGGATTCTGCACTCAGGATCTCCGAACACTCCTCCCATGCTGTCTTGTCCATGTTGGGATGTGGAGCTCAGGGCCCTCTGAGCATTCCCGGAGAGGGACAAGGTGACATCTGAGGCGTTTTGAATGATAGTAAAAAGTCATGGTACCAGACATTCAAGATTTATGGCTAAAGATGGTGACACACATTTCTTAATGTTGCATAACAAACTATGAGTTGGCCATTGTAGAATTTTATTCCTTGTGGTTGTAGGACCGAGATCCTCATTTCTTCCTGTCAACCAGGAACCATCTCTTACTCTTGGAGGTCTCGAAAGTTCTTATTACATCGTCTCCGAAGTCTTACTGTTTTCTTGTAGGTTAGTAGCAATCTGTTTCTCTGCTAAAGGCTGATGTAGTTAGGTTAGATCTGCCCGGATAATCTCCTTTTGATTAATTAAAAATCATGTGGTTAGTGACTTTAAATAGACCTGGAAAGTCCCATGTTCAGTATAATGCAGTGCTTTGGAGATTGTGCCTCATCATGTTCAAGGTGACAGTCATCTTAGAATCCAACCGTCAGCAGTGACTAACATGGTTTTTACACTGCATTTGAGATCTGTGGTCAGTTAAAAAATAGGTAATAAATATTAATCATGAACTTGACTGTAGCCATCAGGTTTCCTGGTAAATAGCTTAGAAATCTGTCATCAGAATGGCTATGAGAATTATCCAGCCTAAGTTTGCTTTGGAGTAATTGAGCTCCTTCGTACTGTTGACCTGATGCTAGCCCTTTAAAGATCCAGGCAGTGGGACATGAACTGAATGTATAGTTCATACTTTTTGCAATGTTCTATGGTTTTTGATCACTTCCGCTCCCTCACGTGATTCCTTCCCTACAGGGGCAACTTCAGAGAAATCAAGTCGGAATCCTTTTTCTGAGAACCTTTACTGAGAATCCTTTTCCTAGGACCTAGTCTTCAACTTAGAACAATGTTTATATATTGTTTATATATTATTATTATAAACAACAACATTTGATCTTGTTGGTTGGTCGAGAACTGACAAGGCTCTTAGCGTTGACTAGACTCACACAAAGTTCAAGTATAAGACATATTTGTGCATGTCCTTGCCATTGACTGAAAGGCCATTGACTTGGATACCTCTTTCTGGCATCTGGTTATTTTGAAAGCTGAATTAACAGCCAAAAGACTTCTTGGGTAGATGGAATCACAGTGAAAGGAGCTGGCTGATCAGAGGCTGTTTCTTCTAGTTCGGCATTTTTCTAATTACTCGTTACTCTAATTTCAAATCACCCCCTCTGGTTAGCCCATTGATTAAAATTCTGACATTCATATAGATCCATGCAGAGTTGTTCCTCCCACTCCCTTAGTTCTGTTGAAGTATCTACAAGGAATCTCAAGACTAGCTAGCAGGATTTGAAAATGAGAGCTTAGTTTGCAGTGGGTTTACTGAATTTCCCTAGACGTCATTGAAAGCTTCATTCTGAAGTGCTCTGTACGTGTGTGACTTAGCCTTGATCCTGGATCAGTTGTCATTTTCCAAGTACAGTGTTGATTTTTCTCCATACATTTTCTAGACATTTGCATGATTAATATGGCTCCAGCTTTATGTCATATTCAACTGTTTTCTTTATAAATTTCAAGTACTTACTCTTAACACTTGGCCCAAGGTGGGGAGGCTACCTTACCCTTAACATGACTTCTGTACATAATTGATTTCATTTATCCTGTGTTGATTTTTCTGTCTCGTCTTTTAGGAGTTTGTTTATTGGAGTATTTAGTTGTAAGCGTCTCGTGTAGATGTGGAGGGGTGGAATTGTGTGAGGGAGGCGTGCAGGCCTTTCCACAAAGCAGTTTTTTATCTACCATTCCACAAGAGGATTGGCTAGTCTCACCAACAAATTGAACAGCTCTAGCAGCAGAGAATAGAAATATTTCCCCTGCCAGAAGGAATTATTCCTGCAACACAAGAAATTCTTTACCTAGACAAAGAAGAGAGATGTCCCCCAATCCATTCAGGATGGCAGCAGCAGGAATGGCTGGCCTGGAGAATTGGATGTGAGGTGGGGCGCTAAGGGGTCGGGGTGAAGCCACTATTGGCAGGACTGAAAACTTGGGAACATTTCGAGCCATGAGGCTCGAGGCTGAGGTGCCTGTGTGCACAACTTGGGAGTTGTATTGACTGTATTTTGTTACTAATCTGAAGTACAACCTTTTAACTTCCCTAGTATGTTTCTGTGTGGTCTGCGAGCTATCACATCGGATTTTGGACTAAGCTAAGCAGCAAGATTGGTGTTAAACTGAGTAGAAGGAGGGATGCGAGTGTGGGGGACATACCTGGCCTCATGAGAACTTGTTTTGTGTTACTGATGCTGTGGGCGGGAATAGTTCCTCCTGTGAAGTTGGCAGAGGTCAGACAAGGCACTCCTCAAGTGACCCTCGCTCTTTTTACAGCATCTAAACTCATTCTGGCTGGTCAGATGGAAAGGAATTTACTAAAAGCTGTTCTGTAGCTTATTCAGTGAGGGTTAGAAGGTCTGAGCTGACTGCTGTATCCAGTCACGTTGTGGACTGCTCTGATGAGAATTCTGCAGCTGCTTCTTTTTTTGCACCAGTGTTGTGGTTTCTACTGCCCAGCTTTTGTCTGGCTGACTGAAGCTCTGTCTCCATGCTTGCCAGATGATCTTGATTGTTGGGGGGCTGTGTGTTTTTCCGAGAGAGAGAGAGAGAGAGAGAGACACACACTACGCACATCTGATCATACACCCATTCAACAATTTCTACATGTACGTTTCAATGATACTGCTTTCTTCATTCTTGCTATCTTCCCCCATATTATTTCACCACCAATGACCAAGAGGCTTTGCCCCATAAATAACTTAATCTTTGTCTTAGAGTTACTGTTCTCAGTATATGATCTTGAACTTGAGTTTCTATGTCTGTTTGCACCAGTTGCTTACTTATGACTGGGAGTCTCCCGTGGTGTGTGTTTTTTTGATGGAGCTCAGGTTACCTGTTTTTAAGATGAGAGGAACACTGGGCTAGCGAGTTCTCGGAGTTCTAACTTCTGCATTTATTAAAAAAATGTTAATTCTTAAAAGATAATGAAGCTTTCATCATATTTTAGAGATGCTCCTTTCTTCCTCATAGTTTAAATGTTCCTTTGGTTTCTATTTTTGTTATAAAAATATCTTCTATATTCAGAGATTTTAGAAATAGACTAATTTTTTCTTTCATTGCTTCCATTTCTTGTATTTATATTGTGATTCAAATTCTTAAAATAGCTTAAATATTTAGAGGACGGTGGTAATTTGGTACAATTTCCTCCTTCCATGCAGAAAACCTGGGACCAGTTGTCTGCCAGTGAGCCTCGTTCAGCCACCATCTGTCAGTTGGAGATGTGTCTGTTGCTATGATATTGAACAGGTTTCAGTGCTTTTAGACTTAAGACCGACTAGGAAGGGCAGACTGGAAGACTACTTGTGAAACTAAGCCGGTTAAAATCACATGTTTTCAATGCATTAGGGGCTCACACGGACAGGAAGAATAACTATGGCAGGGAGCCAGGGTTTTGAGTATTGACAGCCAAAGCCCCTGGAAGCAAGAGTCAGAAAATCAAATGACGTATTGCATTGGACAAATCTACAAAGGACCCTCTTAACGTTTTTAAAAGCAGAGCTGATCCTTTGATAATTGAGATGTGTGCAACCCAAGCTGTGGTCTTTTCACTTACCTCACAGGCTTGCAAAACCCTGGATTTGAGATTTGGGAAGACTCTCTTGACCTATGAATTTCATAGTATTGAATGTTAGAATTGGAAGGGACGTTAAAGATTGAACTGACTTGACAACCTTTTTATTTTTTTAGTGAAATTTTAAATTTTGTAATTGAAAATTTTAGTTTATAGTGTTGTAAAGATCGTGCAAAGAGATTCCGTGTATCCCTCACCCAGTGTCGGTTTCCCTTAATATAATCTTATGTTCTGGTGACGTAGTCAGTAGGGAGTTGCTTTGCTAACTAAGCTCTCTGGTGGCTCAAACCCACCAGCACCTCTGCAGGAGAAAGGTGGACAGTGGTCTCTCGTGTCATTTACAGCCTCCAGTAACTCTCTAGAGGGTCAGCTATAAGCCATAAGTATATTCTGAGGTGGTGGCAAGGAGTTTGAAACTTTCCCTTTTAAATGATAAGCAGGTCAGTGTCTTGCTGGTGGCAGTCAGGTCAGCACCCGTAGACTGCCTTGGTTTTATAGGTGATTGTTGGTTAGTTTTCCGTATCTGCTTCCCAAGTTTTTGCGCTTTTGCTGTTTTTCACTGGCATCTTTGCTGACAAGTCGGCACTGACTCATAGCTGACCTCCAGTGGGTCTTCAGAGTCTGTACATCGCACAGGAGGAGATCGCCCTGCTTTCAAGCTGCCAGCCTTGGAGTTGGCAGCACCCCTTCCTGTGGTCTAGACCCCTCGAGCTCCCTTTGTGGGCATTGACTGAGAAAAAGCCCAGACAGTCCATGATGCAGTAGTCAGTAGATCTTTCTAACCTACACATCGATCGTTCACTCTAGGCTTCCTCCAATTCATCAACACCAACGAGAACCAGAAGCAGGACGTCTTCATTTACAGATCAGCTGGACGAAGGTATACCCAACAGAGAGGTGAGTTTGGAACTTCCCTAATAAATGTCTCACAAGAAACTCAGTAATCTAAAATATGATACTATTTTGTTAATAAAATGGAAAATTATTTTGACAGATCAGGTATTCCTAGGTATTACCTCTATCAGTAATGTGTTTATCTAAATATTGGTTATGAGTCTGTAAAGTGTGTGTGCATGTGTGTTTGGAGAATTTTAATTTGAGAGGGTATTACACTCGACCTTTAATATTTTAAGTTTTCTGAATAATTTGATATCATTTAACATGTGCCTTCGGTGTAACATCATATGGGAAAAAGCTCTGCATTTTTGAGCTGATGAGAAGTAATTTAACTGGTTCTGTTTATGATAAGATATAAGATAAGATGTATCCTTTCTCCCTTGTGAAAGGCAGCATAGATGAAGGAAAGTGGGTAAAGCGTAATGTACACATCAGAGAATGAGGTCAAATGAATTCTCATGTAACTACCTACCACCCAGATTAAGATAAAGGACATTGCCAGCATTTTAGGGTTTTCTTCTCCCCTTCAAAAAATTGCCCTCAAGGGAGCTCTGGTAGCCTAGTGGCAAGAAGCTGCACTGCAATCCCAGAGGAGCACAGTTCGAATCCACCAGATGCTCTGCTGGAGAAGGAGGGACAATTTCTTCCTGTACCAGTCAGATCTGATTTGACAGTACACACACACACACACACAAAACAAACAAACAAACAAACAAAAAGATTGCCACCAGCTTTCTGGTATTGACTCCATTCCTTTTCTTTCTAATTTTACCTCTTTCTGAATGTCAGCCTTATAGTACACAGCACATTTGGATTTCCTAGCTGTTGCAAGTCATGCTGCTGTGAATGTCATTGTACTAGTCATTTGGCACACGTCTACATTTCTTCTGAAACACTTGTTAGGCATAGAATCATTGGGTCAAAGAGTAGAAGTAGTTATGCTTCTATAACTTCCAGCATCCCTGCAAATTGTAAGTTGTCCCAGTACAGCAAACTGACAGACAAGTGCTTTACTGTCAGAGAGCAAACTAGAAAACAAGTAAGCATACAAATACCAGAACAAAAACCTGTGTGCCATGGGAGCTAGCATACAGACTCTCTGGTCTTGGACGGGCTGTCTGTCAATCCAGCTGAAGATCAGAGTGTTTAGAGTAGTGACTGAGGCCCCATGATGTGGGTCAGGTCAAGGGCAGCACCTCTTTCTTTCTAGTGGGTGTGTAAAGTGTGTCATAGAGGTGGAGTTCTCATCCTGGGACAGTTTCTGCTGGCCTCTGAGGAGCCTAGGTTAATCTACCTGGCTAGAGATGATGTCTTTGCCTGTCCAGGAGGTGGGTTCAGGCATGGTACCTATCCAGAGATGGTAAAGAGATGGTCATTGATCCTATAGATAGTGCTTAAAAGGACGTGATGTTCAAGGCCAACTAATTATATGATAAAGAGCCAGTGATGAGGGAAGAAATGAAAGTGGCATTGAAGACACTGGCAAAAAACAAATAAGGCCTCAGGAATTGATGGGATACCAGTTGACAAGTTATTTGGGTGTGTGTGTGTGTGTGTGTGTGTGTGTGTGTTTAAGCTGTTTAATTGACATGTCTTAACTAATATATGCAGCCCCGGATATGCTGACCACACTGTACTAGGAAATTTGGAAGATAGCTGTCTGATCAGCTGACTGAACGAGATCCATATTTGTTCCCGTTCCCAAGAACGGTGACCCAGCAGAATGTAGAAATTATGGAACGATATTGTTAACATCACATGCAAGCAACATATTGCTGAAGATCATCCCAAAACAGCTGGAACAGTATATTAACGAGAACTGCCGGAAGTTCAAGCTGGTTTTAGATATCCCGTAGCACCAGGGATATCATTGCTGATATCAGATGAATCTTGACACTGAAAGCAAAGAATAATAAGAGAATTTCTGTCTGTGTTTTATTGACTCTGTAAAGGCATTTGACTGTGTGGAGCATAAACTATGACCAACATTAAGAAGAATGGGAATTCCAGAACACTTGAATTATAGTTATATGAAACCTATACGTAAACTAAGAAACTGTGGTCTGAACAAAGCAAGGGAACACTGCATGGTTTAAAATCAAGAAAGGTGTGCATCAGGCCTATGTCCTTTGGTCATACCTGTTCAGTTATATTGCTGAGCACCTCATTTGAGAAGCTGGATTTTGTGAAGAAGAACGTGGCATCAGGAGTGGAGGAAGACTCATCAACAACCTGCGTGGTGCAGATGACACACCTTTGCTTACTGAAAGCAAGGAAGATTTGAGCACTTACAGCAGAAGACCAATAACAAGTATAGCATTAAATATGGAATACATCTCAACGTCAAGAAAACAAGTCTTCACCAGTAGGCCAATAGACAGCATCGTGATAGAGAAAAGATTGTCACTGTCGATAATTTCCACAGTCAACATCCTTGGTACCAGCAGTCAAGAGATCAGAAGACATATAACATTGGGAAAGTCTGCAGTCAGAGACCTCTCCAAAATACCAAGGAGCAGTGAATGATGAATACTAGTTTAAAGACTAAGATGTGTCTGATTCAAGCCACAGTCTTTCAAAATCACCTGCTATGCGTCTGAGAGCTAGGCAGGGAATAAGGATGGCAGACGAAGAATGAATACCTTTGAGCTGTGGTGTTGGAGAAGAGTTCCTGAATATCCCATGGACGGCCAAGAGAACACACAGGGGGCTTGGAGGAAGTGCAAGCAGGGTGCCACTTAAAGGAGGAAAGGATGGCAAAGCTGCTTCTCACATACTTGGGGCATGTTGTTAACAGAGGCTTCTTCTCCTTGGAAAGGGATGTCCTGCTTGGAAAGGTGGAGGGTCAGCAAAGGAGAGGGCGACCTTCAAGGAAATGGAATGACTGCGTTACTGTGGCGGTGAGCTCGGGTTGACAAGGACGGTGCAGGAGAGATCACGGTTCAGATCTGCTCATAGGGTCGCCCTGACTCATACTCTTGATGGCACCTAACAACAGCACAGTAACTGCAGGTGATATTTCTTATTTAAGGCACACTGTTGCTTTTTTGTGACCTATTTTATCTAGGAAGCTTAAAGCAGTTACATAGTCTCTCTTTTTTGCAAAGTAGTCCTTTCGGAAAGGGAAACTTGAGCATTCTTTTACAGTGGGCTCTGTGAGAGAAATGTTATTCAGTGTTGCCCCCCCGAATTTCAGTACCGAAGATCCTGGCTTCATAGATCTTATTTAAAAGAGCTTTTGATATAAAGATCACTAATGCCATCGTAGCATCTTTTTGCTTTTTGAGCATTTTCTGACAACTCCGAAAAGCATTTTTTTTACTCTAAAGGACAATGTAACTTAGCTCAATTTATTTTACACAGAGGAGTTTCTACTTTCATAACTGAGTGGTTGATTAAAGGGCCGTGACAGCTGGGATCCAGTCAAGGTCCAGCTTTGGCTGCCATGAACTTGCTTTGATTTTCTTCAGCTTGCACTTGCATATGGTGTATCCTTTCTCCAGACCTCTGGTGGCATAGGCTGTAGTGTGTTGGCCTTGGTCCTCGTCCTTGGTCATTTGAATTCATCAGTGACTCTGAGGGTAAATGATGGGCAGTCTCCTTCTGGTAAGATTCACAGTCTCAGAAACATGAAGGAAGAGTTCTGTGAGTTAGAATTGTCTTGACAGCAGTGATTTGAGTTGAGTCCTTGGCCTGCTGTCTTTTTGTTGTGTGTGCTATCGAGAATGAACCAGCTCTTAGTTGAGTTGAGGGAGGCAGTCTCCTCCTGAGTGTTTTACTGTCTCTGAAAACTGTAGGAGGCGGGTCAGCCATGAGTCAGTCTGACTCCAGGGAGCCTACCCACAGTGTATCTTCAAAAAGACTGACTCAGGAGACAAGCCTGCACTAACACTGCCTCATCAGCATCACAGAGATTTCCAGATGGGCTGTAACACAGACACTGAAGTCAGAAGTCCCAGTCCATACTGTTTGAAGTATACAACATCTGAATTTAAGGAATTTATTTCGCTTACCAGAACCTCTTTAAAAATATCAAAATATAAAAATAGTTTCTTTTGTAAAGCATGTACAAATGGTAATTCCTGTTAAACACCAAAGAACAGGTTTTTGTTTTATTTATTTAGCCTTAGAAGGGGTGCTTTATGCTGCGTTTGTCAGTTCTTGAGTATCACAGACACTAAAATTTGTGCTGCAGGACTTTGTAGGTAACGAAACAGTGAAGCATCAGGCTGCTTTGGATTGGTAATCCTGGCCCAGCTGGTTTTCTAAAACTGGAGAAAGATGCCATGTTTTCATTTTTAGTGTTCTTTATCAGAGACATCTTCCAGAAGTAAAATGCTGCCTCTTGTCTTTGTTGTTTCTGTTTCAGTAGTTATCTTTATATTTTTAAGGCTGCTTGCATGGAATACCCATAGGAGGGATTGTTGTTATTCTTAGTTTTTATAATCTGTAAGTACATTTTAAAAATTTTATGTTTCCACAAGCATAAATGCTTTGCCTTGCTAAGCATTGTGTTCACAGTAACAAATGTTGCTATGTGCTATCTAGTTGACGTGACTCATAGCAACCCTGTGAACCCTGACCTATCTTGAGATGAACTCACTGTCTGTGACACACCTGCCCCCATTACCACAGTCACAGGGTCAGTCCATCTGATCTGGGATCTTCCTCTTCTGTGCTGACCCTTTACCCTTCCAAGCTTGATGTCCTCTCCAAGTACTGGTTCCTTCTGGCAGTATGCCTCAGATATGTAACTTGGAGTTTCAAAATCCTTGCCTCCAACGAGCAACCTGATTTCACCCTCTCCAGGACAGACCTGTTGGTTCTCTTGGCAGCCCACTGTATGTTCAATGTTAAGAAACATTTCTTTCTAAATGAAAGTAATTTTTGTGTGATTTCAGAACTAATGTGCTATTTCTTTGTTAGAGGTTGTTAACTTACGTATCTATCTCTGAGCTGGTGACTTAAAAAAAAGACATTTAAAATACCTTTAAAAGTACATTTAAATATGCTGTTAGATCATAGAGGAACCTCTCCTTGCTAAGCTGTTATTTTAAAGCATTTGCTCAGTGCCATCAATTCAGTTTGACAAATATGTCTGCTTATATAAATTTTGCTCGTGTGTTGTTGGCCAAAAAACTGTCACACAATTATCTCAAAGTAATGATGGGAGGGTGTGTGTGGTTCCTTGGAGCCCATCACTGTTTCCCTCTCCCACATCCTCCTTCTTCAGGATTCCCCCTCCGGATTTAGTGAATATCTGGGATGTTGCTTCCTTTGCTGAGCAGTTTTCAGTATTTTATTTGAAGACAGATTATAGCAGCCGATCACTCAAATTGTATTATTTATGGAAAACTCCTGAGAAACAGAATGTATTGTTATATATTTGACAGGACTTTTTATTTAGAGTATAGTAGAACATAAATTGATGGTATTTAAGAGAAAATCATTTACTCAGGGTATATTCCAAGTAGTGGAATAGCTGGGTCATCTGAAATTTCTGGGTTCAGCTTTTTGAGGAAGTGCCAAACTGCCTTCCAGAATGGTTGTACCATTTTTTTTTTAAAATTTAGGTTGTTTATTTTTCATTTCAGTGAACATCTACAGAGATTTTGG
>NW_006399841.1:2058677-2077836 GCF_000299155.1 Elephantulus edwardii | reverse complement strand
CTCATTGTGGTTTTGATTTGCACCTCTCTTATTGCCAGTGATTTGGAACATTTCTTCCTGTGTCTGTTTGCCATTCGAATATCTTCCTCTCTGAAAATTCTTCCCATGTCTTTTGCCCATTTTCTAATTGGGTTATCAGTCTTTTTCTTATAGAGGCCCAGGAAATAAGAACTGAGCACAAATGGAGATTTGTACACTAATGTTCATAGCAGCATTATTCACCATCGCAAGAACATGGAAACAGCCCAAATGTCCAACCACAAACGAATGGATTGAGAAATTATGGTACATTCACACAGTGGAATACTATGCAGCACGCAGGAGCAATAACTTTGTAAATTATTATGTAACTTGGGAGGGACTGGAGAGAATTATATTGAGTGAACTAACTCAGTCCCACAAGGATAAATATTGTATAAAACCATTATTGTAGAATGAGTATAAGGATCCAGGAGGGGTGAGAGTGGGTGGAAGCAGAGGGCCCTTGACAAGATGGATGGACACACTGACTGTGGCAGAGCAGAGGGGTTGAGGGTGGCGCTGATCCGGCAGGGTTTGTTCCCTTGCACGTGGGAGCTCTCTGAGAAGGAGTTGACTTGATGACACCACCACCACCAACAACAACTTACTGTTGCCTCGAGCTCTCTGTGGCTCCTTAGAGGGTGCTTGTGTCCCGAGGGAGGCCTCATGACCAAAAGCTGGATCAGGCTTCACTTTGGCTTAGTTAACTGGGTCTCTGATAACCTTTCTTTTGCTGTAGGCAGGAAATCCAAACTCAGGCTCAGGGAATCAGATGGGCTGGATAAGGAAGAATGACCACAGAACAGAGAAAAATAGTACCCTCAAAGTGACCATATACATGAAAATTTGGAAAAAAGAGTGCTGCAGAGACAGTAAAATCAAGAATGGGGATAAAATTTACTTGATGAAATTAAAATAACAGAGCAATGTGGAAAAGATTTTAAAACTGCTGTTTCCAATAAGACAGATGAAAGAGGAATTTATTTAAAGAGAATAAAATACGATGAAAACCAAACCCCAATACAGACCAAAACCAAAACTAGAATTCTAGAAATGAAAAAAGAAATTAAAAAAATAAATGTTAATCAGAGTAGAACTTAGACAAGTCCCAGCCCAAGCAGTAGGAAATTTAAAGAGAGTATATAAGTTGAAGAGAGTAATTACAAAGATTAAGTAAAAAGATGGACAGAGACACATAGGCCTTTCTATCTCTGTGTGTGTGTGTGTGTGTGTGTGTGTGTGTGTGTGTAAATAACAGTCATGGAGAATGGTTTGAAAGACTTCCAAACATACCTTCTCATTTCCGGTCATCTTTAATGTTCAACCCCAAACCCCACTGGTGTGGAGCCAGTTCTGGTTCAGGAGCGCCCTCCATTGGGTTCAGGGCTGTAAATCTTTACAGAAGGATTTTTTTTTCTCCTGTGGAGGTGTGATGGATTCAGACTGTCAACGTTTCAGTTAATAATAGCATTACATTAGGACTCTTGAATGTTCAAGCAGGTAGAACTTTAAGGCAGTCAAATTTGATGGCTTCAGTGAGGGACTACACAGAAGTACATTAAATGAAACCTTTTGTTTGGGCCATCTTTTCCTTTTCTAAGTGTTTTATTATTAAATAATTATAGATTCACAAGAAGATTAAAGAAAATGGATAGGAAGGCCCCTGGGCTCTTCAGCTAGTTTCCACCTAACAGTGAATCTTAAATAACTCCAGAAGAAGGAAATGGACGTTGATAAACCCAGACATCCACAGTTTGCTCGGATTTCACATTTATTCATTTCTCTCTCTTGTGTGTGTGTGTGTGTATGTGTGTGTGTGTGTGTGTGTGTGTAACCTTATGAAACTTTACCACAGTTTAGATTTAAACAACCACTGCCATTTAAAAAAATCTATTTTTTTTATTATCACTTTTTATAATTAATAATTGTTAGTATTTTGGTGTACAATATGTACTTTCCAAAAAGAATATATAACAAAAGGTCTAGAATATTGGTATAATAGATTTTACCCTTAAAACGTACTGTAAATGTTTGTTTTGAAAGTGTCTTCTGTATGTAATTTAGAGAAATAGATGAATGTGTAAATATATATGCACCAATAATAGTCCTTTAAAGTCTTATCTATTTTAATTTCCCAATAAATCTCTGTGCTGTCTTTTTTACTATATAATGTTGAATGACTCAGTGTTATGAATTTTATACTAAGGCTTTGTGTTGTTTATCGTATATTTTCTTTGTTGTTGCTGTTTTGTGTGTGGATTCTTGTACCCCTGTTCCCAGTCACGCTGTGTGCTGTGATGCTTATTGCATAGATCATTTGCATGTAAGTAGACAAGTTAGGGAGCTGTGGTGGCCTCATGGAAAGACACAATGCAGCAGTCCCAAAGGCACACAGTTCAAATCCACCAATTGCTCTGCGGGAGAAGGATGGGCAGTGTCCTCCCGTGTGACTTACTGCCCTGAAAACCCTCTGGAGGGTCAGTTGTGGGTCGGTTCTGACCCGTTGCCACTAGACCAGCTCATCCTCGTTTCTGACCTTTCCCACCAGCTTATGTTACTCATTTGAGTGGGTGAGGTTGTGGAGGTGATGGTGATGGTGTCCGAGCCCAGGTGTTGTGGGTGCATGCTGAGTGGTGAGAACACGTTTGCACCGTGCCGTTACTGCCGTTATGATTTGTTTTTCATGCTTTGTTTTATTTTTCCACCCCTGCTTTTTACACTGACTGGGACAGCTTCTAGCTGGGATGATAGCAGAGCCCGCTTTTCTCTCTGAGTATACTATCTTTGCTTTGGATTCCTCCAAACAGCTTAAAACACAGACTGACAATGTGGTGAGTGCTCCCACTGCTTTCTGCATCCCCTTTGTGGGACGCAGAGTAACGTGGTGATTCTGGAAGCAGATTTCGTGTCGCTTGCTACTTACCACCTCTCAAAGCATCGTCAGTGCCCTGTTGCTAAGCTAACCTTGCTCTTAAAAAAAAAAATCAGAGAGTAAACTGCTAAATTCTGATGACTGTGGTGCTTCCTCGTAGTGTTGTGGGTTTGGTGGTTTGTTTGATTTTTTTTTATAAATTAATTTTTTAACAGCAATGAAATAACACTTCTCATTAATGTGGTAAAGGCTTCCTTCACTTGATCTAAACTCATTAATTGAAAAAGGCATGCATAGCTAGGACCATGTTCTGTTATTGGGGAGAGGCCTAGAATGTTTTGAGACATAACTCACACATTTACAGAAAAGAACGGTAGTCGTTATATAAGTAAACAATATTAATGGGTTAGTAGAGTTGACTGCAGCAAGTGATTGCATCTTTTGGAGGAGTCTCAGTTTTCTGTGTTTTAAAAATATGAAAGGAAATCACTTGCCTACTTGCTTTTGAATTTATAAACATATGTAATTTCACCTCTGGAAGGTGGCTTTTCTCCTGTACTTAAAGATGGCAAGGATGGCACAGAATAGGACAGGGTTCAGATCCATTGTTCGTAGGGTTTCTGTGGGCTGCAGTTGCCTTGACGGCACATCACAGCCACAACAATTTAAAGTGTCTGATAAGATGTTACGCCTGATGCAAGCCATTGTATTTTCAGTTACTTGCAATGCACTGGAAAGTTGGACAGTGAAGAAGAAAGCCCAGAGAAGAATCAGTGCCTTTGAGTTGAGGTGTTGGAGAGGAGTGTTGTGTATACCACGGACAGCCAGAAGACCAAGCAGATCTGCCCCTGGAAGTGCAGTCAGGCGCTCGTCAGGTTCAAGGATAATAAACTTTGTCTCACGTACTTCAGGCGCATTGTCAAGAGAGGCCAGTTCTGGGAAAAGACACCATGGTGGAAGGTAGAAGGTTAGCTATTAAAGAGAGGAAGACCTTCAAAAGATGGACTGAGCAGGACAGAGGTCATGAGGATGGTGCAGGTGAGGGCAAGATTCAGATAGGGTCACTGTGAGTCATGGTCAACCTGATGGCAGCTAACAGTGACAGAAACAGTAACAGTGGAGTAAAAATGAGAAGGGTTATGTCCAGTTAGGGTAGCTTTTAGTGTTAGAGCAGGCGCTGGTTTAACTAGAATTGAAATTTTTTTTTAAAAAAAACGAACACCCACATAATAATGAGTATTGGTTTAGTGTTTTAGGTAAGTGGTACTGAAATGAGAGCATTTCTGTACTTCATGTATCAGTGCTGTACATGTGCATGGCCGATTATCAGCCCCAAATGACATCATTTTGTACTTGACTTCAGGAGAGAAAGCTGCTCAAAGTGACAGGTGGGTTTCTAGTGCTGTGTCAGGCTTGAGACTCAGAACACAGCCTGGGTGCCTCTGGCTGCAGGTAACCTCACTCATTTTTAAAACTCTCTGGGGAGGAAGTCAGGAGTCTCGGAGAGGTTATCAGCTTACTTTAAAATAGAAAAATAATTTTCTTTAAATTTCTCCAAGTAGTTGTTGTTATGTGCTGTAGAGTCAGAACTGACCCTCTAGCAAGTTTTCAGAGGCTGTAAACAGGGTATATTCCTAGGAGTGCCATAGTTGGGTCACTGTTGCTGTTGTTATGTTCTGTTGAGTCGACTTTGACTCACAGCAATTCTGTGTACAGCAGCTCTGAATCTTGCTCTGTCCTGAGCCAATGTGATCATTTCTGACACACTTACTCCCATAACCCCAGTTACTGAGTGAACACATCTCATCCAGGGTCTTCCTTTCTTGCGCTGCCCCTCCACCCTTCCAAGCATGATGTCCCTCTCCAAGGACTGGTCCCTCCTTGCTACATGTCCACAGCATGTCAGAGGGAGCTTCAGAATCCTTACCTCCAAGGAGCAGCCTGGTTTCACACTCTCTAGGGTGGACCTGTGTGTTCTCTTAGCTAAGTCATATGAGATATCTAAACCCTGCAGGAGAAGACGGCCCATTTCTCTTCCTTGAAGCTGCCTGTGGATTTGAACTGGGAAGAGAGGTGCCATCTTTGAGTTAGTCACATAACTCCCTACAGACTACGCCACCATAGCTCCCGCCCTCCAAGAGTTTGTAAGGTAGGAGAGGGACATGAGCTTCATGAAAGAAAATACAGAGGGTGTAAAGGTGGTAGCCATTCACGCAAGCCGTGTTGTGAAGCGTCACCAGCACTGTGCTGGGGCTTTAGAATGTTGAAAAATGAGCTGTGGTCAAGGCAGAAATGTGGAGGGCATTCCAGATAGTGACCAAATCAATTCTAGAGATTTCAGATTTCAGTTTAGAGGATACTTTAGGCCAGTGCTGTCTTTCATTTGTTTGCTAATCCCTGGATCTATTTAGGTGTGTGAAAGAAGTAAGTTGAAATACATATGAGGAGGGAATATGCTGTTTTAAAACAAACCAACTCAGTTCTCTTCTTGATAATTTAATTTCTGTTTACTTTCAAGTATCCTAACCGACCAAGTGACTTTTTGTTCTCTTTAAGGTATAGATACTCATTTTGTAATATGTAATGTAGTGTATTTTTAGGGCTAGAAAAGTGTTAATTATCATGCTACCCAGTTCTATGCCACCGTATTCTTTTATGTGGCCAACACAGTTTTTAATCCATAAACAGACTCCTCCACTTCCCTACTCCCCTACCCTGCTACCACCCCTCATAGCTTCTCTTAGGTTGCCACTGGATTATTTGAAGCAAATACAAGAAATCATATTTAATTTGTAAATATTTAAAGAAATACATGTCTTTAAAAGATAAATGTAAAAATATATTTCTGTAGTACCTTTACCATACCCCCCTATCAAAAATGTCTTAATGTAAATTCCCAATTAGAATTTTTAAGAATTGTGAGAATTCTCAGGGAACTCTGGTGGCCTAGTGGCAAGAAGCTGCACTGCAATCCCAGAGGTATGTGGTTCGAATACACCAGATGCTGTGCTGGAGAAGGAGGGGCAATCTCCTCCTGTGACAGTCAGATCCGATTTGATGATACACACACACAAAAAAGAATTTAAAAAACATTGTGAGAATTCTCTTTGCAAAGCTGAGTGCCTTTTCCATTTGTATTTAAGTATAACCAACATTTGATATTGGTCGGCCAATTGTAACAATAGGGAGAAGGAAACAATTTTAACTACCAGGCTACAGGAACAGAGTGACTAGGGGAAGGCATTTGCTTAAAACGTGGAAGTCATTTTACCAGGGGTTCCTTTTAGAGTTCCGAGTAATGGTAGTTAGGTACTTAGTATATTATAAAGGCGTTACAGAATTTTGACTCTCAAAGAATCCCCTCCATTACCATGGACTGTGTGACAATATAGTGTGATCATTTGAATGTTGCATAGCTTAGAGCAGTTGTCACGTCAACAGAACAAACCAGAAGGCTTACATTAGGAGGAAGGAAGACAGTTGAAATGAAAAGGTTTTCTGAAAATTGTCATAGTATCATTTACATTTCTGGCTTCAAATGAATGAGACATTTTCGTTTCTTGTTACCATGTGTTTTTCAGAGATTAGCCCAAATAATTTGGAGTATTGTTAATTATTGGAGGGCATAATTGACACAACTTCTTTTCCCTCTTAGTTCTCTGAAAGAGTTTACTAATTGAATCCATAGTGTTCATTTTATCATGGGGTAGAGAACTGGGAACATTATACAGGGAAGAGGTATGTAATGAGCTGGAAATAAATTCTGCTACATACTAATCTTTGCTCTGTTTGTATGTGTCACAGCAAAATGAATTCTCTAAAATACTACCATACTAGTTTTGCCTTGCATGAAAACATTCTTGTACATGACCAATTACTAATTTTGTATAATAGATACATGTATCTAGTAGGCTTTAGTACTTTAACTATGTTCTTTATAGTTTAAAATGTCTCATTTTATGTTTGTTTACAATGTCCCTTTCTTTTTCACAGAATGCATCCATCCATGCTGCGAAATCTCCCGACAGTGTTAACGGAAGTGAACCTCCTACTCCCCAGGTCTGTGGGTAACACTGCTCAAAAAAATCACATGCCACTTGAGAGTGGTGATCAGTCATTGTTAATTATCAGCATTTGAGTTTAAATTGAAATAATGATGTCCAAACATTTCATCTAGTATGTGTGATAAATTTACGTCTGATTATTTTTTTTGAGAAATTTGAAATGAAAGTAGTTCATACGCATAGACCTCAGTCATTTAAGAGTCTATTATAACACCTCAAAAAATATTTTTACTTTGGTGAAAGTTTACACAGCAAGATAGATTGCCAATTGATCGTCTCCACCTAAACTGATTGATAAGATGAGTTAACATTTTCCACTATGGTAACATTCTCTTTAATTGTGCTTTGCGCTGTCCATTTTCACTACTCTAATTTCCTTGCACTTTTATTAGAGAAGTTTTGCTTTGGATTAAATGTTGACTATTTGGACTGTTGGACCCATGTAGGTGTTTTATAGAACATAATATCCTTTGTTTTGTGTGTAACTCTTCTTGTTTTGCTAAAATTGGTCTCAAAGGGATAATTTAGGTTTGAGATCTGAAGAACGTTTCGGTGCAATAGTTTCAAGGAATGGTTTCAATGGTTTGGTTCGTTACGGGCTTTGAGTGAAGGAATTTATTAAAGAGTTCCTATCTAGTTAAGGAATTTGATTTTTTTTTTCTTCCTTAATTTCCCCCCAATCTCATCAGGGTTATGTGTTGTGCCCCCAGACAGTTTGATCACTGGACTAGCCAGGCAGCAGCTGTCTTTCCTGGCTTTAGGTAGGGAAAGTAAGGTTCTGACTAGTGGGGCCTCTTCAGCTTATACACTTACTTTGTTTCTGAGAGTTCGGCTACTTTCTTACCCTTTCACTCCTGATGAGTAGAGACCAAAGAGTTATATTTTAAATTGCTAGTCTAGAGCTTCTTAAAGCCTCTTCCGTATGTTCTAATTTATCTGGTATGTCCTCTGGTGGTGAATATTTGGATCATTTCCAGTTTTGACTATTCTAACAACTAATGATAACAATCATTGTGAACAAGAAGGGGAGTGTAGTGTATCTCCTTCTACTCCCAATTTGTCTGTTATTATTAAACTTCTAAAATGCATGAGGAAAAAATAAATTCTTGCTCTGGTTTTTTTAAGAAGGGGATCGCTTTGTTTTCTCGTGCTCTTGGCCTGCATATGACTTAAGTCTCCTCTGAGCATTTCCTGCCTGGCATCTTTGAGACCTCACAGGTGACCTTGTTTTTGCACTAATGAGAAAATGTTTTCATTCTCAAAATACTTACAATTGAACAAAATAATACCATTTAGAACAATTGCGTTCTGTGGTATTATATTTTATTGTTACTCAAATAACTGTTTCTCAGTCAACAAAGTTCTTAATTGCTGTTTCTAAAATCCCACTTACTGATCTGTGCCTAGCCGAGCCTTTTCTTGTGTCCTCTGTGATTTGTTATTTATTCTGTTTCTAGTAGACGCTCTGGCAGATCCAGCAGAGTCAACTACTCCCTCTAGCTAAAGCCCGTCTCAATTCAGTCATACGGCACAGTTTGCCGTAGGGAGCCGTATTTTAGACACTTGTGATGCAAACCATCACTGTCCTCAAGGATCCTACAGGTTCATGGGCGAACCCTCAGAGCGCGCCTGTAAACTTGGCTGGGAAGGTGTAGCTTCCTTTTATTTCTCAGACATGCGGCCTGAAGGAAATGACTTGGTGAAGGCTAGGGGAGGCTGTCCTGCATCTATCCTCCAGGCCTCTGACTCCAGGGCCAGCACCTTTCCAGAAATAACCAGGTGTCTTTTCTTTTTTAAAAGAGCAGTGCATTATATCAGTATTGCTGTGCCCTTTCTCTCTCCAAAGTATCAGGGATATGTGAATTTTTCTGGAGTTTTAATAGATTCTAGCTGATAATAGGGCATAGTAGAGACCTAAGTGTGCCCATTTTTAACCCACATACCTTTTGGGTTTTGCTTGCAGTCAGGTGACACTCAGTCTTTTGCACAGAAGCTCCAGCTCCGAGTACCCTCTGTGGAGTCTCTGTTTCGAAGTCCTATAAAGGAATCCATATTCCGATCTTCCTCTAAAGAGTCCTTGGTGCGAACGTCTTCTCGAGAGTCCCTGAACCGACTTGACCTGGACTGTTCGCCGTCCATCTTCGATCCACCATCAGACATGGAGAGTGAAGCCGAGGACTCGCTGGGGAGCTCAGACGGGCTGAGCAAAGAGCAGTTAACGCAGCGACTGCGAAGAATGGAGCGAAGCCTAAGTAGCTACAGAGGAAAATATTCTGAGGTAAGAGCAAGACTCTTGGGCCCCTAAGAAAATATTTTTCCTAAGTTCTCTGATTCATTATTGCTACGTCTCACTCGTTGACTCATTAGGGTCTCAAAGATGAGGTTGTGATGTGAAAATGAGTTGTATGTGAAAATGGAGTATTATTACATCAGATCAGAAAGTGGAGGGTGACTGAATCTTCACCTGATGGCCACGTGACATAGCTTCCATACCCCCGAGAGTCCTGGTGCAGATAAGCTGACCATAATTTTGACCGTGACAGCATGACTCTGACCTTGTACCTCAGTGTTTGTTAGCACCCAGCGTTAGCAGGTCTCCTTGGAATAGTTGTCGTTGTTTGTTGTCGAGTCAGAACCGACTCATACCTGATCCTCCAGCAGGTTTTCAGAGGCAGGAATTGCACGGAAGGAGATTTCCTGTCTTACTCCCGTGGAGCAGTGGGCGGGTTTAAACTGCCTGTCTTAGACTGGCCAGTGCAGCTCCCAGCCACTAGGCCGCCAGAGCTCCCTGTGTGTACAGAGGGCCTTTAAAAAGATGTTTGGGTTAGGGGCTTCTGTAGTGGAAATGGCGGCGGCCTCTGCAATTCGTGGGAGCCAGGGACTTCATAGAGAAAAGTACGTGGAGCTGAAGAAGGCGAATCCTGACCTACCCATCCTAATCCGTGAGTGCTCCGGTGTACAACCTAAGCTCTGGGCCCGCTATGGGCTCTTTTATAAATGCCTCCCATAGTCCTTAAGCCTACCTGTAGTCCTTCTTGTTACAGCCACCCAGAATCAGCCAAAATTCCATTTAGACCTGAGTGTTACTGATTCCTTTGAAATGTACAAGCATTTGGCCAAGAGAAGAATGTCTCTTTGAACAACTTCAGTGCTGATCAAGTAACCAGAGCAGTGGAGAACGTACTACATGGCAAAGTGTGAAACCTCAACTGATATTTAAAAGGAGCAGTCTAAGCCAGGGCTCTACCAAACTGAGTACAGTATGGCAAAACATGTTATTCTGTTCTCTATAAAGCTTGTGCTATAAAATGGTAAAAAAAAAAGATGTTTGGTCAAAATTTTGGAAAGGTTGTTGTTTATGCTCTCCTAGTTCTCACATTCTGTGTCCCTTTTCTACTCCTCCCAACCCCCCATCCTTCTCTCTAAGATCATTGCAACACTCGGTACAGAGTTTATCTCTTTCCTCCTCATATCCCCTCCTTTCAGGGAGGAGTCCCCAAAATAACCTCATTTGATTACTGGTGCCCCTTGTGTGTCGTCCCAGTCAGGTTTTAGGGGATTGGCATGTTGGACAAAGTTGGTTCCCTGTCCCTGTCCCTCCTTGGGAAGCTCGGCCTTGGTGTTACACCCCCCTTGGGGCCGTTGCTCCTTGTGTGGTCTAAAGGAGGAAGGAACGAGTGCCGTGTCCCTTCTCTCTTCCTTCCCTGAGTTGTTGCTGTGGAACGTGGTGTTCGCATTTATTTAGGAACGACTCAAGTAATTACTGGGGACTTTTTCTTTCTTTTAGCTTGTTACTGCTTATCAGACTCTTCAGAGAGAGAAGAAAAAGCTACAAGTAAGTGATTTATATACTATGATATTGATTGATAGATAATTTAAAATCACTATCTTCTTTAGTAAAGTAGGTCTCACCCTCTCTTTTAAGCATTCTATAGAGGATAAAATGTCTAACTCCACTTCACCAAGTCTGGATGTTAGAGAGAGAGAGAGCGGGGGAGCCTCAGGATTGTCCCTCTGTTAGTCCGAGTTTCCTTGAGTGTTGAATTCCTGTGGTGTCTGTAGGGTTTGGATTGAAGGTGTGTTTGCCTCTTTCACAGATTGTCCATAGTCTCCCCATTTCCCCCCTGTTACAGTGGAACACAGTTCGGTCCATAACACTCAGTGGTAAAGGAACATCCACTTTCTGTTTTTCTCCTGAGTTAGAGGTGTCTGCAGACATCTTTGTTTTTTATTATATCAAGGCCCCAAACCAAGCATCTTCTCTTAAAATAACCGTGTCTCAGAGTTGTAGCTTGTAAAGCGCTTGGTCAGGTGTGTGGGGAGAAGAAGCTGCTGCAGCTTCCTGGGCGAGCTTCCTGGGCGAGCCTCCTGGGCGGGAAATACTTGGCATCAGGGCCAGAGGTGTCCCGAATGGGGAGCGCAAAGGGAAGCATCGTTTTAGTTCAAACTGTGCCATCATTTTGCTGTGTTATTTGTAAGACATAGTTTTATTTTTTTAAAGTAAAAGTTCTTAAAAACATTACATACTTTTAAAACATATTTTATTACATATTTTAAAAAACATGCTTAAAAAAACCTTTTCAGTACATATTACATAGAATTTCATTATATAACCAAAATAGTTTTTATAAATTTGGGTAAAAATACAATTTTTCATTATTGTTACATGATTAATTTACCATAAATATTGATCTTTGTCAAGGACATTCCATTTCTTGGGTTTGGCCTGAGATCTGATCAATTCTATGGTAATAGCAGTTATTTATTTGTTGTTTCAGTTTTTCCATAATGTTCTGATTTTTCCATAATGAATGTGTGAATTAGATTATGACACTTTTTTTTTTTACTTTGATGATATTTTCAGTCAGTGGAGTTGGGGGGAGGGTAGTTCTGGTTTGACCCATTGTCCTAGTAATTAAATGGTCACGTGGTTGTAAGTTGTGTACGTGCTTTTTGTATATCTACTTTGGTGACTCATCTGTGGATTTTTATTTTTCTATGTACCAAAGTATTGCTACCACTAGGAGGCAGTAGAGGACTGTGGGAATCATGATTTCAAAGTGTCGGAAGTTACTGGCAATGCAAAGCTTTGTACTTATTTCTGTACATGCATGGATGCATTTGTGTGCATAGGCCTGCATCTTTTCAATAGATGTAATGAATTGAAAGTTGTAAGTGTTGCCAGCATTATCTGCTGATGCTGTTGGTGCTACCACTAACACACCTCCCCTGCTGTGGTTTCTTTCTGGCCCAGGTTCCCTCCCATCAGCTTCCCAGGGTTGGAAATCGTAATGGGAGGAGACTGCCCATGTTTATTCCGTGTAGTGACTCACAGATACCTTCTGGCCAGCAGCCCCGCACTTACCCTCCCATCTCGTTTGTACTAGCTAACATTTTTCACGCTCCTGTCACATAGCAGGCATTTCGGTGTGGTTAATCATTGCACTTCTTTTGTGAGGAGGGAGTATTACCTTTAGGTGCCCGGCAAGATGGCACTGGGTCACTACAGTAATCTTCCGGGCTGATCAAGTGATGCTTCTGCAGTAGCTCACACTCCACACAACATTGGAACACGGACTTGACTGCACAGAATGGAAAGAGGACAAAGACGTTTCAACCCAGATTGACATTAAGAGTCTGCACCCAGTGCCCGCTTCAGCAGCACATACACTAAAATTGGAACAATACAGAAAAGATTAGCATGGCCTCTGCACAAGGATGATGTGCAAATTCGTGAAGCATTCCATATTTTTTTTAAAAACAAGGAACTCATGAAATATTATACAAAACGGGTGACCCTGGAGGACATTATACAGAATGAAATATCTCAGTCACAAAAGGACAAATACTGCATGGTGCCACTGTTGTAAAACAGGACTGACATCAGGGTTGGGGGAGACTGAGAAAGATGGGATAAATTATGTATACTGCATTGAAACAGATGAGGGAGAGAGCTGTTTAAAAGGGATATGTGATTAGGTATTATTGTCATGACAGGAGTCCAGAACAAAGGCTGCATTGTATAACAATGAAAGACATTTTCTTTCACTTTTTGAAACGAAGGCTACATAGTAGAGTGGACTTGGGGGGAGGGATTGTATAAAAATGAAAGAACTTTTATTTTTCAAAGAGAAGAGCGAACTGGGAGGATGGAGGTTGGGCAGGAAGAAAAGTGCAACAATGAATGAATGGAAATCTAAAGTCTCTGTAAACTTTCATTAAATTTAATAAAAAAATGAATATTTAAAATAAAATTTTTGTTTGACTTGCTTTACATTTCTGTACCATACAGTTGTTTGAACTACATTTTCTTTCTTTTTAAATTGAAGGGTATATTAAGTCAGAGTCAAGATAAAGCGCTTCGGAGGATTGGAGAACTAAGAGAGGTAAGTTTAAGTGCTAATACTTTGTCATAAGCGCAGTGTATGCTAGGATAGTTTCATATTTGCTTCATTAGTTAGGTTACTAACTAGCCAACTGCCTTAGTTCTCCTTGTGGTCAAACAAAAGTACACAAATGGTCAGCTTTGACAAACAAGGTTTTTTTCACAGTTCTTCAATTCACAGTGCCTACTGTCAGCTTTGAGGGACCTCTCAAGAGTACGGAAATGCAACGACATCAGGCTGGAGACTAAGGTGTGCCTGATCCAGGCTATAGTCTTTGCAATTACGTGCTATGCATCAGAGAGTTGGACAGTGAATAGGGATGATAGAGAATTGATGCCTTTGAGCTGTGGTGCTGGAAAAGAGTGTTGAATATACCATGGACTGCTAGGAGAACAAATAGGTTTGTCCTGGAGAAGGTGAAACCAGAATGTTCCCTGGAGTCAAGGATTCTGAAGCTTTGTCTGACATACTTTGGGCATGTTGCAAGGAGGGACTGGTTCTTGGAGAGGGACATCATGTTTGGCAGAGTGGAGGAACAGTGCCGGAGAGGAAGATGGATCGATGAGATGGATTGTTTCTGTGAGTGGAGTGGTGGGAATGAGTGTGTTTGAGACAGCGAGGTTGGCACAGGATAGAACGGCGTTTAGGGCTCTTGTACATAGGGTCGCTATGAGTCGCAAATGACTCGACGGCACACATAACAACAACAACAACAACTCTGTTATTGTTCATGAGTACTGTCCTATTGACCTATAGCTGATCCTCCAGCAAGTTTTCAGAGGCAGTTCATCCATGGGAGATTTCCCATCCTTCTCCCAAGGAGCATCTAGCAGATTCGAACCATGCGCATTCAAGATTGCAGCGCAGGTTCTTACCACTAGGCCACCAGAACTCCCTGGTGCCTATGCCAGGGAAAGGCTTTATCTCTCCTTTGGACTCTGGAGAAAAGTATTTCTTTAATTTTTGCTTCTGGTTTCCTTGGAGATCTCCACGTGCCTTTGAATCTCTCTTTGAATCTCCCATCAAGTCTCCTGCGCACTTGTTTAATCACTTACATCCAGGGCTGCATCTGTGTGCAGAAACATGCCAGTTGGTTTTGCATCATTTCCGGGAAACTTGTTTATTGCCAGTGTCATCAATGCAACTTGGATTTCTTCCATCATCACCACTGGTTCTTGATCATATTCTGCAGGGCCCCGGGGACCTTCCCTCACTCATCAGCCAGCACTACTGTGTCCCTCTGACTGTTCTTCCATAGACATTTCTCTTTCTGATCCCTCAGTTTCAAAAAGTTCCTGTTGTTAAGGAGCTATGTCATTAAATTGGGCCACCTAATAATTCAGTATAACAAGCCATCTCCATGTTCTTAATTCAATCACATCTGTGGAGCCCCTTTTTCTATGTAAGGTCACATGTTCATAGCCTTTGGGGGACAGGACATGAATGTCTTTGTGGACGCTATTATTCTGCCTATCACACTACCTCTAATTAAGACTGTATTTAATGAAATGCCTGGGCTGCAGCGAACAGGAGAGGAGGAGAAACCCAGGTGTGGCTATTGTAGGATGAAAACTGGCTTGTACAGAGTCATGGAGTTACTAAGTGGAGGCCAGCGGTCTCCGCAGTTTTGGATGCCAGGGGTCAAAGGTTTTCCTGGCAGTTAACCTCCTGAAACAGGATTGCGGACTTTTCTTTTTCCAGGTAAGGGCATTAAAAATTTAAAAAAAAAACAAAAACCCAAACCTAGAGATAGAAAGGTCATTATAGTACAAAGATTTTAGGAAAGCTATATACTCGACAATTCCATACATTTGTGAAAATGAAAATTAAGAAATGATACCTCAAAAACACTGGTTTGGCTCTGTGTGTCTTGTTCCACCATGGGCTGGTGAGAACCACCCTGGACATGACCTGCTCTGAAGACGTGCATCTGAAGACAACTGCCGAGGAGGGGAGGGAGGAGGGTGCCAGGCCAGGAGGCTTTAGTGAGGGACACGGTGAAGAATGTGCTGGAAATCCTGGGGCAGCGCGGCTGTGAGGCAGAGAACAGCTGGTGCAAGGCCTCGGGTTCTTAGAGAATGAGCAAGTTGGAAACAATACAAGAGGGAGTTACTACTGTAAGGCCTTGAAAATATTGCTTGATGAGACTTGTTCCAGCAAATGTGTGAGGAATTGATAAATGCAGAGGAACACTTGAGGTAAGAAATTTCTCTAGAAGATTATTGAAGGAAATTGTTGTTATGTGCCGTCGAGTCGCTTGTGACTCATAGTGATCTTATGTACAACAGCCCTAAACTCTGCTCTGTCCTGTGCCAATCGCACTGTCTCTGACACCAATCCCAATTACCCCAGTCACTGAATCAATCCACCTCATAGAGGGCCTTCCCCTCCTGCACTGTCCACCCTCCCAAGCATGATGTCCTTCTCCAAGGACCGGTCTCTTCTTACAACATGTCCAAAGTATGTTAGACGGAGCCTCAGAATCCTTGCCTCCAAGGAGCCGCCCATTTTAACCCTTTCCGGGATGAATCTGTTTTCCTAGCAGTCCATGGTATTCTCAATACTCTTCTCCAGCACCACAGCTCAAAGGCATCAATTCTCCTTCTATCCTCCTTGGTCATTGTCCAACTCTCTGATGCATAACAAGTGATTGTGAAGACCATGGCCTGTATCAGATGCACCTTAGTCTCCAGAGAGACACCATTGCTCTTCAGTACTTTGGAGAGGTCCCTAACAGCAGACTTTCCCATGGCAATACGCCTTTTAATTTTCTGGCTACTGGTGCCAAGAGTGCTGACTCTGGAGCCAAGCAAACTAAAGCTGTGAACAATTTCAATCTCTTCACCATCCATCCTTATGCTTCCAGTTGGCCCAGTGGTGAGAATCTTTGTCTTCTTGACATTGAGTCTCAATCAGTTCTCTAAAATGATAGAGCTCATACATGTGGTTATAGTGTGTAAAAAGAGCTAGCCATTGAAGAGAAAACAAGAGTTTGATTATATGCCAGTCAGCAGAGATGAGTAAAATGTGACTTTGAATGTTTTGAGGTGAGGCATTTAGAAAGGTAAGAATCCAAGGAAAATAGTGGCATTTTTAACAGGATATCTAATCTGTCTCAGATGTCACTCTCTCGTTTTCCAGGGGAGTGAGTGTAGTTGGAAGCACAGAGGATACAGGACTGAGCTCACAGGGACAGGTGCCCACAAAATCAAGGAAGGATGAAAGGGAAGCTTTCAGAGATGGGGCTATTGAACCAAGACTCCCTGAAGTGACAGAAACTGTCTGCTTCAGGAAGAAACAAAAATAAAAACAGCAACAAAAAAAAACAACCCAAACAAACCCCAAACCTGTTGAGTCACTTCTGACTCATTCTAACCCTTGGAATAGAGGAGTTAGTTATTGGTGGCTGACCCAGCAGAGAGGTAAGGTCATTGGATTTAGTTAGGAAAGCTCATTTAGCACCTGGAGAAAGGAGCAACTTACGGAGTTTCGGGTGCTGGAGATTATGCTGTTTGGAGATAGACTAGTTCAGACTCTTCATTTTATAGATGAAGAGGCTTGTGATTTCAGCTGGTTAATATGTTTGGTTTATGGTGACTGAGCTGTGTTCTTAATTTTATTGATTTTCATTCAGTCACTCATATACACTTTGTGTTATAACATCCAGTACAATTGTCTAGTGCCATTATTTACTAACAATTGACTTTTTGGGGGTGTGAATAGTGAGATGACATGAATAGGAAGATTTCTCAGAGTTTTGCTTTTATAATGAAAAAATGTTTGCTTTTATCGTCAGTGTAATTTTTTATTCATTTCATGTTGTTATCAATTTAGCAGCTATTGGAGCTACAGATAATACGCTTTGGATCCTCATGTTCTTTCTTCTTGGAACAAGATTATCTACTGCTTTCTGACGTTCTAAATGCTGATTGCTTTGATTTTAATTACTAATGCCTAAAGGCCAATGCAAATTTGATACTGACTTCTGTTCTTGAATTTGCAAAACTTTAGGTTTCTGTTTTTTGTTTTCAAACTCTGTTTTAGGAGCTCCAAATGGACCAGCAAGCGAAGAAGCACCTGCAGGAGGAGTTTGATGCGTCTTTAGAGGAGAAAGATCAGTATATCAGTGTTCTCCAGACTCAGGTGAAACTTGCAAGGAGAAATGTGAAAGTTTTGGATAAAGAAAATCAGAGGGATTTTGATGGGTTCCACATGTGGTTTTACTTTGGTCTTTTTTTTTTTTAAAGCCTTGTTTTAGATTTCATTCCTTTGCCTATTTAATTTTAACAATATTTCTTTTCCGTTTTAAGTATACTGTATCACTGATAAGAGCAATTATAAAAATTAATTGCTGAGGGTTAAAATGAGAAACTTGCCCCAAAATACAGAAGGAAAAAAGATACCAAGTTGTAGTTGTCTTGGTTAAACAGTTCCACTTCTTAGAGTTTCCTCTTTGCTCTTCATTGATTATGTTTACAATTAAACACTTTCCCAAAAATTTAGACCAAAAGGAAAAAAAAAATCTTTTGTTCTCACCTCCCTCTGTTTTAAAGAAAATACCAAACCATAGTTTCTTGTAATTTCTTTCTGATGAAAAGCATGTTTTCTTTAGGTTTCTTTGCTAAAACATCGATTGCAAAATGGCCCAATGAGTGCTGATTTACCTAAACCGCTACCCCAGGAGGATGCCCCGGCTGACGTCACTAAAGAGAACATGGAGAGTAACGTTCAGGCAGTAGGTAAGTTTGTCTTCTCAGAAGTTTAATTCAAACACTAGAGGAAAATATTAGAGGCAGAATCCAGGGTATGAGCCGATGGGCACAGACTGATAAAGTGTTGAGCCTGACATTTGCAGAAAGATTTTTGTTGTGGTTTTTCAGGATAAAGTTACTAGGTAACTGTTTAAGATTGTTTTATGGTCTTTGAGTAATACTGCATTTTCTTTATAATTGAAATTTATTATGTTATACTGTTTAATTGATAGTGATAGTAAGATTTCATTTTAAAAGGTCAGTTCCACTCAAGGTTATTGAATATGCTGTTTTTAATTGTTTAGATATTTTCGTTTTTAAATAATACTGGTTATATATCTGCATTTAAAGATTCTTTTTTTTCCCCCCTAACTTTTTTTGGCCATTTAACTGGAAAAGAAGGAATATTTAAATTTTGTCTTTAAGGTTAACCCTGGTCTGCCCTGTTCCTTGGGGTTTGGAGATGCTTACTCAGTAAAGTTCCCATTTTTTATTTCCTATCTCTTTTTCTCAAAAGAGAGAAATCTCTTCATCACGAATCAGTGATGAACTTGAAGTCCAGCTACCCGGAATAAGGAGCTGAGCAGAGTAGGCACTGACCTCTGTAACCGATCTCTAAAGGGTCTTGCATTTTCCCCTTAGGGATGGAAACCTTGCTGTGTGGGTTAAGGAGATGGAGAAAGGTGTACTTAGCCGAACCTCTCTACGTCAGAAACATGACTGTGCTTGGAAGGAAGACTTCCGTAACTCTCTTGAGCTGACACCCACAGGGGGGTGACTGTGCGTGATGACAGATGGTCGTCAGAGGGTCTTTCATGACGAGGGAGACGGTTAGGCTCCTCCTACGCAGCGTTACAGTCTCAGAAACCTGACGGAGAGTCGCTGTGAGCTGGGTGGACTCCATGGCTGTTGGTGACGGAATGTTAGTTCCCCGTTAGGGATGCAGATGACACTCAGAACACGGGCATATCCCCCTCAGTCGTTTCTCCAGATAAGCAAACAGTGTGGAAGCAGAGGTGTGGAAAAGGGCTAAATTCTTAGTGGCCAGGTCCCCTGCTGTCTCAG
>NW_006399841.1:1993152-2058275 GCF_000299155.1 Elephantulus edwardii | reverse complement strand
GCCCTCCCATTTTTTACTGACTGTCCCCTGTTTCTGCTCCTTTATTGTTAGTAACAGGAAATGAAGCTTCTTCGAAAACACTGGAAACACTTCAGCAAAGAGTTAAGCGTCAAGAAAATCTACTTCAACGTTGTAAGGAAACGATCCAGTCGCATAAGGAGCAATGTGTTCTGTTAACCAGCGAGAAAGAAGCCCTGCAAGAACAGCTTGACGAAAGACTTCAAGAGCTAGAAAAGATGAAGGTAGAAGCGCAGCTCAGCTTTGTTCTCATTCAGCCCGGCATGGGCTGCGGTCGTCAGGGAAGCCTTCCCATCCTGTGCCGGTGGGATGGGGAGGGTCCTCGGCTGAGCCCACTTGCTCTGGGCTGCCTTTCTTCATAGCACTTTCCATACTTGGGAGACTTTCTGTGCACTTCTCCCTTCTACTAGACCATAATAAGGACCGAGATTAGATAATGTTCTTAGAGTTCTCATAAGAGAAAAACACTTTCTTAGAGATGGAAATGAATTTTTAAACTTTTTTTAGGAGCTTCATATGGCTGAGAAGACTAAGCTTATCACTCAGTTGCGTGATGCAAAGAACTTAATTGAACAGCTTGAACAAGATAAGGTAAAACGAAACAAAAACCCTTACGATACTAAAGTTTGTCAAGGCGCCCCAAAATTTGCTTTGGAAAGCAGCAAGAAGCACTCAGGCTTCTGTTCTCAAAATTATTGCAGCTGCTTCCATGTTAAAAAAAAGTTTCTGTTTTAATTTTCAGTTTTATGTGACTATTAACATGAGTTTTGTATCACGTGTAGCTGATTCCCTCTTGTTGTTTTTAAAAATCTCCGATTTAGGAATGAGAATAACTGTGTACAAGAACTTCGTGTTTACAGGACATCATGACTTCTTAGAGAAAAGTTGTTTTTTTTTGCCAAGACATTGCTGAATGGGAGTGGGAGATACTCTTTAAATATAATAGAAATCGCAAACTTTCTGTCGTAATGGACATAGGTAGTCTCAGTTAAATTGCCCAACAAGGAAAGAAAAGAAAATGTGCATATTGACGTAAAAAGACATTTCTAGAAATTAGTTTTTAAGTCTTCAGATGAGATTAGAGGATCAAGGAAGATTGAGTTTTACCATTCATTGCCTGTTTAGAGTTGGAAAAATAACCACCTATCGCAGCCAAGACAGTTGGAAAAACTGAAGTGTGTTGTTTTTTGGTTTTGTTTTTTGTTTTTTAAAAATGAAGTTTTGTCCTAAGTCGTCCAGCCCCAAATTCTAAGCAGCTTCTGGTTAGTTCTACACCATCCTTCATTTCCTGTGATCTATTGTTTCTTATTGGTGTGTTGAGTGGTCATGTAACTAAGAACATACCAGTTATCTTGTTGTTAAAACCAACTATTAACAATCTCTTCATTCTGTATACTTGCTATTATTTGTTTGCTATTTAAGTGTTCTAAAAAGCCACTTTAAAAAAAATGCTTTTATTATGGAAAATTTAAAACATTGATACAAGTAGAAGAAATTAGTAAAAGGAATTCTTGTGGAGAGCTCTGGTGGCCTAGTGGCAAGAAGCTGCATTGCAATCCCAGAGGCACGTGGTTCAAATCCACCAGATGCTCTGCTGAAGAAGGAGGGACAATCTCCTCCTGTACCAGTCAGATCTGATTTGACGCTACACACACACACACACACACACACACACACACACACACACGGAATTCTTGTAAATCAATCACCCGTTTTCTTAGCCCAAGATTGTTTTATGGTAAATCCAAGAAATGTAATAATTTCTTCCATGACAACTTTAACATAAAGAGAAACCACAACATTTTCTTGATAGTATCTAAAAATGAACAGAAATGTTACCTCAATTTTCCCCCCCTTTTTTATGAATTATTGTTGTTAGTTGCCATTAAATATGACTCATACTGACCCTATGAACAAAAGATCTGAACCCTGTTCTGTCCTGCACCATCCTCATACTTCCTGACACACAGGAGCCCACTGCAGCAGTCGCTGGGTCAGTTCACCTAGTTGAGGGTCTTCCTCTCCTTTGCTGACCCTCCAACCTTCCCAGCATCATGTCCAAGGAACAGCCCCTCCTAGCAACATGCCCGAGGATGTGAGGCGAACTCTTGTCATATTTGCCTCCAAAGAACACTCTGGCTATACTCTCTCCAAGACCTATCTGTTTGTTCTCTTGGCCATCCATGGGATGTTCAGTGCTCTTCTCCAACACCACAGCTCAAAGGCATCGATTATTTTTCTGTCATCCTTATTAATTTCTTCTACCAGAGTACCAGCCAGGCCCAGCCCTTTCTAGCAGCTGAGATCAGACAAGACCAGGAGCTTGTGGGTCGTAGACCTAAGGAACTTCCTCTTATTGTAGCTGGTTGATAGGACTTTTAACACTTCTTTTCATCTGAATGGTCGACTTTGACTACTTTTTCTCTCTTCCTCTCTCTCTGTCTCTTATTCTCCTTCCCTCTTTCTCTCTTCCTCTCTTTTTTCCTCTCTCTCTCCCCCTCCCTTCCTCTCTCTCTCTCTTCTTGTCCCTCCTTCTCTCTCTCTCCCTCCCTTTGCAATTTATTTGTTGAAGACACTGATGGCCTATGGTTTTGTTTGGGGATTTTATACAGTAATGCCCTACTTTACGTTTTGTTATTTGTCTGGTGTATGGAAGATACATATGGAAGAATCAAACTTGATAGCAGAGACCAGTCAATGCTGGATTTAAGGTTATAAACCTTTTAAGGACATAAAATAATTTTCATAAAGCCTAAATATTTTTCAAAGACATATAGTATTATCCCATTTCCTTGTTATTCCTAAACGATCAATTTAATATCTTTTTAAAAATGTCGTTCCTCCCTCCCCCTCCTTGCCTTGATAGTCATTTCTAGAGCAGGTTATCTGGACAGAATGAAGGTAGGAGCACCTAGCGTGTTGGAGGCGTGGGGTACCTCCTTCCTGTTAGTGGAATAAGAGAGACAAAAGCAGGTAGATATGTACCACATTAGGCCCGTCCAGTGTGGCAGCAGCCTGACGCTCTCAGCAACCCCTGGCCGTCGCTGCGCTACAGGACTAATCGGTAATTGTAGTTATAATGGTCCTGAGCCAAGTACAAAAGATTCTATTTTAAGTAAGTATGACCAGCACTGAGGTAGGGAGGTCTGTGGTGGCCTCGTGGTAAGAAGTCGCGCTGCCAGTCCTAAGGTGCACTCCATTCGAGCCCACCAGCTGTCCTCTGTAGAAAGGATACGCAGCCTCCTCCTAGAAGAGTTAAGGCCTTTGAAAACCCTCTGGTCAACTGTAAGTTGATTCTGACTCAACAGCACACAAGAAGATAGAGACATTATAGTACATATACAGAAGAATGAGAAAATAATCTTTACCTGATATTAATCTAATATTAAAAGGTTTTAATAACGAAACTCCCTAATGTCATGCAAGTAACCAAGGTTGTGTATGGATCATACGACATTCTTTATTTCGTTTGTGAGATCATGCAGTAACTCTTCGCGTCGTACAGTGAGAAATAAGTCCTTTGAGTTCACCGTGCGCTGTCAGCGGTGCAGTCTTGTCACACAGATGCTTATGGATCTGCATTTATGCTCAGGGGATGGTAATAGCCGAGACGAAACGTCAGATGCACGAAACCCTGGAGATGAAAGAAGAGGAGATCGCCCAGCTTCGTACGCGCATCAAACAGATGACAACCCAGGGAGAGGAGTTACGGGAACAGAAAGAAAAGTTTGAGAGAGCTGGTAAGAACTCCCCAGGGCTTGCTTGTTGTATGTTGGAGTAAAACATAATTTCAAATGCTTGACCAGCAGAAAATTCTTTCTTTTAAAATGAATAGCCATCCAGACCCTTTCTCCATCACTGCCCTGTGCTGGAGGAGGTACAGGTTGGCAGGCTGCGGACAGTGGTCCCTCCAGGCTGATAGGAGGTGACCCCTAAGCTAGGAAAGATTTTTACAGTTTTAAATGATTAAAAAAGAAGATGTGACAGGCAATAATATGTGGCCTGGAAAGCCTAAAATATTTACTGTTTGGCCCTTTATAGAAAAAAATTTACTTATTCCTGCCTTAGAATATCAGAAATTTAAATTTATACTTTTGCAAGTCTCAAATGAAGGCTCTGCTTACTTATTAATTAATATTTTACAGATGCTCTGCCATAAATCAAAATCTTAAAATCTTTTTTCAGTGGGGATCCGTAAACATTTTAGTGTGTGCGCAGTGGCATAGTGATTTAGGCACAATACATTTTAAGGCGGTAAAGTGTAGAAACAAGCAAGGATCCTAGGAAAAGAGAAATACTGGAAAGAGCAGAGAGCACACTGAGCTCCGATGCCTTCATCCCACTGATGATGGGAGTCTCGTAGCAGAAAGGTGGAATGACACACGGTTCAGAAGCATCACATCAACACACAGAGACACTGTAGTTCACGGTGGATGTGTGATCACAGGAAAACCATTCTTGTGAAGTGACAAATGACACTGAATTTCAAAGGAACTGACTACTGAATGTTTATAAGGTGAGTAGCTGAGTTTAGATTTTGACGTACAAAAAGCCAGGAAGACGTAATAGGAAAACTTGGATGTCTTAGAAGCTAGTGTTTTATGTAGGAAGAAAGGAAATGTGAAGTCATTCTTGGAAGCAGATCTAGAAACTAAATATGAGATGCTGAGAGCATTAACCACTTTTGACTTGCAGAAGGAAAAGTGTAGACTCTGCAGAATTAGGTGTCTCATCAGGTTGGAGAGTAGTGGAGAAGAAATAGAAATCTAAGGTGACTCCACGGGTTTAAACGTAGGACACTAATCAATAGTGTCATTGACAGAAATGCTGAAGGTGGAATAGAAAATCTTCCTGGGGATGTTGAAGATCAGAGACTGATGAGGAATTTCCTTGGGTACCTTACGTCTGGACTGGCCTTGAGCTTTCCAGAGAGAACTCATTTGTAAGATTTTGGACATAAGAACTTGGAGAAAGTTTGTCAGTCAGTCTTGAGTTGAATCGTAGAATTTAGTTCATAAGCGATACTTGATTTCCCCGGAAGACTGGCTTTGTAGTGGTTGCTGATAATGGTGGCAGAAGCCGCAGCAGCAACTCCTAAACTGAATCACCCTCAGCCTCCGGCAGCGACAGCACAGCAGAGCGCCCAGCGCTCCCACCACCCCCTCTGTCACTCACTGTCAAGTGCATTCCCACCGACCAGCACAACTACAAGTGACTTCATGCAGAGCGCTGTGGACCTGCTGCATTTGTATTTACTGGTTTATTTACTCATATCTAATTCTAACAGTTTTTTGTGATGTTATTATCCTCCTTTTCCAAGTGAGAAAACCTGCTAAACAAAACTTAAGTAACTTGCCTACATTTATGTCAAGAGATTAAGTCAGGATTTGAACTCAGGCATTTTTTACTCCAAAGTCCGTTTTCTTATCCGTGGAGGGCGTGACTCTGGCAGAGAGAAGACAGTGAGGAGGAAAGAAGAAGTTACCAAAGACGTTATAGAAACTGTGGATAGCTCTACTTTTTTTTTTTTTAATATGTAAGCAGTGTTTCAAGAAATGGGAGAGGTACAGAGTGACAATATGAAAAATGTCTTTGAATGTGGTAAGGATTTGATTTCAAGGATGGGATTTTTTTTTTTAAGTTGCTGTCGTTTTCTCTTCTCCAAAACACAAAAGTAACATGTTTTATCTTTAAGTGAGATTTCCCCAAACCTGTATTTTCTAGAAATATTTGCTTGTCTGTATGTCAAAGAAACTTTTCTGTAAATAATACTGTTGAAATAGAAAATAGCAATACCAAAAGAGAATTAAAATTGAAGTTTCTTAATGCACATATTGCTTTAGATAGTCTTTGGACTATATAGTTGTTAAGTGGGTTCATAGATAGTTTAAAAAATTTTAACAAAGTCATGCGTATGAAAGGTATGATATAAAGTTGAAACAGACTAATTTTATATTGAACATGTTGGTGTTGATTCTGAACAGAATTGTTCAAATACAAAATGGTTCTTAAACAGTTACTCTACATAAACCAATTAAAGAAAAATTCCAGTTAAGCACTAAAAAGAAGAAAAGGCCAATGTAAAGGCAGGAGTTTCCCTAAATAGTCCTTGAACATCATCTCATTCTTGAGGAATTCAATTGCTCTATTAAATATTTGTCTTTCTCTTTATTAGATTTAAAATTCAAAGGTTAAAAACATAAGTGCTGTTTGTAAAAAGGAAACATTCACATCTTTAAGGCCTGCCGTTGTTAGGAATTTTTAAAGTAAATGTTATCCATATAGAATAATTATCAAAGAATATGAACTCTCCAAATGCATCTTAACTGTAAAAATTGAACTCTGATGTTGTTACTATTTCTTGACATGTGGATATCAGCAGACAAATGGCTTCTTCCTTTGACTTGCTTATTCTGGACACCAGAGTTGGCTCAAGTCCATTCCTCACTACTTTTTTTTGAAAACAATCTATTGCGTGTTCCTCTAGGTTTTTCTAGATGAACTGATGCCTGCCACATGTTAGAGAACAAAGCAAATCTGGTTTTATTAGGAATACTTTGACAATAAAGTGTGGAGACAGAAAGGTGACATGCCTGCTTTAGGGTGCTGTATCAAACTGTTGCAACTGAAAATGTCTCTCCTGCCTAGTGCTAATGTTAGGCATTTTTCTTAACTATAATACAATACAATAGCACTCTAATTTTGTGAAAATAATTTATTTTAGTGGCTAAAAAAAGAAATGTGTTTGTTGCAGGCACTTTGCTACAACTGTTCATCGTGTCCCTTTGTAGATGTTACTTAAGCAAGCACAGATGATCATATTTTCTAGCAACTGGATTTTGAACTTGAAGTCCAAGGCTTCAGATCTAAGTGCACAGTGCTCTATTAAGTGCTAGGTACCAAAACGAATTGCCTAGAACATTGTCCAGGCAGCACTAAAATAACGTAGTGCTGTCGCGTTGTCCCATCTCCTACCTAGCAGACTTTGTTAGCGACGCCAACTCTCAGCTCCCCACAGCACTGAAGGAGAATTAGCAAAAGCTACTGAATTTCACACTGGGTCTTGACCATCCTCTGTGTGTGGATATGTGTAGGCGTATGTTGTGGTGGTTGTGTGGTGTAGAGTCGGAACCAGCCTGTCGCTGGTCTCTGGCAGGTTTTCAGAGGCAGTTAATCCTACAGGAGGAGACTGCCAACCTTCTCCCGCCCCACTTCTCCTGAGCAGCGGCAGGTGGCCTCAAACTGCATGCGTTTGGGATTGCAGTGCATCTTCCTGCCACTAGGCCACCAGGGCTCCCTGTATATTTTAGCCAGAAAAGGGTATGGCAAGCCAAAAAAATTAGCAAATCAAGAAAATGAAAGTACAGCAGGGTTGTTGCGGTGCATTTCCATTTAGCCTTCTTCCCAAGTCCTTATTTTCACGTAGTTGCAGTCCTGTTTGTGCACACGGTTCGGTCGGGTGCCTCCCCCTCTCCTCGGGGAGCACTTTCTCATATTGCTAAAATACTAACATTTCAATGGCTGTGTCAGAGCACATGCTCATCATTTACCTCACCACTTCCCTGTTGGTCGACATCTAAACTGCTGTAGATTTTTGCTCTTAGGAATAATACTACAGTAACTTTGTGATACAGCTTCTTTCTTCCCTTTGAATTTTTTCTTTTTCCCTTCTAGTAAGTTCTTCCCAATCCTTTTGCTAGTCACCTTTAAGTTCTTTAAATGCGTAGTGGTTGGTGTTGTTTGGTGCTGCTGTGGGTTTTGTGTTGTTACTCACTGTTGCCACTGGTATGGGTACAGACGGAACCCACATCACAGTGCAGTCCAGTCCCAGCCCCGCTGAAAGGTTCTTCACTGCAGTTATGCAGTGACTAAATGGCTCTGTTTGAACTGGGCAAGTTTCCAGAATACACTAACGTATGTAAATCCTGTTTCCCTTTTATGTCCTCTGTCATTGCTGAAGGTATCTGTTTTGTGGCTGTATTGTAAAACTTAAGACTAATTCATAACATCCTTTGCTTTTTTTATTGCAATGCAGTGTTTATGCAGGAAAAAAGGTTTTTAATTCATTTGTGTAGCATAAATCTGGTAAACCAAAGACATCTTTTCAGTGGGACATATTTATTTGATGTTTGGAAGACCCTTAAAAAGAGAATTTATAGATCTAAATAGTGCGTAAGAATTAAGTGTATTTACTTAACAAAACCCAAATTATGTGTGTATTAAAGAGCTTTGTTAGTCTTTAGTTTATGGACCAGAGTTTTCTTATAGTCCTGAGTCTCACCAAGCATCTTGTTTTTGTGCGTCCACACGTGCCAATAAGTGAATCATGGTGCCTTTCCCAAGCCTTGTACGAACAGGACTGGGGTAAGGGCTGTTTTTGTTTCTGATCATGAGTATCTAGAAAATGCTTTAACCAGGAAAATTCCATGTTTCTCAGGCAATATAAAATGTGAACTAAAGTGCAATTTAAGTATGCTGTTAGATGATTATTATGTAACTATTGTAGCTCTAAATGAATATCTGCTGGGAAAATTTATTAGTTTGGATGGAAGTTTCTTTCGGTGCAGATTTTCCATAGGTCCTTGATCTATTTTGTTTTTCTATTTTTAGTGTGTTTATGTCCCCAGCATTGTCACTCTTATTGGAAAGCCTTAACAACTAGAAGAACACATTTCCTAGCTTCAGGGCTGTATTTTTTGTTTCATCTTTAACTTAGTGTTTTTCTAGATCAGCTGGTGGATAGCTTTGAAAAATTTGACAGATAAATTTTCATGATTACTCTAACAAGTAGAAATTTTTACAGATTTACAGATTTTTTTTAATATCAAATCTTAGTTTTAAAAATGACTTTTGTTACACACTTTGGAAATGGCTTACAAGCTAAATTTCCATTGGAAACATGTTAAATTTCTCGAGTCCTAATTGATACAAAAGTGTTGCACTGTCTTGCTTCTACCACTGGGTGGTGATATTCTCTATGTGTTTATTTGTAAGCTTGCACGCTTTCTCTTTTCTGTCTTTGACTTTAAATTGAAACCCTTAGGATTTCAAAGAACATTTGCGTATGTGTATTCTATATATTGATGTCTGTTATATTATAAATTAAAACAAGTTTTAAAATATTTTTTCAATTGATTTAAAACAGCAACTCATTACATGTTGTTGTTGTTTGATGCTGTCGAGTCGTAGAGGACTCATAGCGACCCTGTGAACGAACAGCCTGAGCACTGTTCGTACATGGAGTTTCCAGAGGCAGGCCATTTCGGAAGTGGATGCCGCTCCTGCTTCCAGGCTCATTACATGTTAACCTATTTTTAATGAAAAATATCTATATCTTCCCAAACAAACAATACATAGAAAGAATGCCATTGCTTTATAGTTTTGCATATCTCATTGTTTGATGTAATGAAGATAACTAGATTCTCACACCTGCTTCTCTGTCGTTGTGTCTGAAATACATGAAGAAAATCTTCACACTCAGAGATGTTTGGAAAAGGCTGAATCTGGCAGCCCGTCTAAAAGGGTCTCAGGATTCTTCAGATCAGAGAACTTCTTCGATAGGTTTCCATGTTTCTTCACAAAAGAAGTTTCTGATAGTGTGGGAATCCTACCAAACAAAATTATAATTTGGCTACTTTTCCGTTGATTTGATTCTTTGAATGCTGTGTTTCCTTGCAGCTTTTTTGCTGTAATAAAGACACAGACGCCAGCGTACTAATTGATTCTCATTGGCATTAATCAGCTTCTCAGGATCCACAGTTAATCCGCAAGGTGGCAGCTCTTTCACACTTGTGCTTCTTCTCCTTCCCTGCAGTGGAGTGGAGGTGGGTCTGAGTCCAGGAGGGTTCTGTGGGTCAGTGCAATAAAACTGTTATTTAGGAGCTCCACATTCCGGCATTTGTTGTTATTACTGGTGAGGATGAGGAAGGACAGTAGAAGCACCTGCCTCTGCATTCTTCTTAACTTACCTCGTCCTGTTTCTTTGCTTCCTATATAGCACTCCTATGACCTCAGCTGTCTTTTTGCGAAGCATTGTTTATATCACCCAGTGTCTAGCATATGCTTGGCAGATGGCAAGCCTCCAGTAAATATTTGATGAATGAGTAGTTTGACTGTTGAGCCGTAGATTGCAAGCCTTTGTAATTTAACTCACACGGTGAACATGAGTCCACTTATATTATTTCCGTGGCTGTGAGAAGACTTTTACTGAAACGAAAAGTGAGGCAGTAACGAAAAGGCCTGCCTAGTGTTTGACTTAACTGGCAGAGGGCTCTTCCTCAGGTTCATTCACTTAGGGAACGAATGGTCATGGCCTCCCCCTGTTAAGTAAAAATTGCCTGAGATACATTGAATTTTGCTTTGGAAGAACATACGTGTTCTTGCAACCCGCAGCGGCGGCAGCTGGTGGTTCACGCTTCCCGTCCTGTCGATGTGTGCTGTGCCTGTGGTCGTGCGAGCATCCTTGCATGTTGGCAGAAGACTCTTTGGCCTTGGCTGATGCACGCTTTCTCTCTCCCTTTCCAGCCCCCTGCCCTCACACCTGTCCTCTGTAGGTAATTGAAAACTTAATTGAGCACATCTTTCACATTTATACCAAAATCTTAGCACAGTTTCACTTTGGAAAGATTGAGGAATTCACTTTTAGGATGTTGCAAGCTCTGGAGAACAGTTGAGGTGCTTGGAGATTTCAGAATCAGAAGGTGGGTCCTTTCTGACTCATTAGTAAGTAAAACACCTTCGTTAGTAAGGATATTCTCCTTCGTGGGACTCCCTGTTGCAGACAGACTTGTTGTCATGAAGTGATTTTGTTTCTGGTACAATGTAGAATCCAAAATAAGATAGAAGTAGTTTTCAAAAATTGGGTGTATGCAGCTTAGTTTAATGCTTTTAACATTTTTCCATGCTTCGAATGACCTTGAGATGGGATGGAGAGGGAAAGTGATGAGTTTTTAGAAGTCTATCAGAGAGGCACAAAACAAACTACATTTTTTTTTTAAATTAGAAGCCATCAATCAGTAACTGATTGGCTCAGGAATTTTGGTTTAGTAAGATATATTATTGCTCAACTTAAGTTGAATCTACAATCAGTATTTGTAGTTTTAAAAATATTGCAAGATGTAAAGATTGTTCCTTAAACCCAGTATTGTAAGTCTGTAATCAGGTCTGTGTATTTAAGTCATTTTATCACCTAAATTGAATATTTCATTGAAAATTTCAATTTCTCAATTACTATAGTTGAATGAAGATGTTGAATTAAAAGACTTCAAAGTGTAGGATTTTCTATATTTCCAAAGTTGTATGATTCTCTGACGTGATGATTCAAATTGAGAGGAAAAAGTGAAATTCAAATGATGAAAACCGTGGAACCAGAGTTGTCCTACTTTAATTATATGTGATGGGTAAAGGTGATTGAGAAGGACTATTTTAGTGAATTAAACACTACAATTAGAGTATATAGGAGAATATACAAAACTTACTGGATGTGGTTGAAAACTCAAAAATGATAATCTCTACATAGGAACATTGAGGGCATAGATTTTTTTTTCTGTCTGAAAAAATAACACTATGTTTATTTTTATACTGTGCTGTATTCTGTAATTTAAAAAATAAAACAGGAGAAATTCACTTGGTATAGGCCTTATCCAGGTTTGTTTTATTTTTCTTAATTGATAAAGGTTTAAACCTTAAATTATCTTTTGTTGGAAGAAATTTTTCTCCAGGCTCTCCTGAAATCTGTTTTAGCTATTTCTGTGAGAGGCTTACAAATCTCTGCTCCAGTGTTCTAATGGTGTTTAAATTTTTTTTAAAAAATTATTTTGTTGTGTGTATGTGTGTACCATCAAATCTGTTCTGACTGGTACAGGAGGAGATTGTTCCTCCTTCTCCAGCAGAGTACCTGGTGGCTTTGAACCGCTCACTTCTGGTATTGCAGTGCGGCTTCTTGCCACTAGGCAACCAGAGCTCACCTCTAATGGCGTTTAGATAGTTTTTAAAAATGTTTTCCTTTTCCAGATTAACAATCAATGCAGACTAAGCAGTGAACATTAAATTACCATTTAAGTGAGACAACCAGTTTATTATCACTGGCATGCATTTTTTTCTGCAATTCGTAGTGAAAAGAGTAGCTGAATAAAAGAAAAGACTTTCTTTAAATGTTTCTTTTCTAACATATTTGTGTTTACAGATTAAGGATTATCACCTGTTTGCAGACAAATGCCAGTGATAGAGTTCAACCTTTTAAAAAATAATTTTAGCTAATTATTTTTACAATATCCCTTTGGAATTTAGACCCATTTGAGCATTATTTTATGTTAATCATATAAAATGGACATATTGGATAGTTGTTTTAAATATCAAAGGTACGTGATTGCCAGAGCTTTTTTTCTTTTCATGGTGTTGAACCAAGTTAAGTTGCCTTTTCCTGTCATTACCAAGGATTAGCCCCTCCTTAGCCTTTGTACGGACCCAATGAAATTTGCTTTTAAGAAAATGCTTTACAACAGATGTTTGCAGTTCCTAGGCCTAAACCACTGTCTGCTGAGCCAAGTTGGGATACCAATAAAAGACCATTTTTCTGAGATGTCGTGGATTGACGTTTCCACATTTCTCAGACAACTGAGAGTGAAAACACCACCCACAAGTCAGCTTCATATGTCAGTGCACTGCTTTCCATGGACAGAGATTTCTTGATAGGATTTTTTTAAAAAGCCATGTTGGAAACTGATGCTTAGTTTTCAGTTTATCTCTGTGGTAAAGTCTGGGTTTCTGTTCCGTGAAGTGGCTGAAAGAGATAATCTAGGAAGACAGTGGTACAATTTTCACATGGTATCATTATACCGGGGTGTGTGTGTGTGCTTGTGTGCACACGTGTGCATGTTCAGGTATGTGCACATATGAATATCTTCATAAATATGTGCTGGGAAAGAAAAGGAAGTAAAAAAATAACTATGCACTGAGCACATACATATAGACAGACTATTAGGTACGAAGTCACCTAACTGCTGTTTAATTTTGTTTGATGTTACCTGAGCTATTCTTTCAAACTTTCATTGCTTTAGCTTTGTTGCAGGACCTGAATTATCTAAGAACTCCCTGCTAGTAATTCCTTTTACTCAATGTTATAGGAGGTTGAAGTTTATGTCTATTGAGTTGGAAACAGCAAGACTTATGAACACAGAAAAGTACAGTTTGATTTTTTAAATTGACCACTAAATATTAAAAAACAAACCCCAAACTCCCTTTCTTTCATCATGTGATTGTTGTTGTCATTGTGTGCTGTTGGGTCAGGCTTGACTCATAGCTGACCCTCCAGCAGGTTTTCAGAGACCATAAATCACAGTGGAGATCACTCATCTTTCTTTCACAGAGCAGGATTCAAGCCACCTGCCTTTGGGCCATCAGTGCAGCTCCTTTCCGCTAGGCCACCAAAGCTCCCGATTGTACAGTTAAGGGGTTTTAAAAACAGGGTTTGCTCCATAATCATTTTTCTATTTTAAAGAAATATCCTTTTGAATATACAAAGTGATCTCTTACCACCAAGTCCATTTCTACTCATGGCAACCCTGAAAAACAGTAGAACTTTCCATAGTGTTTCCAAGGTTACAGCCTCATTTTCCCCGTTGAATGACCTGTAGGTTTGAACTACCAATCTTCTATTAGCATCTAAATCCTTTAACAGCTACACCCCCCAGACTCCTTGAATTGTTTGAAGTTATATATTGCTGTTGAATATACAACTGTGTATTCTATGCTGTTGAATATACAACTGTGTATGCTGTGTGCCTTTTAGTTGAAACCAACCCTTAGCACGTATTCAGAGGCTGTAAATAGCACAGCAGATTGCCCGTCTTTCTCCTGTGGAGCAGCTGGTGGGTTCAAGTTGGTGTGTCTTTAGGTTGTCAGCGCAACTCCTTACCGATAAACTACCAGGGCTCCCCAAATAAGATATAGTATTACCTAATTATTTATAATAAATGCATTTTAAGATACTTTATAGAAATACAGACAAGTTTTCATTTTAAAAAGTTTTTCTTTTTAAAAGGACGTTGGTAATGTAATATTTTTTTTTTCAAATTGCTGAGTGTAGGTTCATGAAAACAGCCAAACTCAGAACTCAACAACTGATTGTTTCTGTTTTTTGTGTTTTTCTTATTTCCCCCCAATTGATTTCCGTGACTTAGACATTTCTTGCGGTTTTGTTAAACAACCCAGAAAATACCACTTGACTGAGAACCATGACCAGAATTCTTAAGCTTGTCTTGCTCCTGCTTCTCTTCGCTCCTTTTTCCTGAATGTAGACCTTAGTCCCGTGATAGTAGCCTTGCGATACTTGTCTTCTGCTGTTTCCACTATAGCTTTTGAGGAACTTGAAAAAGCCTTGAGTACAGCCCAGAAAACAGAAGACGCACGGAAGAAAATGAAGGCAGAAATGGACGAACAAATCAAAGCCATTGAGAAAACGAGCGAGGCAGAGCGTGTCAGCCTTCAGCAGGAGTTAAGTCGAGTCAAACTGGAAGTTGTGGACATAATGAAAGTAAGGGGATTCTAAACTGAAGTGACTAACAATTTCGAAAGTGACTTTTGATGTTTCCCTCATAATCTTTGGCTGTAGTGAAGATTTAATTTGCCTTTTAGACCCTGATGTTTATAGCTTCTACTTGAGGTCCTTGGATCTGTTATCTGGCTCCCTCAGCAGGTGGCCTCTGCAGAAGCTGACCAAGTAGGCTCTTGCCTGATGTGGGCTTGAGGAAATATGGGAGAAAGTGAGTAGGGGACTAGGTTGACTCTTTTGAGTTGTTTTAAAGGCTCCTTATTATTTGAGGTTCTGGTTACTCTTAAAGTAAGTTGTAAATGGAAATACCATTTATCCCAGCATTTCTACTACTAGAAATATACCTTAGTATATTAAAATATATGTATATATATACACACACACCCCCACACCCATGTTTATTGCTGTTTTATTCACAATAGCAAAGAGATGGAAGCGACTACCAACAAATAAATTAATAGAAAAACTATGGTATAGTCACACAATGGAATACTACGCAGCACCGAAAAACAAGGAACTAATAAAATATTATGCAACATGGATGACCCTGGGGGACATTATGCTAGTTAGTGAAATACTTAGTCACAAAAGGATAAATACGGCATAATGCCACTGTTCTAAAATAGGACTGACACAGGAGTTGAGAGGAAACTAAGAGGGGATAAATAATGAACACTGTATTAGAACAGATGAAGGAAAGAACTGTTTAACAGTAATATATATATATATATATACTGTCCAGAATAAGAGGTGCATTAACGAAGTGGACTGGCAGGGGAGTGAGGGAGGAAATTATGTAACAGTGAATGAATTTTTTTTTTTAAAATTGAACTGGGTGGATAGGGAGGAAAATGTTCAACAGTGAATTAATGAAAATCCAACTTTTGTAAACTTTTGTTAAAATCACAATTGAAAAAAAAATACAAAGAGACCTCAATTTCAAAGTTAATTAATTTTACCTCTAGGTAAAAGCTTATAAAGCAAATTTGTTCCTCATTTAACAATTTGCATGCATATGGTTTTATGCACTTGGTTGTAGTCCCCTCAGTGTGCCAACATTCTCCCTGGTTCACTGTGGGCTTACCATTTCCCGCTGCCCAGCTTTCCAGGCCCTTCTGCCTTCTGAATTTGACTCCTGGGCAGACACTGCCCTTTTGGGTTACACGCAGGTGAACTGAGAGTTTATCTTTATCAGGATTAGTGTTCACTTTCTAGGCTTGCCTCTGCCATGACTGCTGTAAGGTGGCATCTGGGGATGAGTTCGGTTCCAGGCTTAAAGGGTGTCTAAGGGCCATATTCTTAAAGTTCCACAGTCTAGTTGACCAGTACATTTGTTGTTCATGATAAACCTTTTTTTTTTTAAACCCTTGTTTCTCATTCGTTGTCTCCCTCACTCATTGTCCTCAAGTTGAAAGTAGATAACCCTCCCAGTGGGTTTTCAGAGGCTGTTAATTGCACAGGAGGAGATTGCCCATCTTTCTTCTGCAGAAAAGCAGGTGGATTCACACACCTTGTCTTTTGTTACCAGCATGGCTTCTTACTCGCTAGCTCAGCAGAGCACCCCAGACTTTGAAGACGTGGATCTTCTTATATATTCAGTGAGCTTGTCAGCGCTCCCATTTTATTGGTAATTTTATTTTATTATATTAAAGCCAAAGGTGGGTGATTTTAATCTGCAGCCCTCAGGCCTGATTTTTTTAATTGTTTTTGGTCAAACATTCTTCCAAGTGGTACAGCACTTGTTTGTCGATTTGCTGTACAGAGGTAACTTGTGGTTGCTGTGATGCTAAACACCGTGACACTGATGCATCAAATGCGTTAACGGTTACCCATGTTGGACAGTGTTTGGTGGAGCTCCCTGAAGAAAACAAGCTTGGAAGCGGGAGTGGCATCCACTTCTGAAATAGCTTGCCTCTGGAAACCCTATGAACTTGGAGAAAGGATGAAAGTTTTACAGGTGTCCAGGTCTTTCGTTCATAGGTTCGCTATGAGTTGTCTATGACTCGATGGCAAAACAACATATTAAATCTATAGATTTATTTAGAGACACTTGACCTTTTTTGTGAGATAGAGTCTTCCTATTCAAGGACAAAACTACAAGCATTAAATAAATACCATTAGGCCTCTATAGCCGAGGCAGCCTTACCTCAGGGAAGTCCCAGCTCTGAGACCAAGTCCCACTCCTGTGGCTGCACCTTCTCCTTCACCTCAGCTCTCCTTCCCTCAGACGAGGCCCAGAGCATTGATTGATCCACACATTGGTGCCTGATTAGCATGGCGAGTGTGTCCTGATAGTTCCTCTTAGTGTGTTTTTAGTTATGTAACTGAACTGCTGGAACATACTTATGGTTTAGTCCTGGAGTTTCAGATTTGACACCACTGTTTTCACTTTATCCATTTGGCTGATTATCAGAAATCCTCCGAAGAGCAAATTGCTAAGCTGCAGAAGCTTCATGAGACAGAGCTGGCCAGCAAAGAGCAGGAGCTGACCAGGAAGTTAGAAGCTCGAGAGAAGGAGTTTCAGGAGCAGATCAGAGCAGCTCTGGTGAGTACTTCCTTTCTTTCAGTCACAGGTAAACTCTGTGGTATAAAGTTAAGAAAGTTGTCATCTTCTCGTTTTTTGCCTCTAAACTGGGGCTTTGAACCAGTTCCTTCTGGTTCAGCTCTCTGCTGACAGTTTGCTTGTTGTCTACCCAGATGTACTGAATCAGAATGTATGTGTCAGTAAGGTTCCCAGGTGATTCTTAAAGATCCCTTGGTGACTATGAAGAACCCCAGGGATCTTGGTAAAATAGAAACTCTTGATTCAGTGTATCTGGGATGGCAGTACAAACTCTCAGCAGAGAACTGGACGGGAATGAACTACTTCTGACCTCCTAGGTTAAGGTTGTTCCATGGTGGTCTTGACCTTTGAGAATGCACCGGAAATAGGAAGTAGTCAGGAAAGAGGCCCCCACAGCTTGCTATCTTGGGTTTATGAGAAAATGAAATGTTTTGATCATCAACCTTTAGTTAATCCATTTGTTTAGTGATCGGCTGAAGATGTTGTTGTTACGTGCCATTAAGTTGCCTGCGATTCATTGCTCTAAACCCTGCTCTATCCTGTGCCAATCTTATTGTATCCGACACACTTACCCCATTTCCCCAGTGACTGAACCATTCTGTCTCATTAAGGGACTTCTTCTCCTGAGCTGACCCTCCACCCTCCCAAGCATGATGACTGGTCCCACCTTAAAATATGTCCAGAGTATGTCAGATGAAGCTTTGGAATTATTGCCACCCAGGAGCAGCCTGGTCTCACCCTCTCTAGGATGAACTTGTTTGTTCTCCCAGCAGTCCATGATCTATTCAATACCCTTCCCCAATGCCACAGCTCAAAGGCAATACTTCTCCTTCTATCATCCCTAGTCACTGTCCAGCTCTCCAGCGCATAGCAAGTGATTGCAAAGACAATGTCCTGCTGAAGGTGGGCTGTTTGAAACTACTACATAATTCAAGAAGTCTGAACCTTTTCCGGACTCACTGTACCCAGAGCTCAAAAATTCGTTTTCTCTGAAAGGCGTTTTAATGAAGAAAAAAAATGAAAATGACCAGTAGTTAACACTTTAAGTAGCATAATCAAATGATACACAACAGAGGTGACCCTGTCCTACCCTGTGTCATCGACATCATCTCTAACATACTCGAGTCCATTGCTGCAGTTACTGTGTCCATTAGTCCATCTGGTTGAGGGTCTTCCTACTTTTTCATTTAAAAAAAAAAGGTTGTGTTGACTTTTCACCAGTCAGTATATTCACAAGTGATCTTGCAAGTTTTTTAATTTATATTTTCATGTTTGGTTCGTTATTGTAATGAAGTATTCCTAAAATTTATATAAGCTGATAGACCTAGAACTGAAATAACTTGCAAGGGATTGTGGAACCCTTCACGTTCAGTAGTGCTTTGCAAAAAACCTGCAAGTAATAGAGAAATAACAGAAAAAATTAGTAGGGCTCCTAGAGCAAAATATTTTCTATATATAATAATTGTTGCAAAGATTGGCCAGTCCACACTGCGAAAGTCCCAGTGCTCGGTTCTGCAGACTAGAGCGGGAGGGGAGAGAGGTGACAATGCTGTCTTCTCACAGAGCCAGTGTGCGGAGTGAGTCATTCCTGCGAAGTGCCGTGGAACGCTGACGACCTCTGTGGGTCTAAGACGTTATGGTTGTTTTTGGCACAGGAAAAGAGTCAGTCAGAATATTTGAAGATCACCCAAGAAAAAGAACAGCAAGAATCTTTGGCCCTGGAAGAGCTCGAGTTGCAGAAAAAAGCAATTCTCACAGAGAGTGAAAATAAACTTCGGGACCTTCAGCAAGAAGCAGAGACTTACAGAACTGTAAGTTTCTAGAGTTTTGAAATCATTTGAGTATGAAAACTGTTGGTGCTTCTGCAGTGGATAAAAAGTTAAAGAGAAGCTCTTGGGTTTCTAGTGTAGATTTGTGTGTGCACGCACGTTAGCAGGAGTTATTCGGGGAAGGTCGGCGCTGTGGTGGCATAGTGCATTATGTGTTGGGCTCCTACCCCAGAGGCTGCTGATTGACAACCCTGAGGGGGCAAGGCTGACAGGCTGCTCCTGTGATGACGTCCAGCCTCGGCAGCCTGATTGGACGATCGTTAGGGGTCAGACTCAGCGATGTGACTGGGGTTTGTATTCACAGGGCGTGGGCTCTGGGCTCTCTGTTCAGTACCTGGTGATCCTGGTTCTGCCTTTGTTGTTAGATGTACTCAGCTCATTTCCAGCTCAACAGCCCGGTGTACAACAGAAAGAATCGCCGTCCAGTCACCCTTACAGTCGGTGCTGGGCTGGAGTCCGTGCAGTCAGTGCATCTCGTCTGAGGGGCCTTCTCTTTTTCAGGGACCCCGACTTTACTGAGCATGATGTCTTTCTTTCACTTCCTGATGATACTGTGCCCAAAGTATGTGAGACACTGGCTGTGCTTCCATTCAGTAGTCCCCTGCGGCATCCCCAAGCCACTGCACGCGCCTCACCTCCCAGGAGGGGCCTCGCTCCTCGGCTGCACGGTGGCGGGGGCCGCACGGTGATGCTTTCCTTCCTGCCCCGCCTCATATCGTGCCATGTCTTAAACATAATTCTGTGTCTGCTAATAATTCATTTTATCTGTATTAATGCCTACATTTAATTGTTTTCCAATATTTGGATAGGAAACATTGTCTTCTTCTGAATATATCTAGGCATGTGACTCAGTGTGCACATTTTAAGGCTCTCTCTGTCTTTGCCAATCAGCAGTATTTGTGATCAATTTCTGTTTTGAATAAACCTACTGATGTTATTGAAACCTTTTTTTTTTAGTTGTTGAGATATAGACACAATAAAATATATACTAATCCGGAGCTCTGGTGGCCTGGTGGGGGAAGCTGTGCTGCAGTCCTGGGGGCGTGTGGTCCGGGGCCACCGGTTACCCTGTGGGAGAGGGATGGGCGGTCTCCTCCCGTGCAATTGCTGCCCGTCAGAGGGTCAGCTTTGGGGCAGTTCCGACTCTACAGCACACAACAACAACAGGATGATTAAAAGAAATAAAAATGAAATGTTACAAAACTATTGTTAAAAAATATGTATATACTAATCCAGCAATTTCTGCATGTACCATTACAGTTTTCAGGTTATGTGGTCATTCTTGGCCTCCTTTTCTGAGTTGTACCTCTCACATTAACAAGCTGTCATCTAAAGCTTCACGTTACTGCTATCAGTTTGATCCCATGTAGAGAATTCTTCAAAGAGTCTAAAAATGCTCAAGGTAGCCTTTTATTTGACAAGTTTGTTAAGATGACTTCAGGAGATATTTTTGGTTCGGAGTTAAAGATTATCTCAGGACAATCGTTTTAAGAATTTGTCCAACCATCTTGGGTCCGGAAAGTATGGAGTCTATGAAAATTGGAAATTTGTTCTTCTTTCCCTCCTTTGTGATTGGGACTCTTCTGTGAGGTAGTTTAATCAGAATGTTCAGTAATAGTTGTGGGGCACCATTCAGTTCTTTTGATCTAGCGGCGAAGGCGGCAGTGGTTCACAGAGGCAATTCCTAGCACATACAGTGGCCTCTTTCTGTTCCTGAGGCTCCTTCCTCTGTTGCTGTGGGTGTAAAGATACCAGCTGTGCCTTGGATGGCTGGTCGCAAGCTTTTAGACCCCAGGGTTGCTCAGCAAACTAGGAACCAGGACAGAAGCGCTAAACTTGCTCTTTGCCGAATTAGCAGGATGTCCCTTACAGCCAGGCCCTCGACTGTCCAAATCAGCAGACTAAGTCCCATGGAGTCTGTGGTTGTGAGCAACCTCAGCAGTTAAAACTTTGTTTTTTTGTTTGTTGTTATTGTAATATATCAGTCATACAGCTTCTACTAGTTGAGCTTTTTTAAAATCTTTTTTGCCCAAAGTTAACAGTCATGCATATTAATGTTTCTAAACTCTGCTTTATTTTCCTATTTCTAAATTACAAAAGGTGGAAGTGGTAAAAGGCAAGTCGTGCTTAGAAGGCCTGGTTTACCTATTTGCTGGCTTCCTAAATTACTGATTCTTCACTTGTCACATGAAGAGATTGGGAGTGGTAATTTCCAGGACTTCCACTTACTGTATTTTAAAACTTGACTCTTTAAAGCAGCTTTACGTTTACAGGAAAGTTTTGCAGAAAGAGTAGAGAGCTTTCCTATACTCCTGCTTAGCTGCACATCATTTCTGCTGTTAATATTTTGCATTCCTGAGGTGCATTTGCTATCACTGAAGAACCAATATAGATACAGTGACTGACAAAAACCCATCATTTACATTAGGGCTTACTTTTAAAAAAAATTTTATATTGGTTTACTTACAAGGTTCGTATACATGGTGTTTCCTACTATTCTTCTTTCACACTGTGTTTCGTAGTCACTCCCATTTGGGTTGACTTTTTGTGTTGCCAGATCCTCTGGGTGTGAACAGTGCCATGGATCCAGCACTGTGGTGTTGTGTGAAATAGTCTCACAGCTCTGGAAGCGCCCCGGCTCCGTTTATTCGTCCCTCGTGCCTCTCCCTTGGCCCCTAGGAAACTAGTCATCTTTTCACTGACCCACAGTCCTTCCAGCTTCAACATTTAATGGCCCTGCCTGACTTAACATTTCGGCTTTCAGAGTCAGGATTAATATTTTGTGAACTGATAGGAATCTTTGGTTAAATGTGATTAAAATGTTTTCCTTCTGTAAAAAAAGTCTTCAAAGTAATAATTTTAGAGGTGAGGGAAATCAGATGCTTTTTTTCCCCTTCCCTTCCAAAATTATGAAAGCAATGGAATACTATTGTAGGCTTTTTTTAAAAAAAAAAATTCTTCCCACCAATATTAAAGGAGCCCAAGTGGTACACTGGCGAGGTGTGCATCTGCCAATGAAAAGACTGACAGTTTAAACCCACCAGTGATTCTAAGGAAGCAAAGACTAGTATAAGTTTAGCATCATGGAAAACTGTGAGGTAGTGTTATTCAGTTATGTAAGATCTATATGAGTTGGAAGCACATTGGTGACACACAACCAACAGTTAGTATTACTTAGTTGATGATTCCTTTCTTTTTGACTGTCCATGTAGAATATTCATAAAATTGTGTTAATTGAAATAATGGTCCAAATATGTGGAAACAATGAAATTACAAGTTGGGTACCTTTCATTCCATTGCTGTGTGATTCCTTCGTAACTTCTAACACAAAAGAATTTTCGTCCTTGCTCATGTTCAGTGTGCTACATACAGTTAGTTGTCTGAATTTTAATCTTTAAAGGTGGTAGACATTGTGTCATATCATTGCTAATAAACAAGTACGTACTTTAATAGTAATATATTTGTTTTTTTTATTAACAGAGAATTCTTGAATTGGAGAGTTCTTTGGAAAAAAGCTTACAAGAAGGCAAAAATCAATCAGAAGATTTAGCTGTCCATTTGGAAGCTGAAAAAAATAAGCACAATAAAGAAATCACAGTCATGGTTGAGAAACACAAGGCAGAACTGGAAAGTCAGCAGCAGCAGCAGGAAAACCTTTGGAGTGAAAAACTGCAAGCCCTAAAGCAGGAGCATCAAACAGAAATGGAAAAACTTAGGGAAAAGTATGAACAAGAAAAGGAAACATTGTTGAAAGACAAAGAGAGCCTCTTCCAGGCCCACATAGAAGAGATGAATGAAAAGACTTTAGAAAAGCTTGATGTGAAACAAACAGAACTGGAATCCTTATCTTCTGAACTGGCTGATGTGTTGAAAGCCCGTCACCAGCTAGAAGAAGAAGTCTCTGTACTAAAGGATCAGGCAGATACAATGAAGCAGGACTTAGAGTCCAAACTGGACAAACAGAGAAATCATCACCAGCAACAAGTTGACAGCATCATTAAAGAAAAAGACATATCAATCCAGAGAACTGAGAAAGCTTTAAAAGAGGAAATTAATCAACTTGGGCTTCTTCTAAAGGAAAAAGAGCAGCATTTGAAAGAGCAGCAGGCCCATGTGGATCACTTGGAGGCCGACCTGAAGAGGGCTGAAGCTGAGCTCCAGCAGGCCTCTGCGAAGCTGGATCTTTTCCAGTCGAACCAGAGGACCTCACACGAGCAGGCAGAGGCATATGAGGAGCAGTTAACTCAGCTGCAGAAAAAGGTTTTGGATTTAGAAACAGAAAGACTTCTTCTTACCAAACAGGTTGCTGAAGTTGAAACACAAAAGAAGGATGTTAGTACTGAGTTAGACGCTCATAAAATCCAGGTGCAGGACTTACTGCAACAACTTGAAAACCAGAACAGCGAAATGGAACAGAAAGTCAAGTCCATGACCCAGCTCTACGAGGCTAACCTTAAAGATTGTGACACTGAGCGGGAACAGACAAAGCAAATCCTGATGGAGAAGGAAAGTGTCATTTCCCAAATGAGAGATGGACAGAGCAAAGAAATGGAGATGCTGACACAGGAATTATCAGCCAAGGAGGACAGCATTCGGGTTTTGCGTGAGAACTATGAAACCAAACTTAAAAACCAAGAAAAAAAGATGGAAAAAGTTAAGCAGAAAGCAAAGGAGATGCAAGAAACACTAAAGAAGAAATTGTTGGATCAGGAAGCCAAACTTAAAAAAGAGCTTGAAAATACTCTTCTCGAGCTTAGTCAGAAGGAGAAACAGTTCAATGCCAAAATACTGGAAATGGCACAGGCTAACTCGACTGGAATCAGTGACGCCGTGTCGAGACTGGAAACGAACCAGAAGGAGCAAATCGAAAGCCTTACTGCGGCGCACCAGCGAGAACTCAGTGATGTCACCTTAACCTGGGAACAGAAACTCAATCAGCAAGCTGAAGAACTTCAGGAGAAACTGGAAATTCAGTTACAGGGAAAAGAAGAAGAGGTGGCAGAACTCAAACAAAAGATCCTCTTGCTTGGGTGTGAAAAAGAAGAGGCCAACAAGGAAATAGCCTGGCTCAGGGAAGAAGGAAGTAAGCAGGCGATAGTGGTAAGTGAATTACAGGAAGAGTTAAAACAGAAGTCTGCTCATTTGAATTCTCTCTCACAAAGTCAAAGTAGCCTGAAAGCCCAAGTTGAAAAGCTGGAGGTTGACCTGAACCATTCTCTGAAGGAAAAGACTTGTCTTCAAGAGCAACTCGTTGAATTCAAGACACTGGCAGAACAAGATAAGCTTAAGGCTTCTGAGTTGACTGAGAAGTTGAAGGCCACGGCTGAGGAATTGCAGAGCTTGAAATCTCTGCATGAAGAAAGTAAGAAAAGCCTAGAAGACAAAAGCTTGGAGTTCAAGAGACTGTCCGAGGAACTGGCAGTACAGCTAAATAGTTACTGTAAGAAGACAGAAGCCTTATTGCATGCTAAAACAGATGAGCTCGTGAGCATTAGTAACAGCAAAATCAATGTTATCCTCTCAAAAATTTCCCGTTTTCAACAACATACAAGTAAAGTTAAGGAATCTCTAGTAGTTCAATCTTGCAGGGTGTCTGAATTGGAAGCACAACTTAGACAGTTAACAGAAGAGCAGAATGCGCTTAAGAGTTCTTGTCAACAGGCTACTCATCACTTAGAAGAAAAAGAAAACCAGATTCAGAGCCTGAAGGCTGATATTGAGGGACTTGTAACAGAAAAAGAGGCCTTGCAGAAGGAAGGTGGCAATCAGCAACAGGCCGCCTCTGAAAAGGAGTCTTGTATCACACAACTGAGGAAAGAGTTGTCCGAAAACATCAATGCTGTCACGCTGATGAAGGAAGAGCTGAAAGAAAAAAAATCGGAGATCAACAACCTTAATAAGCAGCTATCCGATGTGAACGACCAGCTGCAGAACAGTATAAGCCTGACAGAACAAGAAGCAGCCATTTCCTCACTGAGTAAGCAGTACAAAGAGGAACAAAGAAGATTGCTGGAACAGGTGCAGGATTTATCTGTGAAGGTTGAGACTTTGAGTAAAGAGAAGCTGTCTGCTCTTGAACAGGTAGATAACTCCTCCACCAAATTCTCAGAATGGAAGAAGAAGACACAGTCGAAACTCACACAGAACCAGAATGTTACTAAAGAGCTACAGATGCAGCTGGAATTAAAAACCAGAGAGGCGAGTGAAAAGGACGAGCAGATAAATGTACTAAAGGAGAATCTTGCCCAGCAAAATAAAAGATTTGAATGTTTAAAGGGGGAAATGGAAGACAAGAAGAGTCAGATGGAGAAAAAGAAGTACAATCTAGAGACTGAGTTAAAAACTCAAACGGCAAGAATTGTGGAGTTAGAGGAACTTCTTACTCAGAAAACAGTCGAAATGGAATCCTTAAATGAAGTCCTTAAAAATTCCAATCAGCAGAAGGATATTGAACAGAAGGAGTTGTTTCAGAAACTTCAGCACATTCAAGAGTTAGGGGAAGAGAAAGACAACAGGGTTCTAGAAGCGGAAGAGAAGGTCTCAAGACTTGAAAAGCAAGTGTCTTCCATGAAATCCGAGCTCGAGACTAAGAATAAAGATTTAGAGCGTGTGAATTCCAGTTTGAAAAGCAAAGAAGAGGAATTAAAGGCACTGGGGGAGAGACTGGAATTGGAAAGTGCTTCCAAGCTGGGAGAACTGAAGAAAAAAGCTGAACAGAAAATAGCTGCCATTAAGAAACAGTTGTTATCTCAAATGGAACACAAAGAGCAGCAATATAAAAAGGACACTGAGAGCCGCCTAAGTGAGCTTAGTGCCAAATTGCAGCAAAGAGAGAAGGAAGTTCTCATTTTGGAAGAAAAACTCAACTCAATAGAAAGTTCGCAATCTGAAACCCCACTTGTACGCACCTTAGCCCAGAACGTGGCAGTCTGTGCCACGCAAGAAGTGGATGAAGAGAAAAGGAGCGTTTTACAAAGGAATTTCTCTGAAAAAGAAAAACTGTTAGAGAAGCTAGAGCAGGAAAAACAAGAAGCTGTGTCTTCTCATTCTGAAATGCAGTGCAAACACCAGGAGCTCTTAATAAAACTAGAACAGGCTGAAAAGCAGCAACATGAAGATAAAGCTCTGATAGAGCAGCTTAAGGAAGAACTTGAAACAAAAACCAGGAACTGTTCCTTGATAGAATCCCAGCCTGTGGAAGGAGATGAGGAAAAATCCATGGAGGCAAAGCACAGATTGGAAAATGAGGTTGGCGATGTCCAGCAGGGTCTCCGGGAGAAGGAACTGGCCTGTCAGGTGCTGGAGCAGAAGCTGCAAGAGCTGGAGTCCTGCCTAGTGAGAGAGCAGGAGGTCCATCGAGCTGAGATGCAAGCGCTGACCTCAAAATACAACAAATTACAGGCCTTACAGCAGCAGGCGGGTGGAATCAAGAATCCCACAGGCGTTCTGGAGGAAAGTGTGGCAAACAAGTCAGAAGCAGACGACGTCCCGCCCGAATTGCTCAAGACGGAGGCCCAGCACCACGACCTGGAATTGAAGTTAGCAGGGGCTGAGAAGGAGAAGCAGAGACTGGGCAAGGAGGTCACGAAATTGCAGAAGGACCTTCGGATGCTGCGGAAGGAGCATCAGCAGGAGCTGGAGATTGTAAAGAAAGAGTGCGAACAGGAAATGCAAGAGAAAATCAAGTAAGTTGTCTTTCAGCGGGAATATTTTTAAGGAGATCCTTTTCAATGAAATGAAGCACTTGCACCCTCCTCCTTCTCCCCCTTCCTCAGTAGGTTTGGGTTTTTTTATTTGTTTTTTATTAATTTTAATGAAAGTTTACACACTTAGGGTTTCCAGTCATTCATTGTTGCACTTTTCTCCCTGCCCATCCCCTCCCTGCAATTCATTCTTCTTGAAAAAAAAAAAAAAAAACTCTTTCATTGTTAAACAGTCCCTCCTCCCAAGTCCACCCCACTATGCAGCCTTCACTCTAGACTTTTGTAATGACGAGAATACCCATTCGTATGTCCCTTTTAAACAGTTCTCTTCTGCATTTGTTTCAATGCAGTATACATCATTCCTCCCCTCTTTTTCTGTCTTTCCTCAACCCTGATGTCAGTCCCGTTTTACAACAGTGGCCCTATGCAATATTTGTCCTTTTGTGACTGAGATATTTCACTCAGCATAATGTCCTCCAGGGTCCCCCATTTTGAATAATATTTCAAGAGTTCCTTGTTTTTCAATTCCGCGTAGTATTCCATTGTGTGAATATACCAGAGCTGCTCTATCCATTCGTTTGTTGATGGGCACTTGGGTTGTTCCCGGCTCTTTGCTATTGTGAACAAAGTATTAATAAACATGGGTTGCAATAGGTTTGTTTTAAGCACTGTTTGCTCAATTTTACCCAATAGAAAATGTTATTCCCTGACCATGGTTAGTGGTACTAATAGATGCGTAGAGTGGAAAGTTTAAAGTGGAAAAGTCCACCAATCTCCAAATCCACTGCCTAGAAAGAATTGCAGTTGATACAGTTTCTGTTTCCAGTGCACACATAAATGCCCTTAAAATGGTTTTAATACTAGAAATTCCACTGTTGTTGAATCCATTCCAGCTGACAGCGACCCTCCATCAGGCTTGCAGAGTAGAAATCTGACCAGGAGGCCAGTGACCATCTTTCTCCTGGGAAGCAGCTAGTTGAACCACCAGCCTTACAGTTCACTTTCCAGCACATTGCACACCAACGCCCCCAGAATTCAAACTGCATTGACTGTTTTGAAGACGAACTCCCTGTTTGCGTCTTGACATTTGTCTGGCAACACTTAACTCTCCATTTCTGCTACTCAGACAGGAGCAAGAAGATCTCGAGTTGAAACATAATTCTAAGTTAAAACAGCTGATGAGAGAGTTTAATACACAGCTCGCCCAGAAGGAGCAGGAGCTGGAAGCCACCATCAAAGAAACCATCAGTGAGTAAGCGTTTAAAATGAGTAAAGAACAAGTGGGATCAGCAGGGCCTGCTTAGAATGTCAACTTACTCTTTTCACGCTTGTGCTCAGTGCGCAAAGTAATTAAGCTCAGAGGGAAAGACGATTACTTGCTCTTAAGAAATTTCTCTTGTGAGAGCTTGTGCTGCCTGCCGATGACTCACCTCAAAGGGAAAAGCAAGTTCAAGAAACTGTACACATCAGTGAGTTACCTTGTAGAGACTTCTGCTCAGTGAGGATGGCTTGACCCCCAATGGCCTCAGGATGCTGGTATCACATGGACTTTTAGAGAAGTTAATGTGGAGTTGGCGCGGAAGTTAAGGTACAGTTGATGCTTGTCTGCATGTTCACTCATGTGTGTGCATTTGCACTCTTCTTAGGTAAGGCCCAGGAGGTGGAGGCGGAACTGCTGGAGAACCATCAGGAAGAGACAAGTCAGTTACACAGAAGGATTGCCGAGAAAGAAGACGACCTGAGAAGAACAGCCAAAAGATACGAAGAAATCCTCGATGTACCTTATCTCCTTCCTGGGGTTTTGTTGTTTGGGGTTTTTTTTTTAAGCTTAGTGGTAATAGAGCGAGCTCTGTTAGCCTAGTGAGTGGAAAATGATGCTACCAAGCCAAAGGTGGGTGATTTTAATGTGTGGCCCTCACGCCTGGTTTTAATTATTTTTGGTCAAACATTCTTCTAAGTGGTGCAGCACTGGTCTGTCTGTTTGCTGTATGGAGGTAACTTGTGGTTGCTGTGATGCTGAACACTGATGTGTCACATGTGATAATGGTTACCTATATTGGACAGCGTTTGGTGGAGCTCCTCGATAAAAACAAGCTTGGAAGCAGGAGTGGCATCCACTTCCAAAATAGCTTGCCTTCGGTTCCCTATGAACTTGGAGAGAGGATGAAAGTTATGCAACTGTTCAGGTGTTTTCATTCATAGGGTCGCTGTGAGTCATCTGCAACTCGACGGCACTTAACAACAAGATTTCTATTCAGGTGTTCATCAGCTTTTATGGCTCCAAAAAGTTCGAATATTTGAGATTTAAGATTCTGTTCTGCCTGTTCCCTTGTTTGATCAGGATTCTTTTACAGAATCTTTGATCAGATCATCCAGCAGTGGTAGCCAGATTTTGTGCAGCCCTCTAGCCTTGTGGAGAGAAAGTAGTTGTTCCTGGAGCCAATTCCACTTCCCCCATTTCTGTTTCCTTCTTTATTTTCTGACTCTTCTTCCTCTATTGCTCTAGTTCATAAAAACCAATTGCTATGCCCTGGACATCAGGCATGTGTCCACACATGCCTACAAATGTATCCTTTCAAAAGACGTGTGAGACACCAGGCACTGTGGCATGAACTAGGAAATAGACCAGAAGCATCAAACACATTCATAGGCCATTTAGCTTGCATGTCCAGTGAGGTGTTTGGTGGTACTTAAGCAGCCTCCATCCTTTGTATAAGTTTGGAGTCTTCATTCTTCATTATGAAAAGGAAAATGTAAATAATTTTAATGAAATTTATATCCGTTTCTATTTCTTTTTTAAAATTTATGTCATTTCTTTATTAATTTATTATAAAAGCATATTTAAATTATTTCAAACTCTGCAAAAATATTAGAACATTCTAAACCATATATGCTGTATTGAATAGAAAAGTATAGCAGTTGGTAATACAGAGAAGGACTTCTCTGAAAACAAAAGAGCAAAACTGGATGATTAATTTTCAAAGAACTTAATTTCTGACGAATCTGACAAAATGGTATTGATAAGGTGTCATGTCATTATCAAGCCTCTTTATGATCACATGACTCCCTAAGAACTCATCCGTTTTATAGCAGTTTTAGTTTTTAGTTTCTGTTTCTTGTGTTTACATATCGTGTATGTGTTCTAGGAGTGCTGTTGGCACACTGTATTAACGTACTATGTGCCAACCAGGGTTCAGCAGTTCCAGTCTACCAGTTAGTCCTTGGAGAAGAAATTTCCTCCCATAAAGATTTGCAGCTTCAGAAATATGATGGAGTCAAAACTGACTCTGGCCATCCCACTGCAGTGCCTCTGGGTATATATGTCCCAAGTTATTAATAAATGTTTTATTTCCTTTATCAGAATACTGTAATTGGAAGCTACGTCAGAGCTGATGTAGGCCCACCTTTAACAAGGGAAGCAAAGTTTGCTCACACTCACGCCCTCTGCCATGGAGTTTATTCAAGCTCTTAACAGCCCTGCATCAGATTTCTGAGGGAAGGAGCCAACCTGCTTCTCCCGCGGAGGAGCTGATGGATTCAGATTTTTGTTTAGGAGCCCAATTCATGATACACTAAACCGCCAGGCCTCTTCAAGTTTAGTACAGCTAATTTTCCCAAAGCTGCATAATAGTGACGCAAATGTGAGCCACTTAAGTAATTTTAAAAATTCTAGTAGAATTTATGAGTAGTATTTTATTTAGTATTTGAATTTTTATTATTTTATTCTAGTAGTGTTGTTGATTGCCTTCGAGTCGAGCACAACTCATAGTGACCATATGAACAAAGGGCCTGACGCCTTTTGATAACTATTGACATTTATCAAAGTTCATAGAGTTTCCGGAGGTGTGTTGTTTAGGAAGTGGATGCCAAGTATGTCTAGTATTATTTTATCTAGGAGAACGTAAATTTTAATACCTTTTCCTTAATGTATATATCCAAAATATCATTTCAACATGGAATCATTATAAAATTATTAAGATATTTGTACCTATTTATATATCATGCCACTGAGTCAGAACCAACTCACATAGCTGGCCCTCCAGTTGGTTTTCAGGGGCCGTAAATCACAAGGGAAGAGATTGGCCCTCTCTCTCCTGTGGATTCAAACCGCCTGCCTTGGGTTGGGAATGCACACTCCCTTACCACTAGGCCACCAGAGCTCCCTTTATGTATATATATGTGTATTCTATATACTATGTTGTTGTGTAATCATATATACTTTTAAAAGAATTGTATTTTTATACCTAATTTTTATATATCATACATATGTATTATATGTAATATTAAAAATACACATTTTTTTAAATACACATTTTATATGTAAAATATCTGTGGATATTCAGATATTACAGATTGTGGTCAGGCAGGTCGGGGTCCATAACCGGTTTGTGGTCATTTTTCCTCTTAAGTCTCTTATTCAGCAAGCACTCTACTGAGATTTGATCAATAATTCCAATTCCAAATGTTCCTTTTGGCAAAGATTATTGCGAAATTCAGGAGTCTGAATGGCACTGTGTAATAAATCATGGAAGTTCCCAAGACAAAGGGCTGAGACTCTATGGGTGAGCAGTGGCGTGTCGCCAGGGAAGTCCAGACAACACCGCGTGCGCCAGATTTTATAAGTGGAATAACTAGGCCAATAATTCACACGCTGCATTTTCTAATGCATTCTTGTCTGTTTTCCTGAAGTTCAAGGCAAGTGGAGAAAGTATAGTGGCTATTGAATGCAGTGCATAGTGCCGGATGTTCAGGAGAGCTGCGGGTTTGCTGAACCCGGGCTAAGAGCCTTCCACTGGTTTACACAGCTCCAAGTGGACACAAAGGATTTCTGTTTTCCCTTAATCGAGAAATTGCCAACTGGTTTGACAATTTGTATTATTTATATTTAGTGATGAATAGTTTTGGAAATGAAATTTCAGAATAAAAAAGATCAGTCCTTAAATGCAGGCGGTGCACCATCCGCTTTTATTATGACAGTAGTGTATATCTAATGGCTGCTTAAGCCTGGAACCTTATTTTGAAGGGAAAGAAATGGTGTGATTAGTTCCGTAGGGCGGGCCAGAAAGAGTAAGTGTGGGAGAAGCGAAATCCTAGGAGTAGTGTACAACATTAAAAAAAAGGATAAAATTGTGGAATGAAAGTTTCTAGAGCACAATACTGAATTAAAATTAAAGCAATAAAAGCTTACCGCTCTTATTTCTCCGGTAGAGGTAGTTTTATCTGTACCATGTTGCAGTATTGTACCTTTCTGCGGTATTGTTTTATAAGTGTTTATTAACATGTTACCTTTCTGCCTTTAATTTAAAGGCCCGTGAAGAAGAAATGACTGCGAAAGTTCTGGACTTACAGACTCAGCTTGAGGAACTGCAGAAGGCGCATCAGCAAAGGCAGCAGGAGAGCCCTGGCGAGGATAACGTGAGAGGACCTGGAGTTTGAATCATATGTTTCTTAGAAACACTCATTTTCATGATTTGACTCATCTGCTAGCATGCGTCTTTTAATCCTAGGAAAAACCCTGCAATAGAGAGGTTCATGCTTTTATCTTATAGACATTGAGCTTAAGGTTCAAAGATGTTAAGACATTAAATAGTCGAAATAAATATTGCAGGGAGAGATCAAACCTAGTCTGAAGACCTCACCGCCCGGACATTTCATGTTGGACCATTTCTTCTCAGTCCTCTCCACAGACGAGCAGAGAAGCGGGAACCTCACAGTATGAAGGCATAGTCAGAAGGGCTCCCTAGCAAGTGTAGTTTTAGAATTTTCTCTTTTGTCTTAAATATTCGTGTACATTTTAAATTCTATTTTAGGACACATTACTCTATAACCCTCTCAACTCATTACCAATGAGTTGGAACCAACTTAAAAAATGACCCTCTAGGAGGTTTTCAGAGACTGGAAATTGCATGGGAAGCAGTGGCCCATCTTTTTCCCGAGGAGCCACTGGTGGATTTGTTCCACGTTTGTGTTACCTGCTCCACTCCCCATGGACTGCTCCACCACATCTCCCTTCTCTGACTTAATGGTGTTTTATCATAAAGAAAACCATAACTCACTACCTTTCTGCTTGGTTAATGTACCAAATGCAGTTGTATTGTAGTAATTTTAGAGCATTGGGTTGAATGAAGTGGATTAATGCTACATGTCGAGGAGTTTTTATAATCCCAGTCTTCATGTCTAATTGACTCTGGGCCCCATGGCTTCCTCTTCTAGACATGGATCCAGTGTTCCAGCTGGCGTTTTACCATCTGCTTCCTCAGATGTTTATATTCCCGCAGTCTAGTTTCTTCCTAGCACTGTCATGGAAATCTCAGGGTTGGCGGGTCCTGCTCTTGGCTTCATCCTCAAGAGTTACTCTAGTAACTATGCTGTCAAGTCGGAACTGACTTGTTGCCGACACTTGAGTGGGTTTTCAGAGCAGCAGATCACATGGGCGGAGACTATTCCTCCTTCTCCCGTGGAGCTGCTGGTGGATTTGAACTGTGTGCCTTTGGGATTGCAGCACAGCTTCTTAACCACTAGGCCACCAGAGCTCCTTAAGTGTCATTTTAGAGGGTTCATCACAGAAGGACAGTTATTCAATAGCAACTTTCTTGATTACCAATCGTATAAATCACTTGTGTGTCATTTCATACATATCCCTCATTTGTGAGCATTAAAGCGATATGAATTATTTTGAAAATGGGTATTAATTTGGTGATGTCTTGAATAAACTGCTATTAAGTCTTGCTTTCTGTGAGAAAAGTGCCAACTCATAGCAGCCCTGAAGGACATAGTGGAGCAGCTCTACCGGGTTTTAAAGCCTGTGATCCTTTATGGACGTAGACTGCCGTTTCATTCTCCCATTGTGTGGCTGTGTGTTTGAACTGCTGACCATTCAGTTATCAGCTGAGCTTTTAACCACTGTGCCACCAGGGCTCTGTGAGTTGGAATCAACTTGACAGCATTGAGCTTAATGAGAATACATTTCATTTACTGTCCAAACTATTCTTTAGTATCCAAATAAATATGAATATTGCATACAATGGCATTTTGGCCTATATCAGGATGCTGTACAGTATTTGAAACATAAAATAAAAATTCAGTATATTTTCTGAACCCTTTTGCTTAACTACATCATAAGAAAGTAGGGACATTAACCTTAGTTTTTATTTGTATTCTAAGAAATAATTGCATATTTTATTCTTCATAAATTTCTGTTCCCTTCTTCTTGAACGTCTTTTGATACACCTAGAATACCTTGAACTGCGTATCTGTTGGGTTCCGTGAACAAGAATATGTGATTATAGCTCAATGTGGAGTCCTCGAAATAGAACTTTAGAAATTCTTAAAAGGAACACATGCTTTACATAGATGTTAATATGTTTAATTTTCAGAAGTTAAGCACAAATAATGCACAGATATATTCTTCTTCTTGAAGAGTCAGATAATAAAGACAAAACCATGAAAATTTCCTTGACTTCCTCTTCCCAAGTGGTACTCATTGTTGGAAGTTTGTTGAAAATCTTTTAGTATTTTTCTTTTCCTTCACCCATTTTTATGTGCTATTAGACTATGAAATTGTGTACCTTATTGCAAGTTTGGCCATTTCCCTTACAACTATAACTGTGACTTCTTCTTTGTGATTTCATATCACTCCACTTTATTATTTGTTTACTGGTGGGTTTTACTCTAGACACTGATTTTCTCTTACCTCATTTGCAGGTAACGATTATGGAACTCCAGGTAAGACTGGTTCTTTACTTAATTTGATTGAAGATAGAGTATTCTGTGTTTTAACTTAAATATAAATTGACTCTTCCAACAAACAAAAAATGCCCAAGCAGAACAGATGCGTCTAGGCTGTGACGAAACCCAGGTACATTTTAGATCTGACCTTTTTTTTTCTTTCAGACACAATTAGCACAGAAGACTACTCTTATCAGTGACTCGAAGTTGAAAGAGCAGGAGTTCAAAGAACAGGTACATTTCAAATCCAAAGAGAGTAGAGGATATCTCCACTTCTTGATCCATGGCTGTAGGTTTGACTTTCATAATGACTCTTGGTGACATCTTTCCATATGCTTGTTGTTCATTTGTGTGTCTTCTTTGGGGTAGCGAGTCAAGTCTGATTGCCTGCTTTTTAATTGGATTGTTGGCCTTTTCGTGGTTAAGTTTTAAGAGCTCTTTATATGTTTGGATACTTGACCCTTTTCAAAATATGGCATTTACAGATACAGTCTCCCGTTTTGTGGGTGTCCTTCTCTTGACAGTGTTCTTTCCACACATTTTTAAATGTGATTTCCAATTACACACACACACACACACTTTGCCTGCTTGTGCTTTGGGGGTCAAAGCCGAGACACGACGTGCATTCGTCTTGTTCTCCACTGCTCCGTCACAGGCATTGACAGCACCCGTGCCTGCGACACTCTTTCTTCCCTGCATGTGGTTTCCATATGAATCTTGTAACGTTGCTTGAATATTTGGGGTGGGTTTTTTTTTCAGATCCACAATTTACAAGACCGTTTAAAGAAATATGAGAAGAATGTCTATGCAACAGCTGTGGGGACACCTTATAGAGGTAAGCGCTTTTTTCTCAAGGTGTTTGTGGTCATCTCTTAGTGGATATTTGAATCATTTTCTTTTTCCTTGCTAACCCTTTTTGTTAACCTACATTTTTAAAAAGGAATATGTTTTAACCTCCTTTGCCGTGAACAAGAACAATGAATTTTGGTGAAAGAATGTTATTAATCTAAAGCAAAGTATACAATACGTATTTTCAATAAATGTAAAAAAATGAAGCCAGCAGAGCTGTTGTGGCTGAGAACTGCACATTCTCACGTCTTTTGTCCATTCTCCACGTGGATGCAGTCAGCAGTTTGTATGTATTTACCAGGTTCCTTTTTGTATATACGCACATGTGCTTATGTAATCTTGGGTATGCATTCTGACACACATGGAGATAATGTATGTTTATGATGTTTTCTGATTTTTTAGTATTACAGTATTGCTGTAATGGCTAATTTATTTAAAACCAATTTATGTTGACTTTTTGTTACTGTTACTAATATACACAGTGATACTAATTTCATTCCTTGAGTTATACAACCATTCTCCTTCTCTGAGTTATTCCTCTTTTATTAACAGAAACTCACTGCCTCCACTCTAGTCTTTGGAGCTGTTGTTGCTTTGAACCCATATATATGCATAGTTGTTAAAAGAACATAAGGTTCAAGGCCAACATTCTGTGCTAGTTTGTCTATGAAGTTATGAATAGTAAGTCAAGGATTTAAGAAGAAATATCATGCAATTCATTTATTCAGGGTAGAGAGAAATGAATGAAACTATTTTTATCTTGATTGAAAGAACATAATGCCACTTAAAAGACGAGTTGAGTTCACCACCTCGTTGCATTAAGAGTCCTTTTATTTCATTAAGTGTTTTATAGTGCTGCTTGCTTTCTCATGGGCTTCCCTAGGGCATCAGTCAAAGCCATTCAGCCTGATTTTGTGTTTTTAAAAGCTCTTACTTATTCTAAGAAACAATTTAAGATCTATAGAAAATCTAATTATAATAATAAAGAGATTGCTTGGAATTCTTTCCAAACCTCTCATTAAAAAAGAAGAGAATACCAACCTGGAGGTTTCCCATATCACACTGCAAAGAAGACCTGCTACTCGGGCCATTTCCTACAGCTGCATCCACTGATATTCCCCGCGAGTCATTGTGCTTGGTCAGGGCCCACCAGCGCAGAATAGCACAGATTCTTTCTGTTAGCTTCAACCTAAGGATTTCCTGCATCATTTCCTTCCCTACTTCCCCAATGTTAAATTGAAATGAAATTAAAATTAAAATAAGCCTGTATGTATAGTTTATTTCCTAGCTAACATGTTTTAAGCAGATTTTGTGTATCCGTTTCTTTAGCTCTCCCAGCAGCCTGATTTCATATATACACACCAGTCCCTTAGCTAGGCTGCTGTTTATAGAGTGAGGGTGAAATGAACATCTGAATACCAGCCATACTTGTTACGAAACAAAACGTGTCCGCTTTCACAGGAGGAAATTTTTCCTTCCTCTCATACTTTCTTTCTGGGTTTTGATGTTTTGCTTTTTCCTCTGAGTGTGTGCTAATAATTCTCTTGTGCTTTTTGTCATTCACCACTTGTGCTCATAGTTTTTTAAGGATCTGTCCTGAGACCTATACAGTCTGTACATTGCTCAGTTTGTCTGTGTCTGTCTGCTATGATACCTCGCCTTCTTATCTTAGGGTTCTTGTGAGAAGCTGAACCTCTGTGTGTATACACACAGATAGTAAGCAACATTTCTGTCAACAAATTGGCTCAAGTGCTTAAAAGATCAAGTCCAAAATCTGTAGGTTCAACATCAGTACTTCTTCCTAATTATATTAAGATTAATAATTATTAACATTCTTACTATTAAGACTTCTTCCTAATATCAAGACTTTGTAAAAGCAAGGCTTTGCCCTTAAGATCTATAGATGAGGTGTCAGCGTGTGGAATAAAGAGACAATAATTTCTGCCAAAATATGCCTTTGGAGGCAAGAATGCATCCCAAGGAAACTCTGTCTTCAACTGGTTGATTAATTGATTGGACTGCATTATGGAACAGTAGGTATAATCATGATTAGCCAAAGCCGTAGAAACCATAACCTGGCCAAGTTGATGCATAACATTAATCATCCCACTTTGATTTATGACTTTATAAGAATTTTATATCTCTTCTTATGAAGAGGTAAGGGAGAAGTTCTCTTATTTTGTGGAGGTTTTTTTTGCTTTCTTTTTTTCCAAGAATAGTTTTCTTTTTCTTAGTTCTTTGAAAGTCTATATAAATTTTTTTTATAGAGTCAGCCTGTTAAGTTACACACCTACACTCACATGAGGGATAATGTTTTTATTAAGATTACAGTGAATTTATAGAAAAATCTCAGGGAATTTTTATGTAGTATCAAGTCTACAGTGTCTAAGTGTAATATATTTCAGTATTTACTTAGGTCTTTCAGAATTTCCGCCAGTCATATGTATTGTCCAGAATGGTCCCCTTGCCGCTTTCTTTACATTTATTCTTGGATGTGGCTAGAACCAGAAAAATTGTTGCTTGTTTTTATTTTCTAATTCAGTCTATTTCTAAAAGACATTCTTAAGCATTTTTTTAAAAAACTCTGAGTAAGCCTGCTTTAACTATATAATTATAACAGACTTAATTGATTAAAATTGTGTTAAATGTAATTAAGTGGATTTTGCAGTTATACATTTTGGAATGGAGCCCAGATGAAGTAGCACATGAAAAATGCTGAATAATACCCAGAGGAAATTACATGGAAAGATTCCTTGTGAGGAGACACTGGGTAGACAATTTGGCAAGCATCTTTATTTGAACAATAGCTAATTTATACTCTTAATTGCTTAAAACCCGAAGTAAGAATTAGAAGAAGAAAGTTCTTTTATATGTTATTATGTGAGAAGGCAAGGAAAGACATATTCATTAGAAAATAATACTGTTTTTTGAGGAAAATGGTTATAAAACAAGGACATGACTTATTTTCCCAAAAATGAAAGCATTGTAAATGTTACTTAAAAAACCCTTCCAAATGTCACTTATTGTAAAAAGTGTGGAGTAGGGGGCAGTGTGGAGATGGCTAAGTCTGACCTCTACTAACTCCACAAGGGGGAACAGGCCCCATCAACAGCATCCACAACAAGCCAATTCCCATGAGGTTAGACATGCTTGCCATACTCCTGCATCTCTTTACATTCTGTCCAAAATCTATTGTGATAGCTACATAGACCTCCCAGAATCATACTCACGATTATGGAGTTTATTAGAGAAGTTAACAGGTCACAATTCAGTTAGGCAACAAGACATGATTTCTTAGGACAGTTTCTCTGTGTGTGTGCACATCCCTTCAGCCCTGCGGCTTTAGGTCGGTCTTACAAACCTCCTTTAATCCTGCCAATGAAGACATCTTTTCATCCAGCCCCTTCCTGGTCCCTGAGCAAGCTTGGATGAAGGCCCCGGCTTTGGCGCCATGAGGGAGTAGTCCCAGGCAGCTCGGTGCCACACTGGGTGTCTGGTTCTCCACTGTGGTGGCCGCGACTCTCCTGTAAGCCCTGGTCTGAGCAGCGCAGGAATTTCTGGCTCCAAAGGGTGTGTCCTCCTGATAGTGAGATTTCCGTATTTCTGCCACTAAACCTGCTCAATTTAAGCCTGGTGGAATGAATGACAAAACTAGCCAACACCCTCAGAGACTAACACACACTGTTTGCCTGTTTTTGCCCAGCCATGTGACAGAGTCAAGGGCAGTGGCTCAGGAAAGCCATTTGAACAATAGACTCCCTACACCATGCTTGGAGACTGATCCTGCTTTTCTTAAGAAAGTACTGCTTTTTACTTATTTTTTTTTATCATATTGTGACTTGAGTGTAAGTTTGTAAGTAATACTGATTCCCCCCCCATTCAGTCAGTATATGAATTTTGGTTTGTAACATTAATTACAATCAAGTAATTAGTTACAATGTCTGGTCAGCCCTGTGCTGTAGATTGCCTTTCCCTCCATCCATCTATTTAGTCATCTTTACGCCCTTCTCACTTCCTTTCCCTTCCTGGTAACCACCCCAGAATGATTCTCACTATGCATGTACACCTTTCCTTCTTAAAAATTCTCTGCTTTTAATAATAGGGATCTTATGCAATATTTGTGGTTGACTTAGTTTACTCGGTATAATTTCCTCAAGATTTATCCATATTGTGCAGATTTTCTAAAATTCCGTATTGTTTCTTAGTGCTAAATACTACTTCTTTGTGTGAATGTGTCATCGTTTTCTTTAACTGTTCATTTGAGTTGTTTCCATCTGTTCTTGTAAATAATGCTGCACAACCCTGCTTCCTGAAACTGAGGAGGACCTGAAGCACTTGCTGCAGAAGGTCAAGGACTGCAGCCTTTAATACAGATTGAAGCACAACGTCAAGAAAACAAGATTCTCACCTTGGGACCGATTGACAGCATCGTGATGATGGTGAAGAGATTGAGATTGTAAACAGCTTTAGTTTGCTTGGCTCCACAATCAACACTTTTGATATCAGCAGCCAGGAAATTAAAAGACGTATTGAGTTGGGAAAGTCTGCTGTCAGAGACCTCTCCAGAGTACTAGAGAGCAGTGCTGTCACTCTGAAGACTAAGGTGTGCCTGATAAAGGCCATGGTCTTTCCAATCTCTTGTCATGCATCAGAGAGCTAGACTAGGGGTGTTAAAAGGAGAATTGATGCCTTTAAACTGTCGTGTTGGAGAAGAGTGTTAAATACACCATAGAGTGATAAGAGAACGAACGGGTTCGTCCTAGAGAGGATTAAACCAGGCTGCTCCTTTGGAGGCAAGGATTCTGAAGCTTCATCTGACATAGTTTGGACATGTTGCAAGGAGGGACCAGTCCTTGAAGAGGAACATCATGCTTGGGAGGGTGGAGGGACAGTGCAGGAGAGGAAGATCCTTGATGAGATGGATGGATTCAGTCAGTGGGGTAATGGGGGGGGGGCGGCTAGGTGTGTCAATGACATTAAGATTGGCACAGGATGGAGCAGGGGTTAGGGCTGTTGTATATAGAGTCGCTATGAGTCACAGGCAACTGGACAGCACATAACAACAACAGACTGATATTTTTTGGAGAGGAAATAATGTATCATTTAGGCTACTTTGAACTCTGTATTGCACAGTGTGGTTTGAGTGAGTTCAGTGTTCTGAAAGCACATGTTCTCCTCAGTTACCAGCAATGTTGTCTGAAAATCAGTGGTGTGAAACAATGGGGTGACCACATAGATCCTCGGATGTCGTGTGATTACATTGCATTAGCTGCCAGATTGCATTTTATCTAATTGGCATATGTCTTTATGACTTAGCTGCCAAACTCCTCAGAGTTGTGGCCAGCTTAGCTGACACATAACCATCGGAGCCAGGTATATTTGGTGGTATGCAACCTTTCTCTTCACCCGTCTTGATGTAATTCTTATGTATTTACTAATCTTTAATCTGTTCTCCATCCATTCTCATCCTTGGTAACCATCTAAGAATGATTCTCTCTTTAATTTCTTACAGTAATTAAATTAATTACAGTAATTGCTTACAATAATTTCTTACACAAGAATTGTTTTTTGACTGACATGCCACTCAGCACCATGTCCTATAGAAGCTCCATATTATACAGTGTTTCTAAAATTCCTTGTGGTTCTTTAGTGTTGCATAATACTCCATTGTGTGAATGTGCCATAGTTTCTTTATCCATTCATCTACCAATGAACATTTGAGTTATTTCTCTCTTTTGTATAACTAATACTAACATGAGTATACATTGACCTTTTCGTGTTACAGCTCTCATTTCTTTAGGAGTGCTTTCCATTATCTGTGACTTTTGGTGATAATAAAATGTTTTCTGCAAAATATTTTAAGACTACTTTAATAGAATTCATATTTTACATTTATCTTTCCTGCATTTAAAAATAGTTTTGAAACCCTACTTTTAAGCTAAGTGACTTTAGATTTAGAAAAGTACAGGGAAATATAAGAAATGATTCTCAGATATTAAAATCTCAATAGAAATAATTATTCATTTTGTTCATTATCCAGATTGGTATTATAGAAAACCAGTCACGTAACATTTAGGAGGGAAATGCCTTGAAGAATCCTTCTCTTCTTTAATTTTGTGGTTGATTGTTGCTATAAAAACGGTGTAGTGATGGGAGCAGCAGTGCCTGACCTCTTCTAAATTCACATGGGGTGGGGGTGAGGGGAACCTCATCAACAGCCTCCAAGGCCAGTTTCTAGGAAGCAAGGCCTGGCCACCACCCTGCAAGTTCTTGCTAACAATTCTGACACCATCTGTCCTGAGGCACTCATTGCTGCCTCACAGAACACACAGACAGAACTCAAGATTATGAAGCTAATTAAGGAAGTAACAGGTTTCAGTTAAGAATCAGGAGTAATTCAGCATATAATTCTTCCTTTAGAACAGCTTTTCTTATCAGCTGTGCTGAAAGGCAAGCCACCCACCCTTGAACTCTCAACCCATATGTCTTGACCTCTACCCTTCCTGGGCAGCTGTTACAAAGCTCTTAGCCATTTTAAGTGACCTTTAAAGCACGCCTCAGTCTGTGGTGGTCAGCCGTAGAGCTGCAGATTGGCAAACCTACCTCTCCAGCAAATGCCTAGCTGCACCTTCTCCACCAGTAAACCTCGTGCCCAGAGGTCCTCAGCCGTTTTTATTCTGTGGGCTGAGAGGCTCACAGCTACGCCTTTCTTTATTCTGTTCCTCCCCCTCTACTATCTCTCCTTGCCATCTCTCCACTGCAGATTCCTGCTGTCTCCCTGGCTCAGTCTTTCTTTCCATCCCACAACTTCTCTCCAGCATCATATCTGCTGGTCTCATGAATCCCGGAAGTTTCAACACTGGGATCTCAGGTCCAGTGGCCACACCAGTGACAATTCTTTCTTGACATCCATGAAGTCTTCCTCACCCACCTTTGGGATAGCTCATGTTAAGCTGGTGGGATGGCGAATCTGACCAGGCCCATGGGAGCATTATACACGCCTTATTTACACGGCCTCACCCTACAAGAGTGCTATATATCTTATTTACATTATTAGTAAGCTGTCGTTTGCCTAATCGTGCCCAGTTTTTAAGGGAGCTTTGGTGGCCTCATGGTGAGAAGTTACACTGCCAGCCCGAAGATACAAGATGTGAATTCACCAGTTGCTTCTAGGGAGAAAGATGAGTAGTCTTCACCCCTAGGTGATCTGCAGCCCCTAAAATCCACTGGAGGGTCAGGTAGATGTTGACAGCACATAACAATAACTCAGTCGTTTGGTGGGTGTTAGAAAGCCCACACTTTACAATGTTCTAGAAGGACCACATCAAGCAGACTACACCACAGTTCCTTATACGTCAGTCCATAACTCCCCTTCCTGTGCGGTCTCCACTTGTGAACTGAGTGACTGCGATCCGTAGTTTTCACCCACTTGCGTTCAGAAGCACCTGGCCAAGCCTGTGTCCCTACTCACCTTCCTCTGTAGCTCTGCCGAGGCCTGTGCACGTCACGGCAGCAGGCAAGACACCAGCGACGTAGTGATGGTGGTAGCACATGAGGTGTATGGGTCAGGAACTGAACCCCATTCTCCCCCCTGGAAAATGAGAATCCTGCCACCTATATGGCATCTGAGTGGAACCTTCTGAAATTATTGTGACAGAGAGAAAAGTGATCAAAAGATTGTGAAAATCTAAGAAATAAAATTCCTATCATTTTCACTTCTAAGGGAAAAAAAATCCCAATTAGATTGTTTAAAGTATGTGTGTATGTTGTTGTTGTTGTTGATTGCCATCGAGTAAAGCACAATTCATAGCCTGTGAACCCATCATAAATATATAATGTGCAGTCCTGAAGGCATGTGGTTCAAAGCCACTAGCTACTCTGGGGAAAAAATGGGCATTCTCCTCCTGTGCGACTAACTGCCTCTGAAAACCCGCTCAAAGGTCCGCTGTGGGTCGGTTCCCACTTGATGGTACACAACAATGGCGTATGTGTGTGTATGTGTGTGTCTATATATTAATGTGTCTATGTGTGATATTGTACATAGGGTCGCTATGAGTCACAAGCTATGAGTCAACGGCACATAACAACAAACAACATGTGTGATATAGGAAACTCTGGTGGCCTAGTAAGAAATTGCACTGCTATCCCAGAGGCATGTGGTTCGAATTCACCAGCCACTGCACGGGAGAGGGATGGACAGTCTCCTCCCTTGCAATAAACTGCCTCTGAAAACCCACTAGAGGGTCAGCTGTGGGTCGGTTTTGACTCAGTGGTACACAATAACAGCAACAAAGTTGATTTAATGTAGATAGTGTAATTTAGTGTTGATAGAAAGTAAAGCTTCTCTTTGTTCCACTTTGTGCTTTTCAGTTTGTCTGTTTTCAGAGTAATTTGTAGTTTGTTTGATTGTGTCTTTGTAATGTGTTCTGCTTTTTTATTTGACAGGTGGCAATATACACCACGCTGAGGTCTCACTCTTTGGAGAACCTACTGAATTTGAGTATTTGCGGAAAGTCCTTTTTGAGTATATGATGGGTCGGGAGACTAAGGTATCAAAATCATATCTGTTAATTTGGTGTGTGGCTTAATTTGATAGGGAATAAGCCCCACTTCCTCTGCAAATAATGATGCCATATGTTTATTACTGATAGATATATTACTAGTAAATTATTGCTCTCAGTCCACAAAAGTGAATTGGCAGATCTTATATTTGTTGCCTCTTTATAAAAGTCTGATTTTTAAAAAATGCCATTGAAGGATGCGAAATGCTGAAAATTTAAATTGTATTAACTCGGGAATGGCTTGGAAAATATTTGGTTATTTTGGGAGTTTGACCTCAAATCAATTACAGGAGAATAGATTTATGAGGAGACTTCAGAATAATATGAATAGTACTGGACATCATCATAATTAAGAATGGCTACTAGCGAGATTTTAAAATATTATAATCATTGTAAAAAAATTATCCTTTCATGAATGAAATAGTGACTATTCCATATAATCTAATATTGACTAGTCCAACATTGACTATTACACCATTGGAGTAGTTGCTTGGTTAATTTGTTATATAAGGTCTTCGAATGTAGGAGTCTCTTTCTTAAATTGTTTTTAAAACATAGCCTTAATCATGTTAGGTATTTGAGAATTGAATGTCTTCAATTGAATGTACTTGGGAAACTCTTGAGCCATTCCCCAAGCAAAAGTTTTCATTTAAATCCATTTGTTTTTAGCATTGTTTCAACTTTTTACTTTTGTGTATTTTACCTCGGCTATGATTGGGACGCTGGGCTTTCTCGCTTTGAAAGCAATTAGTATTTTAAAATTCTATGTTGAAGTGTTTCTGATTCATACAAAAGTTAGTGTTCTCTTACTCTATGTCCTTACTTGACAACCACTTGGATTGAATAGTTGATTATTTAAGATTACTTTGTTGTTGCATTAAGGAGAACCTCAAAAATTTTAAAAATAAAAAGCCTATTAGAAAACCTTAGCTACTTTGGCTTCTTATTGAGTCTAAAGCTACATTCCCAAGATTATTGTTCAATAATTTATCCTTTACCCTGTGACCTGAAGAGGCTGACCGCCTCAGCGTGTTTCTTCTGGAAGTTGAGAATTTCGACAGGGTGGGATCTATGCAGAGTTGAGTCTCCCAGAAATGTTGAGATACGTTCAAGGGTAGTGCTGGCTCAGCTAAGTCTGAGCTCATTTCAGAGCCCTGAAGCAGCTCTGGGGTGTGCCTTTGTGCCCCAAGGCACCAGTGGCCTCACCCAAAACCTCACGGCGAGTCCATGTTAGGAGAAGTGCCCTCTCTCCCTGATCTTTATCGTCCACATTCATTGCACTTTCCTGGCTCCTAAAAAGGAAGAACTAGAGTATCATTCTGCTATCACAGTTTCCAGGTAAATATTGAAAATGAGCCTCAGTATTCAGTTAAATGTACTATACGTTTATTAAGTATTTACTACATGCAGCCCTTTGTGGGTCGTCAGGATCGATAGCTAAAACTTGGCACCTTCCCTCCATCAAGGAGCTGAGTATGTCCAGTCGGAGCTTATTATAATGCAGAATAAGATGATGCAGAATGTAGGGAGGGCCGGACGTGAGCACCAGAGTCCCCTTATTTACATGTGGGAAGGTCAAGGGGAGCACATGGAGAAGATGCTCTAGTGCTGGGCTTTCAAGAAAGGATTAGGTTTTGACAAATGAGTGAGGTGAGAGGGTATCTCAGCAGTTTTGAGGCAGGACATTAAGTGTAGATTTTTGGAATGGCAAACAGTTTGTCTCAAACATATGTCAAGATTGTGAGGAGGAAGTGCTGTGTTCTAGGGCCGGGCTGAATGTGGAGGACTTGGAACACTTTGAGAGGTTTCCCTGCAGGCCTTGGAAGGTAGCCCTCAACAACTTCCCATAGGAGTTGGTAAGATCAGACCTGGCTTTGGACTGACCTTTACCATTTACTGTTTTGTCTACTTTCTATAAATTAACAATTTGAAACAGAGACGAGATTAGAAGGAGTCCAGCGTATGTTATGTGTTTTGTGATTGATTGCCGTCTGCGGTCCTCTGGCAGGTCTGTATGTCACCTCCTGCCATCTTCATCTGCTTTTCCTCAGAGTCCGTATTTTATGAGGCAGATGACTTCTTTTTCCAGAAGACCCTTTTTTTAAAAAAAAATATATATATAAGATACACGTTCATAAAATACGGTTTTTAGTAAAGTCCCGTCCTTTTCAGTTCTTGTCCTCCTTTTTCTTGGGTTTTAATCCTCCATGATATTGTTGATAGGGAATTCTGGTGGCTTAGTGGTTAGGATTTGTACTGCCAACCCAGAGGCAGGTGGTTCAAATCCACCAGCTGCTCCCTTGGAGAAAGATGGCTCATTGCTCCTGTGTGATCTGCAGACTCGGAAAACTTGCTGAAGGGGCAGGTATGGGTCAACTCCCACTCGTTGACACATAACAACCACCTTATTGATACTGACATTCAGCCTGTTCTCTCTTTCAGGAAAGTGTCTCCATCTAAGAGACATTGAAGAGTCCTCTCCTGTAGGTAAACCTGGCAGGGAAGGTCCCTTCTACACCAGGTGGCTCCTTTGAACTTTCCTTCACCCCAGGGCCTGAGGATTTGGTTATAAGATTTGATTGTAGACAGTCGGATTTCCTTCTCAGGATTTGGCAGAGAAGTCTTTAAGGGGCTTCTCCATTAACAGTGTTTTTGGGCAAGCCAGGGAAGAACTTTGAAGTCTTTACTGAGCGATCAGCTGGAAATTCTGAAATGGATACAGTTCAGTTTAACAGCCAGCATAAAGTTGAATCCACGCTTTAGTGTTCACAGCCACAGCAACAAAGGTGAAGAGACCTCTAGCTACAATCCTTTGTTCACCATAGTCAGTGTGATTGGACTTTTTGATTCTTTGAATTTTTAAAGTTATTGACATTTAAGAATTTTTATTACTGCAGATCCTGAGATTTTAGATTTTTTTGATCTAAAAACCTCACTGCCATGAAGTAGGAATGACCCTCCATTGGGTTTCTGAGGCTGTAAATTGCACAGGACGGGGTTGCCCATGCTTTTCCCTTACAGCTCCTGGTGGATCCAAACTGCCACGGAGGCGTGTGTGGCCTGTAAGGGGTTCACAGTGCAACTTCCTGTCGGCTCCACTACCAGAATGCCGTAAAAATGATCTCTGTAGTCTGTACACCAGAAACCACACAGAATTGTTTCAGTTCTAATTAGCGAAATATGGAAATAATTGCATGATCCTGTTTCTTTTGCCATTTCGTATCACCACACATATTTTCACGCTTGAATTTCAGACTTCAGTTTAGTACAACATTCCCCCCATCCCTCAAAATGTGTTGGCATTCGGTTCGGACTGGCTCATAGCCGACTCTCTGTCAGGCTTGCAGAAAGCTTTCAATCACACAGGAGGAGACTGTCCACTTTTCTCCCATGGAGCCACTGGGTGGCTTTGAACCACCAGAGAGGTGCCACTTTTGGGGGTTCGCAGTACAATAAAAATGAAAAGATGAGAGTTTCTTGAAAATGTTTTTGGAATTGTTGTAAATGTCTCTCTTTAATCTCCTCCACCCCCAGGAGAAATAAAAGGAACAAGAAGGCCGAAAGTCTTCGTGTGTGAAGTTTATGGCTGAGGAATAGTCCTACTTGATCTATTGAAATAAACTCTAGAAATAAATATGTAAAATTACCGAGGCTTAGCTTGTAATAGGTGTTTTTAAACCAGTAGTTCCTTTTCTTCCTGGAAATAATTGCACTTTTTTCCTCATGATATAATTTGCCAGAAATGTTGGTTGAATCCATTATGCCCTCTCTCCTTGATGACCTGCCCTAGGCTATGAGATGTTGTCCCTTCACCCCACCCCACCCCATGGACATATGTGAACCCACAGACACAGACATGCACACACACAGTCGTACCAATGTGTAACCATGAACAGAGTGTTAGAGTCTCTGCGTTGGGCTACCCTCCCATCAAATGCGAGAATCCCCGAGCCCCCCCACCCCCTAGGAGAGCACTGCCCCTTGGTTTTGTATGTGAAGCACTGAACTTGTTATCCTCTTTGTTTCATGAGCAATATCTTCTTTCCTCTCTGTCTTCCTCAAAACATCCCACCTTGATACAAAATAGGGAGTTTCAGCCTTTGAGGAGACTTTTCCACGAACTTATGGGTGACAGTCTGACTCACGGTATATTATTTAGATCTGCACAATTTATGATCTTGTTTTTTTGCAAGCCACCATGTGTAATGTTTTGATTCATCATGTTTCTCTACCCAACAAAACATCTTGTGTTTATTTAAGATGTAATTTGTATTTCTTTTAGGCTGATGTTGTGCATGTTTTGATGATTATAGTCGAGCATGTTCATGTTCATGCAGTAGCCCGTGTTGATGAGATATATGATGTGATTCCGTTAAAGAGGAACGTGGGGGGTGCTGAATCCTGGGCTTTGGAGCAAGAGCACATGTTTTGGCAATGCAGCATTCCTTAGATAGAATTCTACAGAGGAAAGGCCTTACGGAATGAATGAGTAGTGAAGATTCATCTTAATAACACAAACGATCAAGACTAGAACTTTATATAGCTTCATGCTATTGTAATGACATCTTTTAAAAATTCTATCAAGCCAGATATTGTGAGGAGTCCTTTCCAGTTGAAATTCTGGGGTTGGCTGCTATCCGTTGACTTAAGACCTTCACATCATACTTCTTTGGTCATGGCTTTCATTGAAAACACTTAAGAGTCCCACCAGCAGAACTTGTCAGAATGGGCTGCCGTTTCTCTTGCTTCCCTGGCTGCGAGTGAACAGCTCTCGTTTTTCTTGTAGACAATGGCTAAAGTTATAACTACTGTACTGAAGTTCCCTGATGATCAGACTCAGAAAATTCTGGAAAGAGAAGATGCCCGGCTGACGGTAAGTAGAGTTAAAATAGAAGATTTTTATCTCATCTGTCTGTATTCTGTCTTACTCATAAAGACTTTGAGTTGGTAAACTATGTGTGTGTCTATATATAAAGAAGTCTTGTGCTATAGACTGAAAAATGAGAGGAAATCCACATTAAGACTGTTTAATCAAAGGCAAAGGTGAATGGGTACCATGAAGGGGAAAATACTAGCATATATGAGGTTGACTTCCATATATGCTATATGGGATTTCCAGAACTTTGGGCTGTTTATGAAAAGTATAGAAAAGGTATTTTTTTTTTTTTGGTAGCTCTAATAATTTCTTAAACCAGGTTATATCACAAGATTAAATGTTTAATAGATGACAGGTTTTTTTACTCCAAGTTATTTCTAAATACAAATAATTACTGATGGAAGAAAACATTTTTGAGCTTTGTCTATCATGGAAATATAAACCGATAATTGAATTATTAAAATTGAAACAATTGGTCATCTATTGAAAATGAAATACACACTTGATAAATTACGCAAAAATTCTCCACACTTAACTTTAGCCCTGGGCTGTTTATTCATTAAGAAGATCCGCTTTAATCAGAGTGTGAAACCTCTGACCTTTGGGCCCTGACCCTAGTTCTCTCTCCGTACTACCTTTCCTTGTCTTGGTCTACAGTACCTTCGCCACCCTCCCCCCAATTTCCTTACATATTTTGTTATCCCCAGAGTGGCTTCTCCCTTCTCTTTTCTGACCTAAGTGAGTAAGGGTCCTCTCCGCTGTGGGGAGGTAGTATACATCTGGTGTCTCTAGTAATAAGGAGTAAGACACTAATTACTCCCTGGTGCATTTAATTTTTTTTTAATTAATTTTAATAGACATTTACAGAGGTTTTGGATTTCCATTCTTTCATTGCCACACTTTTCTCCCTCCCCTCTCCGAAAAGAAAAAGAAGAAAAAAAATTTCCTTCATTAGTATACAATTCCCCCATCCCTTCCCCCCAGCCCCCCACCCTGAGTACACGTCTCTATGCAACCTTCATTCTGGATTCCTGTACTAACCATAATACTCCATCATATATCACCTCTAATCTGTTCTTTCCCTCATCTGTTTCAATATAATATACATAATTTATCCCGTTTTTTCTGTCATACCCCATCCCTGATGTCAGACCCATTCTACAACAGTGGCACCATGCAGTATTTGTCCCTTTGTGACTGAGATATTTCACTCAGCATAATATCCTTCAGGGTCACCCATTTTGAATACTATTGCTTGAGTTCCTTGTTTTTCAATGAAGCATAATACTCCATTGTGTGAATATACCAGAGCTTCCCTATCCATTTGTTTTGGTGCATTTACTTTTATCTCTGACACAGTGTGTTTCTTTAACAAGCTCCGATCTGCCTCTGTTTACCTATGTTCTAGTTCTAACCCATAGAATTCAACCAAGCATTTGGAAATGGCCCAGATGGAAAGCTTGTCCCCTTCAAGTGAAATGGTCTCAGTACTTACCCCTCTGTGAAGGTGCTGACCTACCGCTAACCATGGTCAGTGTTGATGAGACCCCAGTGCCTTGAGCACCTTCTGGAAACCTCTTCTTGGCTCCTCCTAAATTCATCTTGACATCCCGAGAGGCATGCTGTATGTACTTCTGTATCGTTTCTGCTGGTTATGCATTTTTTGATAAATAAATAAATGTATCACCATAATATAATCCTTTTATCAATACAGAAGAATTAAAGTAAATTTTAGTGAAAATCAAATTGTTTAGGCTTTTAGTTACTGGGAATAGAATTTGTCTTCTTCAACAAGTGAGACAACTGTGTCTTTGTGAAAAATTAAAGTGTGAAAGTGAAGTTTGAACCTGTGGATACTATTCTGTCTTTTTGGTTCAGTTTAGGAAAATATTTTTTATAAAAAATATTGATAAGATTTATCAACTTAAAATTGGTAAGATTCATAAATATTATTGTTGTGTTGTTGCTATGTGCCGTCGAGTCACTTGCGACTCATAGCGACCCTATGTACAACAGCCCTAAACTCTGCTCTGTCCTGTGCCAATCTCATTGTCTCCGACACACTCAGTCCCGATTGCCCCAGTCACTGAATCAATCCATTTCCCAGAGGGCCTTCCCCTCCTGCGTCTGCCCTCCACCCTCCCAAGCATGATGTCCCTCTCCAAGGACCGGTCTCTCCTTACAACATGTCTAAAGTATGTTAGACGAAGCCTCAGAATCCTTGCCTCCAAGGAGCTGCCCGGTTTAACCCTTTCCAGGCTGAATCTGTTTGTTCTCCTAGCAGTCCATGGTATTCTCAATACTCTTCTCCAGCACCACAGCTCAAAAGCATTAATTCTCCTTCTATCCTCCTTGGTCATTGTCCAACCCTCTGATGCACAACAAGTGATAGCACCTTAGTCTCCAGAGAGATTTAATAAATATTACTAAGAATGATTTAAAATAGTCTGTCTGTATGAGCGTATGCAGCATGTATACATGTTCATTCCCAGTGGAGTTGCTGCTGTTTGATGTTCAGAGGACCTTTCTCCTCTTGACCATTGCTTCGTGTTGTTCGCAGGACGCACTGTAGGCCCACCTGACATCACTGCTTGAGGAGGTTCTACTAAGAGCCCCATCGTCTGCCTTAGGATTGCTGTCAAATGAGCAGTAAGACTCACTGGTTTTAAACAAGCCCTGCTCGTTGAGCTAATGCTCATTACATCACTGCCGAGAACAGTGAGTTCTCTTTTCCTAGCAGAACATGAGAACAAAGTCTGTGGAAAACAAAGTTCTCAGAGTTTATTAAATACCCATTGGAAAGCTCTTTGTCCTGTTAGTCTTGAAGGTGAGCTGCAGGTGGACCAGTGTTCTTTTTTGTTGTAAACCTGCAGACACAGTTTCCCTTCTCTTAAAATCAGCACCCTTGACTGCTTTTTGGTTTCGTTTTATTTATTTTTAAATTTTACCTTTAAAGGATGAAAAGCAGGAATAAACACCGAAACTGTCTCTTGATATTTTTAGATGCCTGTGACAGTGTGGACCGCACTTGGTGCTGTGTGTAGCGCGCTTGTGTGCCTGTCACAGCGTGGACCGCACTTGGTGCTAACTGTGTGTAGCGCTCTTGTGTGCCTGTCACAGCGTGGACTGCACTTGGTGCTGAGCGTATACAGCTCTCTTGTCTTTGCGTAGGTTAGTTGCATAGGGAGTTTTACTTTGTAAAGACTTTGCTTTGTGACCCTTTGTGTCATTGATCAGATTCTTGCCATGACTGCCAGTTGATATTTTCCTGTCTGCCTGTTTCAACATTTTTCCCTCCTATACTTTGTTTATCCTCCTTACTTGAAAAATCCCACTGCAGAATACAACAGTTATCACTTGTGCTTTCAGAGCTTACACCAATTTCAGGAGTCTCTGGGTGGCACATACGACGGAGCACTTGACTGCTTGCCACAAGGTTGGTGGTTTGAGCCAACCCAGTGTTGCCTAAAGAGTGAGGCCTTGTGATCGTCTTTGGAAAGGTCACAGCTTTCAAGACCTCATGGAGCAATTCTGTCTGTCACAGGGGTTTGCAGGAGTCACTACTGTCTTCATGGCAACCGACAATAACAACCACCACCTGATATTTACGGTGTGTTTCGTAGATGAGAAACTGCTCCCTATCAAGTAAGATTAAATCATAGAGCATGGTTGGGATTTCTAACTGGAAGCAGAAGGCTTCCAGTCCAGCAAGAATGCTTGCTTATTGAAAACCGAAGAACTCATATATTATTATTCAAAACTGTTGACCCTGGAGGACATTATGCTGAGTGAAATATTTCAGTCACAAAAGGGCAAATATTAAAAAAAAAAAGGAAAATATTGCATAGTGCCACTGTTGTAAAATGGGACTGACATCTCTCAAGAAGACAGAAAAGGAGGAGAGGAATGATGTATATATTGCATTGAAACAGATGAGGGAGAATACTGTTTAAAAGGGACATATGAATGGGTATTCTTGTCATTACAGAAGTCCAGAGTGAGGGCTGCATAGTGGAGTGGACTTGGGGGGGAGGGATTGCATAACAGTGAAAGCATTTTTCTTTTTCTTTTCAATGAGAAGAGTGATTTGGTGGGGGAGGGAGTGGGCAAGGAGAAATGTACAACAATGAATGACTGGAAATCCTAAGTCTCTGTAAACTTTCATTAAAATTAATTTAAAAAAATGAAAAAAAAAAATAATGCTCGCTTACCTTTCTCCCTTCATTGGCTCAGTGGATACATGTGAGATGGATTCAGGAAACAAGTACAAATGACACTGACAGGTGGTAACAGACACTGTCATATCATCCGTTGTTCTCTTGAGAGGGACGTGTGTAGCATGTCATCATTGCAGGGCACATTACAGCTTGGGGACATACTTTTTAGAGAGGACATTCCTTATGATTTTAAGCCTTCAGTCTATTCTCACCATGTCATGGTCACCTCTGTAAATGATTTAGAAATTTCTAAGCTTCATAAACAGAATTATTCCTTTATTACTTATTTTTAGAAATGAGACTAAATGTATACTAACAACTTGCTTAGTTCACTTAGTATATTTTTGTTACAGTATTTTACTTCCTAACACACTGATCTCCTTCATTCCTTTTTAATGGCTGGCTGTATGTGTTATTAAATGGCTATCCTATAAATTAGTTGACCGGTCTCTGCTTTATGGACGCATGGTATTTTCAGTTTTTCATCTCTTAGAAGCATAGAATCCAGAAACATCCATACGCATGCGGGGTGTGTACTTGATGCGGGTTTCTTAAATTAGCCTTATTGTATTGCGTGTTGCAAGTATTTTGTCCTTTAAGTTTGCTGCTTTTTACTAATTTCACATTAACTGTAAAAGAGGAATGAGACTTCTGAGATTAGTCACACTTTCCAGGTATAGGTCCAGATTTTATAAACAACCCCTGTATTTGCTGTTTTAAAAACAAGTGCTTTTGAACTATGATTCTTTCAAAACAAGACATAAGATTATTTAAGAAGGTTTGCTGCAGTGACTAGGTTTTTGTGCAGTGAAATTTCTGGTTGACTTCCCATTCTTGAAGCCATTTCTGATATACTATTGGATTACAAGACAGTTATTCAGTGATATATTATTGATAGAGGTTGTTGTTGTTATGTGCCATCGAGTCGTTTGCGACTCATAGCGACCCTATGTACAACAAGCCCTAAACCGTGCTCTATCCTGTGCCAATCTCATTGCCTCTGACACACCCATCCCGATTACCCCAGTCACTGAATCAATCCACCTCATAGAGGGTCTTCCCCTCCTGCGCTGTCCCTCCACTCTACCCAGCATGATGTCCCTCTCTAAAGACCTGTCTCTCCTTACAACATGTCCAAAGTATGTCAGGCGAAGCCCCAGAATCCTTGCCTCCAAGGAGCAGCCTGGTTTAACCCTCTCTACAATGAATCTGTTTGTTTTCTTGGCAGTCCATGGTACATTCAATACTCTTCTCCAGCACCGCAGCTCAAAATCACCATATAGACAGATGTTATTTAAAATTAATTAGCATTTTACTGAAAAGTTTTGATGATAAATTGAGATTACTTAGACCAGCTTTTAATGTATCTTTCAAGAAAACTGACAGGAATGGTTTCTTTGATGAGGAGCTCGGCTGGCATTACCTGGAAGGGATTGCACTGCTGACCCAGCGGCTGTGCGGTCTGGAGGTTCAAATCCACCGCCAGCTCAGGCCCGGGGCTTGTACAGCCTGGGAAACCCCGTGCCGCGGCCGGCTGTGAGGTAGTTCTGCCTTGATGGCAGTGCGTTCAAGTTTGAGGTTTTTATTAAATATTCTTACAAAGCAAAGAGTCACTCCCTAGTTCCCCGAGTATATAAATACATAAAGGTGTAAAGTGTGCTTTTAATTTTTGTTTAAAAATGTCTCAGCTCTGTAAGTTTACTTGTGATGGCTAAAGCTATTACGGATTTCTTATACATTGCCTATTCTCTCTTGCTTTGAGGAAATTTGAGAGAAATTTAAGTCTATTCTTTTGAATCCTGTTAAGCTACTATACACGTGTAATCTGTATTACACTGAGTTTTAAAGCTAACCCAGTAAGCTTTTTTTTCTTCTTCCTGGCTTTGTAGTTTACTTCAGCTCGCAGTGGTCTCTTCTGAGTAAACCATCAGTCTGTGCTTAGTTAGCCTGTGGTGAGTGAAGTCTAATGTCTTGTGTCTTTTGTACAAAAATCAACTGTGTTGCATGATACTAACCCTTTTGCTATAATTCTTTTGCTCTTTTGCTTAATGAACATATGATTATGTGGTCAATAGAAATATTTTTTGTTCATTTTAATCCATAAATTCTGATTTATCTGTTAATTCTTGCATATAGCTACATAATCATCAATAATATACATTATTATAATGATAAACACCTTTAAATAGCAGGTGTAAGTTTCAAAACTGCTATTTGAAATCTTGTTAAAGGGCTGCAAAAGTACTATGTATTTTGTTTTAAAAGTTTTATTTTATATTGGTTTGACTGTATTTTATATTTTGGTTTTCGTTTTCCAAGAAGTGTCTTTGAAATGAATAAATAAATGAGGAGGGGGGGAAGTAGTTTTGTAGGTAAAAGAGAGTAATACATTTTACAAATTCAGAATGAAAAAATAAAGCTTAATTAGAGTGAGAGCTAGCCTAAAATAATGACAGCTATTAGGGTTTTGTTTCTTCCTGAGCAGAAAGCCAGTGTGTTGCCCCAGATCCTGAGGCGACCTTAAGCAGCCGGCTTTGATTAAATGGAGTTGTTGCTAAGTAACAGTACTTCTAAACACTGCTCCCCTTTTTCCTCCCTCTCTCGTTAACTGTCTCCCCCAAGTATTCTGTTTTCCAAATAATGCCTTTCATTATCTTTAAAAAACCCAGAATATACTCCACAGATTGCACATTTGCATTTGGTTGGCATGTCTTTTTCAGTCTTTCACGTCTCTGACAAGGTGCAGTGTTGTTGAAACATGCAAAAGTTTCATTTCCCACTGTAGCTCAAGCTGAGGTTTCAAAATAATAGCTGGCAAAGGAATTTAAGACAAGATCTGTTTTAATCATTAGGCTTCTAGGCCCAGCATTGAATTAGTTTTACAAATAACATGCTATTGAGGACACAGGCAGTCTGCAGGTTACAGATGCCCTACTGAGAACTCCCCTCTGCCCTTTGTTATGTAAGTTTACCCTGACTTTAGAATGACTGGAGCAATGCCTGCTGACAAGTTCTTCAGGATACTTTACCTTCCTTGCTGCAGCTTTTAGGTCATGGAAGAGACTTCAAGCCTTGTCTTCACTAAAGTTAGATAAGAACCATACGCACCTGTCACGCCTTTACAGAATCCACGTAAAGATAGGAGAACTTGTTCATTTGTAACCTCGAGACGACTTGTGTCTCCTGAGAAAGACATACATTCATGTCCAAGTTGAGAAGTCTTTAAAATCCTGTCTCCTTACACCAGATATGTATGGAAAGATTGCCTCTGTTTAATTATTTGGTGATTTATTTTTGTGGTATTTTGTACTTCATACTTGAGACATTGGACATGGTTCTTATATTTTAATCTGAGAAGGAAGCCTCATTAGGAAGATCGTGGCTTCATTTCTCATTGCATTTTGTGTACGCTTAGCTTTTAACACCGAACTACTGTTTCTCTTTGGCTGCAGTGCCCATCGTTCTGGGAGAATTGCTGTCTGTAGGAAAATGAACTTTAGAGGGAGCAGCTCCTTCCCTTTAAATGCAGTCTGAGGAGCTGCATCCAGGCGAGGTTTGGTCACGTTAGCACAGTAAGACGTGAGTGTTGCGGTTAGGACTTGGCAGCGCTCTGTGCCCAGTGAAAAGTTATACCGCCAAACTGCTTTCAAAGATATTGTCCAGAATTGCTGACTAATGGTCAGTTTGAATTATTCTAAGAACATATTTTTTTAGAAGATTTAAGGTTGAATATTTAGAATTTTCCCACTTCTCTACTATATTCCACAGATGATAAAATAAAAGCTTATTTTAAAAAAAACAACAAACAAAACCCAACTCCCAAAATACTGACTTTGAAGAGAAAAACTTTTGTTGTTAATTCTTTTTTCTTTTTCTTTTCTCAGTCATGGCTTCGATCTTCTTCTTGAAGAAATGGGGAGGATGATACAGGGCAAGCCAGCTGTGTGGAAAACGATCCACATTCGTAAATCTTTGAGAATCAAGTTGTTATTCAAGGTCTCTAATGTAGCGAGAAGACCAAGAAAAATTTGACCCCACAGATACATTGCAGACTGCCTTTAAAATAGATTCTATTGGTGGAGAAATGGGGACAGTTTTGTGTGTGTTTTATTTTTCTTTTTTCTTCAGTTTTCTGTTGGGAAGAGTTTATGTTATTTAAAAGATAACTTTAATAATCTGATTTAAAACACTGCAGTGTTTGTTTCTTATTCCTTGTATCCTTTTTAGAGACCTGTTATCCTTTCCTATTTATTTTTAAGATGATTTAAAAAAAGACTTGTGCAATACATTTTGAGGTGAAACTTCAGTGGCTTTTTTTCTGATAAATTAAAGCATTTAACTAACTATTTTATCCTGATTGATTTGTTGAGTATTTGCTAAAGACTAGCTCTTTAAGCTATGACACAATAAATCAAATGGCAGTACCTCATTGTTTACTTAGCTTTTGTACTTAACACTTTTCAGAGGAAATAATACTACTGTAAATTGTAAATAGTCAATACAAAATTGTATGCAGATCTGTGACTATTGACTATGTCATCTTAAAGGAACAGACAAATAAAGTTTATTTACTATATAAAATTTGCTACTTGTTCTTTTTCCTGAATTGACATTTATTTCCAGAGGGTCAAGAATCTGTATCTAGATGAGGGAAGTAATGCGCTGTTTGTCAGGGTAGCTAAACACCGAGCGTTTAGGAAGATTGTTTTCTTTTCTGTTCCAGTTGTTGCTAGGTAGGGGCAAGTCAAGCCAACTCATCGTGACCCACTCTGAACAGCAGCTCTGAACTTGTCCTGTCCCATCCCCACCACCTCTGCTACACATGAACCCATGGCTGTCGTCATTCACCATAATTACCATAATCAAACTAGAAGATGAGTGCAAAGAAATACAAGAATCAGTTTTCAAATTCTACCATCATGGGATTGCCTCCATCTCTGGAGTAGACTATACTCTGAATGCTTTTCAACCCCATGAGAGAAGTTTCTGAATGCCAAGAGGCAGGTGCTTTGAGGGTATTTCATACGCCTTTTCTTTTCTCAGAAGCACAGTGTTCAGATGATATCTAAGCATTCTCTAACCTCTGCTTCAAGATTCATCTCCATAATCCAGACGGTCTGGGCACTATGTGATGGGCAGTTGGGCGCCGGGAGATTCATGGGTAGCACGTGACCAATAGATGTCACTTGTCCCCCAGCCACACTTTTGGGAAGCACAGGAGGACAGTCTTATTATCCTTTTTATTTTTAAATCAAAGATAAGTTGGCAAAGTGTGTCCCTTGGAAAGGCTTCTGACAAGACATTATTTGTCACCCTCTTTTATATCTTTTTCTCAGAAATGGTGAATTTTGGTGAAATTCTTGTATAACTTCTGCCAATTTCTTCCTGACCCACATGTTGAGAGAGGCATATCATGAAGGGCAGGTGTAGAGGGCCAGACGGGAAGTAGTTGTTCCTTTACAGGACATACAATTTCGATAGCAAAGTCTCCATTCCATTCTTGTAGTGTGCAAGCAGCCTTAGACCACACAGAAATGAAGCCACACAATTGTTTCTGTAAAACTTGACTATGACAAAAGGTGAGGAGGGAGCTCTGGTGGCCTAGTGGCAAGAAGCTGTGCTGCAATCCCTAAGGTTCGTGGTTCAAATCCACCAGATGCTCTGCTGGAGAAGGAGGGGCAATCTCCCCCTGTGCCAAACAGATCCGATTCAATGGTGCACACAAAGAAGATAAAAAGGAAAAAGTCATGAACCAGTTTTGGCTCGAAAACGTAGTTTTCCAGTCTCGGGGTGGGGTGGTGGGGGGGTGGGGAAGTCGGGCCTTAAACAACTGAGCTTGGAAAAGATGGCACCTGAGTGGATTCCTCCAGGAGAAGCAGGCGGACCCGGTGGGGTCAGAGGGGCATCCTGAGCAGAAGGGGAGGCACAGTGGTGAGGGAGGGTCCAGCTGTGTGAGGAGCTACAGCGCGTGCGCTGCTGGTGTGTGAGGTGTAAGGCAGGTGTGGAAGGTGAGGCTCGAGGTGGGTGGGGCTACAGAACAAGGGCCACAACTCCTTGCTAAGGTCCCTGCTAAGGTTATGAGTAACCAAAAGGTTAGCAGTTCAAGCCTAGCCAGTGGCACTGAGGAGAAAAAAGGCCTGGCAATGTGCTTTCATCAAGATCACAGCCAAGGGAAAGGTCCTACCTTGGACACATGGGGTCTCCATGAAACTGAGCCAGCCCCGTGGCAACCAACAGCGATATTCCTTACTTTTTTCAGGTAAAGAACTTCAGGACGGCCTGAAATGTTTGCAGCTCAGGGCCATTACTTTCCCTCCCAGAAGGCTCAGCGCCCATCTTTGCTGGAATCTTACAGCAGCAGCGTTTGCCAGCATGGGCTCTGAGTGGACACACACCTGGGGTGTTCCGTGGCTCAAACTGAACGCAGTGCGTAAGGTAACCCTGACCTCTCAGTGGGAGGGAGGGGGGGAGCCGTCAGAGTTCGGCTGCCTGTTGGAGCATGTGTACCCCACTGCTTGCTGTCCAGGGCCAGGAGAATAAGGCTACAATCAGCTGGCCTTTGCCACTGAGGCCCACTGTCAAAACAGCTTCACGGGCCGGCATTTGAACCAGACCTTAGGCCCCTTAGCCCACTTAGCTCTCAGCAGGACCATTTCTCAATTCCACTCATGAAACAGGAAGTTGATTTCACATCCAGCAGATGTGAATGATGGCAGTGGCGCCAGCAGAATGATGCAATGCTATGTATCACTCAGGAGCAATGATTTTAAAAAATATACTATGTAACGTGGGAGAGGGTCGAGAACTTGATGTTGAGTGAGGTAACTCAGTCTTATAAGGACAAATACTGCTCCTTGGAATTCTTTATGGCTGACGTTTTGACCTTTCTTCTAAGGCTCCTCTGGGTGAATTTTAACCTCCGTGGCACCTATCAACAACGACAACATCAACCAGTAAGGCGTTCTGGTGGCAGAGTGTAGAAAGTGTTGGGTCATCAGTTGCTTTAATGGGGGCGGGGGGAGAACCTGGACAATTTCCTTGTAAAGATTAACACCCTCAGAAAACACTAGGGTTTGTTTCATCAATCAGCAAGGTAGATAAACAATTTTCAAAATTAGAAGGTAATATATCAATACAATATTATGAGGTTTTTTTAGGCAATTTAAATGTACTTTTCCAATTATAGATTTAAAGAGTTATCTTGAATCCTATAAAAGGCATAATGTAATAATATATTTTAAGAATAACTCATTTGTACAGGGGCTTTCTGATTGAATTTAGTCCGATGGACAGACTGTTAACTTATTAAGGAAGCAACTTAAGGATATATTGATTGCAGTAGATGAAGAAGACTCTCTCAGAAGGGACATTTTCATGCATTGCTAATAGGAAAGTAAATTGGCTTGACCTCTTTGAGGGCAATTTAGTGAATGCCATTATAGTCAAAGTGCGCATTCCCCTTGAATAAGGAATCCAGCTTTCAGGAATTTATTTTTCTTTTTACCAAAACTCTTAGCCCTTGTGGAGTTTATCTTTCAATATGACTTTCCTAGCCATTGAATTTTACTTTGCCAGGAGGATGGGAAGGTATATGGGAATAGGGTGTGCTATTCACAAGAGGATTGGCTAGTCTTACCGTTAAATTGTGTGGATCCAGCAGCATAAAGAAGAAACCTCACTCCCAGGAAAAGAGCAGGCAAGAGGGCCTACAGGGACTACAGGACCAATGGCAGTAGCAGCCGCAGCAGAGAACAAGAAACTAGATGTGTGATGAGACCTTGAGAACTAGACCTTTGCCCAGGTTTATTGGACAATTGGAGGTGGGGAGAACCAATATGGGCAAGAGTGAGAACTTTGTAACAGTGACCTAAAGCAGCAAAGCTCAAGACTGAGGTTCCTGTCAGCACATAACAGAAGCTGTCTTGACTAGAGTCTGCTTCTAACCTGGATTATAACCTTTTGATTTCCCCAATATGGCAGTGTGTGATCTGTGAGCTCTCAAATTGGATTTTGGACCTAGTAAATGAGTAAGATTGATGTTGAGATGGGTAGAAAGAGGTATGGGAGCATGGGGGACGTATCTGACCTCATGGGAATTGGTTTGATGTTGTTGCTGTTGTTGACAGGGACAGTTCCCCTTTGTGAAGTTGGTAAAGGTCAGATATGGCCGTCTCCACATGGTCCTTGCACTTTTTACAACCCTGGTCACAAAGATGAAGGCACTAAAGTGTTTAAACCACATAGTTATTTAACATCCAACCACGTCCACCAACTAATTGAGTTTGCTATTTAAATCATTTATAGCCCATCTATTCAATGGAATTGCATACAGCCATTAGAAAAATCAATTTATCAATATGGAACATTCCTAACACGTTATTAAATTGAAAAAAGGGAACAAATTCAAGTACAGAGTGTGGTATGCTAATATGTATATTAAGCAAGTCTTCTACTTGAAAATGCTCAGACTATTTCTAGAAGCAAGCTGACAAAGTGGCCACAAAGGTTGTTTCCAGAAAAAAAGGGGAATTAGAGATAAGTGACTTGTTTTTCAATGTACTATCTGAAAATGTTTAAACGAATAAATAACTCAAATGTATGTGAGCAATAAAAAAAAATAAACAAGAAGAGCATTTATATTTCACAATCTTCTGTTCTTCTGCAAATTACTCTGTTTTTCATGGTTCAAAATTGGGAAAAGACTGCAACAGGGATGTGTCCAGTTTCCATACTTTTTCCATCTTAATGCAGAACAGATCATTTGGAAGGTTGGGTTGAGGAAGAGTGTGGCTTCAGGGTTGGAGGAAGATGCAGATGACACAATCTTGATTGCCAAAAATGAGGAGGACCTGAAGTGTTTGACGCAGAAGGTCAATAACTGTATGTAGTTTTCAATATGGACAGAAGCTCAACATCAAAGACCAAGATTCTCATTACTAGGCCAATTAGCAAGCACCATAATAGATGGGGAAGAAATTGAGGTGGTTAATTTCAGCTTGCTCGGCTCCACAATCAACACTCTTGGCACCAGCAGTCAAGAAATCAAAAGACTAACAGCATTGGGGAAGTCTGCTGTCAGAGACTCTCCAAGGGTTAAAGAGTAATGAGGTCAGTTTAAGGACTAAGGTGCACCTGATTCAGGCCATGGTCTTTGCAATTACCTGCTGTGCATCAGAGAACTGAACAATGATTAAGAATCATAGAAAAAGAATTGATGCCTGTGAGTTGTGGTGCTGGAGAAGAGTCTTGAACATACCATGAACTGCCAAGAGAACAAATAGGTCTGTCCTAGAGAGAGGGTAAAGCCAAGTTTCTCCTCGGAGAAAAGGAATTTTGAAGCTCTGTCACATATTCTGGGCATGAGGCCGGAAGGGACCATCCATGGAGAAGGACACCGTGCTTGGAAGGGTGGAGGGAGAGCACAGGAGAGGAAGATCCTGGATGAGATGGACTGACATAGTAACTGAGGTAATAGGAGTAGGGTGGCAGAGTCACTGAGACTGGCTCAGGATAAGGCAGGCTTCAGAGCTATTGTACATAGGGTCGCTTTGAGTTGTGGTTGACTCGATGGCATGTAACAACACCATAGCTGATCAAGTGCACCAGTTGGTCCACAGGAGTAAGATGGACAATGCAATTCACGGTTTCAGAAAGCCTTCTAGAGGGTTAACTATGAGGTGGTTTCTGCTGGATGACACACAATAACACCAACAAATAGCTAATCTGAGTTCTGATGGCCTAGTGAGTAAGGAGTTGTGCTGTGAATCCAAAAGCAGGCAGTTCAAATCTACCTGCTGCACTGTAGGAGAAAAATGGGCAAACTCCTTTAATTTACAGACTCTGAAAACCCACTGAGTTAACTTTAACCCTAATCCTAATGCTTCCGGAAACAAGCTTGGAAGCAGGAGTGGCACCCACTTCCGAAATGGCTTGCCTCCAAAAACTATGAACAGTGCTCAGGCCTTTCGTTTATACGGTCACTATGAGTCGTCTACCACTCGACGGCACCTAACAAAAACAATAATCTTAATCTACCAGAAGGTCACTGTGAGTCAGTTTTTGTATTAGCTGGTCCTGGGATGACAAAAAACAAGGGTATCAAGCAAGGAAAACCTTTTATTCCAAAGACTCTTGCCTAGATGCTGAAGACTTTACACATAGCTGATCTTCAAATTTCAGAACCCTGACTCCTCTCGGAGGATTTGAACACATGAAACCTTCTGGTCAAATAAAGAGTTAAAGGATATGCTTAGACTATCCAATAACATAAAGATCAGTGAAGTTTCCTTCCTGACAATAGGGCAGAATCAATGCCCAGATATCTTGAAACCTTTTCAGAACACTGAAATTTGCTGAATAAAAGATAAAAATGAATAATGGATAAGTGAGTTGGCAGGAAAGAAGATAAATATTCAGAGGCCGGAAATAATGGCGGGGGGGATCTATTCAACAAGGATAAGTGAATGCTGAAATCAGCACACTGAGTGTGTCTGTATTTAAGTGGACGGCATAAATTCAGGAGCTCTAGTGAAACAGTCCATAGGAAGCTGCACTGTTAACCCAAAGATGGTGTCACTCTGCCAGTTCAAATCCACTCTGAGCCCCTCTGGAGAGAGATGGGCAATCTCTTCTCATGTGATTTATAGCCCCTGAAAACTTGCCAGGGTGTCAGCTGTGAAGTCAGTTCCAGCTCACTGGCAATGACTTCTGCCTTTGCGTTACGGTTAAGACACAGATTCAGGGGACAATAAGCACTGACTGTGACCCACGCTTGGGTGTCGTTGCTAAACGCCTTGAAGGAGTGTATTAGAATTAACACTTGTCACAGGGACAGAGACTCTGGGAAATCTTTCCTGCCTTGGCTCTAAATAGAACGAAAAAAAGAAAGATTACCCTTGAGAATTCTCAACTAGCAGCCTGTCTGATGCAACATATTTACTGAAAAGAGACTCTAAGCCAATAACGTAGGTTAGAATAGTGATAAACCAGCAGGGCCCCAGGCAACACACAGAAACAAACACTAATAAATTGTGGAGTGACATACGCTAAGCAGACTTTGTGTGTGTGTGTGTGTGTGTACCGTCAAATCGGATCTGACTGGTACAGGAGGAGATTGTCTCTCCTTCCCCGGCAGAGCATCTGGTGGATTTGAACTGTGCGCCTCTTGGATTGTAGTTGCAGCTCCTTGCCACTAGGCCACCAGAGCTCCCCTACTAAGCAGACTTTAAAGGGCACAGGCCCTGTCTTGCTGCCCGCAGCCTGGCCAGCTTACAGGAGTACCTGCCTGTCTGCCTTGCAGAAGCGCCTGTATGCCCATCACAAAAGCCAGGCTTTCGTGACCTCTGATGAGTGTTCAAAACCTCCACATACTGAGCTGACTCAGTCCCACAAGGACAAATATTGTATAAAACCATTATTGCAGAATTAGAACGAGGCTCCAAGGGAGGGGTGGGTGGAAGCAGAGGGACGAGAACGTGAGGAGGGAGGGGGATGAATGATGGGGTTGTACAATTTGATGGGGGGGAGGGAAATTGGAAGAATCTGGTCTGGAAAACAACATATTCAAATTTTGTAAATAAATAATAATAATAATAACAACAACAACAACCACCTCACAAAAGCAAAACCCTCCACATCCTGCTCTCCTGAGGTAGCAAATCCATGAGCATGAAAACGTGAGCACTAACATGAAGAATGGGAGCTCTGGTGGCCTAGTGGGTAAGAGGCTGTGCTGCCAACCCAAAGGCAGGCGGTTCAAATCCACCAGATGCTCCAAAGGAGCAAGATGGACGCTCTCCTCCCATGTGACTTATAGCCTCTGAAATACCACTGGAAGATCAGCTTTGAGTCATTTCCTTCTTGACAGCGATGACTTTTCCCCCCTCACAGACAGACACACAAATCCACACACATTCTCATATCTCTATATACAATTTCTAGGTGGGATATATTAGTTTTCTGTCGCTGCTCTAGAAAAGTATAACAATTTTATTATCTTATAGTTAAATGGTCAGAAATAATCAGATGCAGATTTCCCTGGATTAAAATCCAAGTGTCATTTGGGCTGCATTCCTGGAGGTTCTAGGAGAGAATTCCATTTCTTGCCTTTTCTGCTTCTACCCAAAAGTGGTCCTGTCCCAGAGAGGCCACTACCCAAAGGTGGCACCTCAAAGCAGTTTGAATCCAGCAGCTGCTCCAAGGGAGAAAGATGGATAATCTGCCCCAATG
>NW_006399841.1:1986385-1993014 GCF_000299155.1 Elephantulus edwardii | reverse complement strand
AGAGAGACAGAGACAGACAAAGAGAAAGAGGGAGGGAGGGAGGGAGAGGAAGAGAGACCAAGAGAGAGGGAGGGAAGGAGAGGGAGAAGGAGGTGGTGAGAGAGAGAGAGAGAAAGGGGAGAGAGAGAGAAAGGGGGGAGAGAGAGCGAGAGAGAGCGAGCACTTTGTGATTTGGGAGAAAGATGGGCAGTCTGCTTGGGTGAGCCTGATGGAAAGTCAGCGTAAATTAGAATTGACTCCACAGCATTGGGTTTGGTTTTCGCAGAGGTCACATCATTCCTTGGTCAACGGACCTTTTCCACTATCTCCAAAGTCAGCAGTGCAACATTGCATTGACTCAACTTTCATCAATAGATCTGTTTTTCCAACTACTGCTAGGAAAGGCTGTCTGATTTGAAGAAGCCTCTGGTGAAAAGATTGAGATTATTAATGGTGTCAGCTTGCTTGGTTCCACAATCAACACTCTTAACACCAGCACTCAATTGCACTGGAAAAGTCTGTTATCAGGGACCTCTTTAAAGTACTAAAGAGCAATGGTGTCAGTCAAGAGACTAAGGTGCACCTGATACAGACCATAGTCTTTGCCATTATTTGCTATGTATCAGAGAGCTGGACAATGACGAAGGATGCCAGAAAAAGAATTGATGCCTTTGTGTTGTGGTGCTGGAAAAGAGTGTTGAGCATACCATGGACTGTCTGGAGAACAAATAGGTCTGTCCTAGAGAGGGTAAAGCCAAACTGCTCCCTGGAGACGAGGATTTTGAAGCTCCATCTCATATACTTTGGGCATGTCACCAGGATGGACCAGTCTTTGGAGGAGGACACCATGCTTGGAAAGGTGGAGGGACAGCACAGGAGAGGAAGACTCAGTGACTGGAGAAAAGGGATTAGACCTGTTGGAGATGATGAGATTGGCACAGTATAGGGCAGGGTTCAGACCTGTTGCTATGAGACAACTCGATGGCACATAAACAACAGCTGGGGGATTAGTGGCAGGAGTTGCATTATCAACCCAAAGGCAGGTGATTCAAATTCAACAGCCACTCCATGGGAGGAATATGGGCAATCTCCTCCCATGCAATTTACATTCTCTGAAAACCCATTGGAGGGGCAGCTCTGCGTCCTTCCAACTTGTGGGCACATACCAGCAACAATAACTTAAGAAGACCATCTTACCATCTCAGAGTTCCTAACTTTAACCCCTTCTGCTAAACTCCTTTAACCATGTCAGTATATATCACTGTGGGGCATACTCTGCTGACCATGACACGGTCTCAAAACCTCTGAAGCTCCCCATGGGAGTGTGCTTAACTCTAAATGAGAAGCATGTGTTTCAAGTTCTGTTCATTACAGATACTTGAGCGCTCAGGAATTGCAGTTGGCTGTGCAGAAGAGAATCTCCCAAAGCAGTAGGGGCGTTAAGGGGGTTGGAAGCTTCTCAGGTAAGAAGTCCCAAAGGGGCAGCCCAGCTCAAGAGCACAGCTCTAGGATGTAGGGACAGAGAGCTGCCCAAGACTCTCACTTGTCCTTCAAAGTAGCGTCTAAGTTGTGGTTCACGCAGAGAAGGGGAAGGGCTGTAGAGTGAAAGTCACAGACCAGCTGAATCAGTCTCTTTATTAGGAAACCTTCCCAGAAGCCTCTATTGTGCAACTTATGCTTATATCCCATTGGCTGGAACACCATCACATGATTAACAATGAAAAATGTTTGGTTTTTTGGTGGGATTTTTGTTTTTTAAAGTTAGGTCTCAATATTGGAAGGAGGAGTAGCATCCTTCCGTAATAGCTTGCCTCCGGAAACCCCATGAACCTGAAGAGAGGATGAAAGTCACATAAGTGTTGAGGACTCTCCTTCATCGGGTCGCTATGAGTTGCCTGAGAATCGATGGCACTTAACAACAATAATATCAACGTAGAGAGAGATCAGCTGGCCCAGTGGACAGAAAGCGATGCTACCAAGCCAAAGGTGGGTGATTTTTAATCCGCAGCCCTCGGGCCTGTCTTTCATTGTTGTTGTTCAAACATTCCTCTGGGTCATATAGCCCTGGTGTACAAGTTGCCGTACAGCGGTCACTTGTGGTTGCTGTGAGGCTGAACACTGTGACACTAATGTGTCAAATGTGTTAATGGTTGGTTACCCAACGAGGACAGTGTGGGCTGGAGCTCCCCGATTAGAACAAGCTTGGAAGGAGGTGTGGCATTCACTTCTGTAATAGCTTGCCTCCAGAAACCCTATGAACCTGGAGAGAGGATGAATTGCACCCTAGTGTTGAGGATTCTCTTTCATAGGGTCGCCTGTGACACGACTGCACTTAACAACAACAACAACAACAATTTAACAGGTCTCAATATGTGATGAATCTTTCTCCAATCTTGAGGTCACATTTTTTTTCCTCCATATAATCCAGCTTGTCAAATGTTTAGTTCAGCATGCAAATTGAATAGGTATAGCAAAAAGATACAACCCTGATACATACCGTATCTGATCTCAAACCACACAATGTGTCAGTGTCTTGTTGGGACACAGCTTTTTGGTCTGTGCATAGATTTCACACAAGCACAATGAAATGTTGTAGGATTCCCATTCTTCTCAGTGTTAGCCGTCAGTTGTTATAACCCACACAGTCAAATGCATTTGCATAATCAACAAAACACAAACATCTCTCTAGTATTCTCTGCTTTCAGCCAAGTTCCACCAACATCTCAATGATATACTTTGTCCCATGACGTCTACTGAATTTGGTTAGATTTTCAAGCAGTTTCCTATGGATATACTGTTTCAATTATTTTAAAAAAATCTTTGGCAAGATTTTACTTGTCTGTGATATTAATGGTATTGTTTGGGTATTTCCAGTCTGTCACATCACCTTTTCTGGAATAAACATAGATTGTTGTTTGCTGTTAAGTGCTGTCGAGTTGCAGACAACTCACAGCAACCCTATTAATGAAAGACTTGAACACTTGTATCACTGTCATCCTTTCTCCAAGTTCATAGAGTTTCCAGAGGCAAGCTATTTAGGAATTAGAGAAAGGATAATAAACACTCAGTTTTATGCAGATGACACACCTTGCTTGCAGAAAGTAAAGAAGACTTGAAGCACATACGGATGACGTTCAAGGACTATAGCCTTCATTATGGGTTACATCTTGACAAGATGAAAACAAAAGTCCCCATCACTAGCCTTAGAGTGGTGGTGTTGGAGAAGAATACTGAATATCCTTTGGACTGCCAAAGAATAAACAGACATATCTTGGAGAAAGTGCGGCCAGAATGCTTCTCAGAGGCAAAGATGACAAAGCTTTGTCTCATATTCTTTGGACATGTTGCTGAGAAAGACTGTATTCCTCAGAGAGGGAAATCATGTTTGGAAAGTTGGAGAGTCAGCAAAAGAGAAGAAGACTGTCAACAAGATGAATTGACATGGTGACTGCAGCAATGGGCTCAGGTGTGTCAGAGCTGACGAGGATGGTACTGGATAGGACAGGGTTCAGATCTGTTGTTCATAGAGTTGCTGTCATTTATGCTTTTTTATGATGTTTATGCTACTTGGCTTGATGGCACCTATCACCACCACTAAGAGACTAATAAACAAAATAATGATCAATGGTGAAAAGACTGACATTGTCAAGGATTTCATTTTACTTGAATACACAATCAGCAATGATGGGAGCAGTGGTCACACTCAAAAGATATGTTACATTGATAATATGCTGCTTAGGACCTCTCCAAAGTGTTAAAAAGACCCAAGTTGAAAGACTACAGTGGGCCTGAGCCAAGCCATAGTTTTTCCAGTTGCCTCTTTTTGTATCTAAAAGTTAGACAACGCGTAAGGATGACTGAAAAAGAATCGTGGTGTTGGAAAAATTGTATTGCTATCCCACAGACTGTCAAAAGAACAAATATGTCTTGGAGGAAATACAACCAGGGCGCTCATACAACAAGGGGCAAATGGGGATTGTTAGGATGGTACTGGATAGGGCAGAGTTCAGATCTATTGTTTATCCGGTGACTATGAATTGTAAAGGCGCTCTGGTGGCCTAGTGGCAAGAAGTTGAACTGCAATCTTAATGACTCACAGTTCTAGGTTACCAGCTGCTGTGGGAGAAGAATTGGAAGTCTCCTTCCATGTGATTAACTGCCTCTGAAAACCTGCTGGAGGGTCAGCTGTGGGTCAGTTCTGACTCTACGGTACACAACAACAACAACAACAACAATGAATTGTAACGGACTCTATGGTACTACCAATAACAACAGGCCCTACATTGTTTTCGGTGCTCTGTTGGTATGGAAAATGGGAAGCGTGGATATCAATAGGAAGCCATTAGCAGTACTAGTGTAGGTAGGAGCGCTCTGGTGCTCTAGTCAGCTGGAAGTTGTGCTGTTAATCCAAAGCTGGCCCCTCTAGGGTTCGAATCCACTCGAGGGGCCCACTTTGGAGAAAGATGGGCAATCTCCTCTTGTGTGATTTACAGCCTCAGAAAACCTGCTGGAGAGCAGGCAATGAGCTGGTTCATACTCAGCTGCAGTGAGAGCAGTTTGGTTTTGTTTTTGAGATGCCAACTTGAAGGGTGACCTAGTCTGTGGGGAGTTGTGAGCTCATGTAAAGGCTGAGAGTCTGCTCAGCTCAGCTCCACCACAGCAGCTTGGGAGAAAGGTGAGGCTGTCTCCCCACCTTGCAGTTCACAGCCCCTGAAACTCCAAGGAGGGTCACTATGAGCAGAAGCCTCTACCATGGCAGTGGATATGAGCTTCGCTGGAAACGTGAAGGGGAGTCTTGGTTGTGTACTGAGCTGTGTGCTGAACTGTTAACCAAGGGGCCTGGAGTCCGTCAGCAGCTTCACCAGAGAAAGACCTGGAAAATGAGAGTGGATCACTTTTCACCCTCATACAAGCAAAAAGTCAGAAAAAGCAACAATGTCCTCAGAGTCTCCCCTAAAGAGCCTTATCCTTTTACTAACGCTTGCTTTGCTTTGCTTTGCTTTGCTTTGCTTTAAACAACTCATTCTTTCCATGACGTTTGAGCACTCACCTAGGCTGGCCCTGGGCTGGGTCTCAGATCTGTAAGGAGAACTGGACTCCTCACAGAGGAGCAGACAGCGTCTCCCATTAAAATTCCACTGAGACAGAGGTAGTCAGCTTGGTGGGGCATCGGAGAAGATAGGAGCAGTAGAACCGGGGGAGGGGGCAGAGGAGGACACGAGGGGAGGGGGAGTAGGATGGATGGGATATTTCCAGTTGAACAAGAGGGATGAGGCCTTTCTAGGAAGAAGGGACAGCATTCACCAATGTGTGTGCAAATTCCCACTGAACATGTTTGGGGAGTAGCTAGCAGAGGGTTGGGTGTGAACGCAATGCGGTGTTGAATGAACACTGTGCAGATGTCAGAGAAAAGTCTCACAGGCTAAGGGGAAAGGAGGTGCAGAAGAAAGAAGAGGAAATCACCAAGATAGTGAAGGCTGGTGGGGGCGTGGAGAGGGGTGAAGAAATACGTAAGATGCCTTGGGGACTTAGGAGACTGAGAGATAAAAGTAATAGATCAACTGTTGTTGTTAGGACCCAAGTAGAGTATGACTTACAGTGACCCTATAAAAACCAGACTGTACACAAAAGATTATATGAAACAAAATGTACAATGAAACAATGTGTATGAATGATTGTAATAAAAATGATGGTATAAATAACGATTTTTAAAAATAAGTTTCACAGGTACGTTTACAATTTGAAGGAGGAGCCACGTTCCTATCTAGCACGTCCTAGCCCTTCTGGATGAGCAGGACCAGGACAGAAGCTCCTTCCCCTCCACCTTCTTTGGTCCTTGATGGTGAGGTGTGAAGCAGAAGGACATAAGAGACACCCTAGGCAGAGCACCAGCACGCAGAGAAGTGGGCTTGTCTCTGGGGTCACTCCCGGGGTCACTAGAGCCAGGCCTGGTAGGGAGCGCAGGACACAGAGAAGCACCCGACAAAGCACCACCAGGGCGCACAGAGAAGCAGGATAGCCTCTGGGGGCCCAGGGCACAGCAGGGAGCACAGAACACAGAGAGGCACCCACTAGGACACATAGAGAAGTGACATCACTTCCGTGGTTCCCTGGGGCCCAAGGCGCAGCAGGGAGTGCAGAACACAAAGAGGCACACAGCAAAGCACCACCAGGGTGCACAGAGAAGCAGGATAGCCTCTGGGATCCCTGAGGCCCAGGGCACAGCGGCGAGCGCAGGAGAGGTACCCGGCAGGACAGGCAGGGCACCAGGGCGCACAGAGAAGTGGGCTTGCCTCATGGGTCACCCTCAGGGTCATCAGAGCCCAGGGCCTAGCCAGGAGGGCAGGACACAGAGAGGCACCCACCAGGACGCATAGAGAAGTGGGATCACTTTTGTGGTGCCGGGGCTCAGGACACAGCGGGGAGCGCAGGACACAGAGAGGCACCCACCAGGACGCACAGAGGAGTGGGATCACTTCTGTGGTTCTCGGGGCCCAGAACACAGCGAGGAGCGCAGGACGCAGAGAGTCAGGACGCGCAGAGCACCAGGGCGTACAGAGCAGTGGGGTCGGCTCCGGGGTCCCCGGGGCGCGCAGGCGGCCTGCAGGCGGCGGTCTCGGGGCGCGTTCCAGGCCCGGGGCTGCGCCGGG
>NW_006399841.1:1970886-1985785 GCF_000299155.1 Elephantulus edwardii | reverse complement strand
CACCCCGGCCGCTCCGCGCCTCCAGGCGCCCATTTAAATGTCCTGCGGGGGAGGCGCTGGCTGCGTCCAGGGTGGGGGGACTCGGGCCGGCGCTCCTTTCGGGGTCCGAGCCTGGTGCGAGTGGGGAGACCCTCAGCCGCCTTCCGGGCCTCTCTGACACTCTCCGTGGACTTTGTCTACCGGCCGCTAAGTGACTCGCTGCTCCGGGAGCATCCTGGCCCCACAGGGCTCGCGGGGCACGGGCGCACTAGGTGCCTCCGGTTTCGGGGTGTCCTGCGCGATAGTCTGCCCGCCTCCCGCCGAATTTGAAACTTCTCCAGAGCACTGAAACTTTAGAGACCCAGCGGGAGCCGGGATGGGTGTGGATTGGGGGTTGCGAGTGGGGAGCAGGATGGGGCTCCGGAGGACCCGGTGTTGGGGAGCAGCCAGACGTATTGGAACCCAGATCCTTTCTGCCGCCCCTGAGCAGCCCCCTGTGGACGGGGCGCTTTGGACTTGGGCCACGTGGGTGTTTTGGGGGAGCAGCTTGACCTCGCTCCTAGCACACAGACCGCCGGGCGGAGGGGGTCAGGGACCCGAAGCCTCCGGAAAGGAGCTGGCCCGCACTTGGCGCATCTATTTAAACAGCGTGCCTTTTTGGTGCGGATGAAGTCAAGGAGTCTAGTTTCTAGCTGATTGCCAGTCCCGGGGTGTGGGCTTGAAGTAAGAGTTGGGGCTCTCAGGACCAGCAGCGAAGGGGTGCGGGGCATTAGCACTTAACACGGAGAAGTGAGCCCTAAAGTGAGGTTCATGGTCTCCCTGAACTTCAGGTCAAGAGGGAATCAAAACGGCTTCCAGAAGTCACGTTTTTATCAGAGAGAGCTCGGCTGTGCAGTTCTCCAGCCAAGGTCCCGCCCGCGGTGGGGACTCAGGTGACATCAAGCCCGGCCTTGGTTTGACTGCGGGGGCACCAGCGGGACCATCGTTAGGGGCGGCAGGCATTTTTGTGTCTCCAAGCGTGAGGTCAGCGAGTTCTGGGCTTGGGAACCTCGGTGGAGAGCGGCCTTTCAGAGTTGGACAGAGGTGGATGGAAAAGCGTGGTTTGTGGAGATGAGTGCGCAAGCATTCCTGGAAAAGTGGGGACTCCGTGACCCGCCAGCCCATTAACGATCGGCTGTTTGGGAGAGCCGCCTCCGGGAGAACCGGCTTTTAGAAATCCTCCCGTCCTCCTTTGCCCTGTGCTGAGGTTGTGGCCGGACGCTTGCTCCTTGACGCTTGCTCCTTTTCTTAGACGAAGGCCCTTGGAGAGGGTTTGGGTTTGGTGGAAAGCTCGGCCTGGGCTCAGGCATTTGGAGAACACATCCCAGGGATCTCCTCAGACCTCCCCCACGGGGACCCAGCACCTAGCTCATTGTGGGGGCTGTCAGAGCTGGAGGCTGCTCTGGGCAAGGCGGGGGGCTACCTGAGGAGCAGGTTCACTGGGAAGGGATCTTGGGGCTGAAGTAGCGGGTGCCCAGTTATTTAATGACAGAAAAGAGAGGTGTCAGGACCCTGTCACCTGCATCAGGTGGGTCACAGGTGGGGCAAGGCAGCCCCATTGGGGAACGACTGGGTAGAGTTCACAGATGAGTCTGTGATATGGAGAAGGTGTTCCTCCTGCTTTGTTAGAAAAAGGATGAGAAAAAGTTTGACTAGATTTGGCAAGTAGAGGAAAAGACCTTAACTAGGAGGGGGTGAGGGGTGTTAGGGAGGGCTGTGGAGCTGGATGGTGGAGATGGTGCCAGACCTTGACAGGAGGGCGAGGTGTGGGACAGGCATTCAGGTGCCCATGATGTCGGCAGCACATGACCAGCCAGGCTGCTGGCCTCAGGTGCATGCTGCCGCGTCTGCTGCTGACATGGCTATGCCTTGTGAACCAAAATAAAGTCTCAAAATACTGCCTTTGATTCTGTCATCATGTGATGCATTATTAGCCGCCTTTGAGGTTGCTCCTGGAGGGGTGGAGTCCCCAGATTCCTGGGGCTCCCCCACTTCCCAGTGGAACCAAATGTTGCCCAGCTTCACATCATCTTCACCATCAGCTATAGATTGGACTCTTGTGTTCTATAGCTCTCAATGTCTGCTTTCCGGATGTGGGTTGCCAGGCCTTTCTTCCTAGTCTGTCTTAGTCTGGAAGGAGAGCTGAAAGCTATTCAACAACATAACAACACCCGGCCTTGACTGACAGATGGAGGGTGCCTGGGAATGAGGTGCCCTGACCGGAAATCAGACCAGAGGCAACAATTCTACCAGTGTCCGCTCATTTGTCTTGTTGCTGTTGTGTCAAGGCAGCAAATCACATTGGAGGAGATTGCCTGTCTTTCTTCCAAGGAGCAGCTGTGGATTCAAACCGCGTACCTTTGCATTGGCAGTGCAATTCCTTACTGCTAAGCCACCAGAGCTCCCAATTTCGTCTTAGCTTTTGCTTTTTCTCTCTCTTTGCTTTCACTTTTCAAGTATGCTCCTTTCCTTCTGCTTTTTCTCTCCCTGATTATCTTGTCTTTTCCTTAGAGTTTGAACATTGTTCTCTGGTGACTTTGGTGTTCAGCCTTGGAAACTCTTGTTAGAAAAAGAGGAAGAAATGTCCACCTTTTACTCTCACCTTCTTTTTTCTTTGCTGTTGACTGACATACGATGAAGTGGATGAAACTTAAGACACCAGCCCCTCAATGCCTCCAACCCAGGATTGTTGTTACTGTGCTGTTGCGTCACCTATGACTTCTAGTGACCTTATGAAGAGTAGCTCTGAACCCTGTCCTATCTAGAGCTTATCTCACGGTCTACAACACACTTACCCCCCATTGCCCTAGTCCTATTACCCCAGTTACTGTGTCAGTCCATCTCATCCGGGGTCTTCGTCTCCTATGCTGTCCCTCCACCCTTCCAAGCATGATGTCCTTCTTCAAGGACTGGTAACATGTCCACAGTATGTGGGATGGAGCTTTACAATCCTTGCCTCCAAACAGCAAACTAGTTTCTACTCAAGGCTGTGTACCCATTTTTTTTAACTCATAAATTACATTTCACTTTCCTTAAAGGTGGTTTCCCAGAATTGGTAAGATGCAGGCCTGTGAAAACCGGATTAGCCCAGTCTCTTCCTGGACAGCTCTCCCCAGAGGTGACTGAGACTAGCTCTTGTTAATCTCCCCCCCCCCCCCCAGCAGTCTCTGGGCCCTAGATCTTCTAGACCCGCTCAAGGGATGTGTAGGTTGTTTCCAATTATTCACGATTATAAACAACAGCCGGGGTAAACATCCTTTTAACTGAATCCTTGCGGACATCCTTAATTATTTCCTTCAAATAAATCCCGAGGCTTCAAATTGGTGGGTAAGAGAGGATGGAGTTTTCTCTGCATTACTCAAGTACCAGGAAAGCTGAAATGTGTGCTTTAGAGCTTTTTCCTTCATTTGTTCAGGCACCAGAGAATTAGAGTCATTTGACAAATGATTTCTCTCATGCAACAGAAGATCATGGAAACTTACACAAGGGTGACTTTTTTCTTTTTTTGTGTGAGAAAAATTTGTCTTTTGAATTAGCCAGCTGGACTCAGTTGAGATGATCCCAATTTTGTTGGCAACATCCAAAGCATCATAGTCAGGAGCAAGTCGAACACAGGCCTCCTCCTCTCCATCAGGCCTAATCAATGTGTTGATCTTGGCCACATCAGTGTCAGAGATCTTCTTTACAGCTGGTTTGATTTGGTGCTTGTTGGCCTTGACATCCACAGTGAACACAAGTGTGTTGTTATCTTCTATCTTCTTCATAGCTGACTCGGTGGTCAGAGGAAACTTGATGATGGCATAGTGGTCAAGCTTGTTTCTCCTGGGGGCGCTCTTCAGGGGGTATTTGGGCTGCCTTCGAAGTCTCAGCGTCTTAGGCCACGGGAAGGTGGGTGACGTGCGGATCTTCTTTTTTCTGTGGCTGTGGATGCCCTTCAGGACGCCTTCTTGGCCTTTAATGCCTTTGCTTTGGCTTCAGTTTTTTTTGGGGGCTTCCTTCTTCGCTTTCAGCGCCATCATCATAGAGAGGCGAGGGTGACTTTCAAGTCAGAAATAGTCAAACTGGGTGAGGGAGAAACAAGAAAACAAAAAAATCGTATGTTGAACTTTTGAAAAGAACAGAGGGCAGATGCTAATTTAGTCTCCTTGTTGGGCCTTTCGTCTTGAGAAGTGACTGGTGTCCTAATTCAGTATTTTGTGGCTTACTGCTTCATGCTAATTAACTCCCCTGTTTCATTCGTGAAAAGGTGGTAGGTGAGCCCAGCTTCTGCAGCCACGTCACAGCTGCTTTCTGAGGGTTTCTACCAAGTGGCACCCCTGCCGCCCTGCTCCGGGCAGTGGGAGTGGCCTCCGGGGCTGGGTGGACCCGAATGTGGGGTGTGTTTTAGATGATGCTTGGGCAGACTTGGATGCAGACAGGCAAGTCTCTCAGGTCCATCTTTTCCACTGACCCAGAAGATGTCTGTTTGAAAGTTAGTATTCTAACTCCCTTTCCCCTGGGTCTTCTGGCACCCTTTGAACAGCTGTGGTGGGTGCCAGGGACATGGACAAAGCTGAGTCCTGTCCCCTTCCCTTAGACACGGACCAGTTTCTCAGCTGCAGGACCGACAAATGGAAGAGCCTGTGATATAAATAAATGCAGGCGGCCGGTGTCCAGGCCCCCAGTGCTAGCATTTTTCATATCACCCTCTCTCCTCTCCCTCTGCCCCAGCGCCTGGAGTTCGAGGTGGCTGGGTGCACCGGCTTCCTTTCTGGCGACGTGTTTCCTGGTGCATCTCTGGGGAGACATGAAAGCTGCAGAGCTGGCCCGGCTCAGGAACCGCTCGGAAAAGGAAGCCGTGGAGCTTTGCTTGGTTAAGATTGTCAGAGCATCATTCAATGAGGATAAGAGGCTATTGAGAGCCCAGGAGAACATCATCACCTCAATTTGAGATTGAAAAGCACAAGCCAGGTTATGTTTCTGGACTGCCCAATGCAGTCGCTGTTACTGTATGCATCACAATTAATGAAAGCATGCTAAAATGAAGCCTTCACTTCCTCACACCAGCCACGCGTCAAGTGCTCTGTGGTCAGAGGTGTCTGGTCGCTTCTGTAGTGGACAGTGCAGAGAGAGATTTTGCCTGTCTTTGCAGAAAGAGAGATTGGGCCGCGCTGGCTGGGAGAAATGGTTTAAGTGTTAAAGGGCCGTGGAAAAACAGGCCTACCGCCCCCAAGCCAAGTCCAGCTCCTAGGATGGAGCAGAAGCGCCCCATGGAGTTTCCGCACCTGTGCTCTTTGCAGACGTGGACCTTTTCATCATTCTTCCGATGAGCAGGTGACGGGTTCAAGCTTCCAGTCTGAGTGCTGTAACCACTGTGCCTCCAGGTTCCTTTAAAGGTCTGTGGAGAGTTCAGAAAGAGATGTTGGAAAAAGTGGGGAAAAAAATCAAGCCCTTAGCTAGCATAATTGAGTATTAAAATAAAGATGAGGATGTTGAAATGGATCTAAAAATTAACAGTGGCTAGCCACAAAGCGCCACGTCTCATTTCAATCCTCTTGTGCTAAGAGATGGGGGCTTAGCAGTGGAAAATGATTGCCTAGCTTGGAGCTGGAAGATCCTAGAGTTAGAGACGAGAGTCCTGGGCAAAGTAGAAGATGTAACTGTTAGTTTCTGTGTAGGAGGGACTTGTCCTCAGGCAGGTACAGGCAGCTGAACAAAGACAGAATTTTCTAGAAGGGGCACACTATGATTACAGATGTGTTGTTCCTGGCCCTGCTAATCTTTGTGAGGACACCTAGAATGGACTGTGGTGGCCCCACATTCTAGAACCTCCTGATTGAGTTTTTGCTGCATGTTTCTGTCCTGTGGCGGGGCTGTTTTTTGGTTTTTTTTTTTTTTTTTTTTTTGGTGTCACTTTTCTCTCCAGTATAGACTTTCTGGAAGCGATATTGTCAGAACTTGTTCCTGCTTCTTATCTGCCCCATAGAACCTGCTTTCTCAGATTCTCAGGAAGAGATGACGCATGAACGAGGCCTGAGGTCCAAGACGACCCCAGACGGCACCTTCTCAGGCCTGCAGGGCTGTTCCAGCGATTCTGAGGAGCTGGTGAGGGTGCTGTACCCTGAACTAGTACTGAACGCTGGTTCAGGGCAGAGGTGGCTCCCATGGCCAGCAGAGGCATCTCCCATGGCCAGCGGGAAGCCTTCCAGGGCAGAGGACCGGCTCAGATCTTCTCCTCCTGTGGTTAACAGCCCTGCCTGTGGGAGTGTGAAGGGCTGGGGGCCCAGCAGCTCTTACACCCCGGTGACGCGCTGCTGGGCAGGAAACGGACTCCTCCTGATAAGTTCTATTGTGATTTGTCTGGGGAAATGTTTTCTCAGTTATCAAAAGAAGCCAGGGTTTTCTGTGAAATCATTTGCTTTCAAAAGGAGTAGCATGTAGCTTTCAAAGTAAAGGAAAAGATTATATTCCATTAGCTAGTGTTTTGGGGCACCTACAAGAGGTAAGATATTTTCTCATAATGTTGTTGTTATTGTTGTTATGTGCCGTCGAGTCGGTTGTGATTCATAGCGACCCTATGTACAACAGCCCTAAACCCGATTACTCCAGTCACTCAATCAATCCACCTCATAGAGGGTCTTCCCCTCTTGCGCCCTCCCTCCACCCTCCCAAGCATGATGTCCTTCTCCAAGGACCTGTCTCTCCTTACATGTCCAAAGTATGTTAGACGAAGCCCCAGAATCCTTACCTCCAAGGAGCAGTCTGGTTTAACCCTCTCCAGGATGAATCTGTTTGTTTTCTTGGCAGTCCATGGTACATTCAATACTTTTCTCCAGCACCACGGCTCAAAGACATCAATTCTTTTTCTGTCCTCCCTAGTCATTGATTCATAACAAGTGATTGCAAAGACCATAGCCTGCATCAGATGCACCTTAGTTTCCAGAGTGACATCATTGCTCTTCAGTACCCTGGAGAGGTCCCTAACAGCAGACTTTTCCATTGCAATACGTTTTTTTATTTCCTGGCTACTGGTGCCAAGAGTGTTGACTGTGGAGCCAAGCAAAGTAAAGTAGTTAACAATCTCAATCTCTTCACCATCCATCCTGATGCTGCCATTTGGTCCATGAACATACTAATTCCTTGACTCTTTGCAGCAACCTGGTGAGTGGTTTTCAGTTTGCCAGTCGTGGGGCAGCATCCCGTACGTGGCCCAGGGCCTCATCCCAGCCTAGGGGTCTGTGACATTGTCAGTCCTCTGGGAAGCCGATGTGGAGACAGTTATTGATGAAGAGGATGCTTGGGCTGATTGCAAGAAGAACAACATGCATATATATCATGACTGAAGCAGACAGCCTCCCCCCTTTCTCCCGTGGAGTGCATGGTGGGTTTAAACCCACAGTCCACTGGTTGGCAGCCAGCCTCTAACCACTGGGCCACGACGGGTCCTTGAAGCTCAGAGGAGAATTGGTAGACTTTTTATTCTTTTGGAAAGGTGAAGGAAGAAGCAGGACAGGGCAAGGAGCGATTAAGACACCACGTAGATCTCACTGAATTCTCTGTTAATGCAGCAGGAAGCACCAGAGGGGCCAGTCTCAGTTGCAACAGATCTGGAAGGGGTTGCAGAGGAGGCTGTGGGCTGACGGTGCCCCTCACAGTTGGATGCCACGTGGTGACACACCTTTTGGCTGTGCAGGAAGCCAGCACCTGTGAGTCACCAAGCTGAGAGTGTGAGAGGTGTGTCCCTGGGCTGCACCTGTGCAGGGGATCATCCCCACTGTACTTGGCACACAGAGTTTTAGGATTTAGCCACGGGGTCCTTAGGACTGGCCTGGGAACAGAACCCAGAGCCTTCTTGCTGTTAGCTCACTGTTGGGGTGCCCCCTCTGATGTCAGGGAAGTTGTAGGCGAAGGATGGTGGAAGAAGAGAGTTTCTGCTTTCCTGAAGACCTGAATGGCCAATGCGCTCTGACTGGAAGGAACAGCCCTTAGCCCCTGTAGCTTGTGAACCATGGATCCTTTAAGTGAGAGGATTTGGCTGCCAACCTGTGCAGAAGAAAGCATTTTATCTTCTTTCTTGCCAGAGGGAGGTTTAGGAAGTGAAATTGAGCCCAAGATTTGGGGAAATGTCTTTGAAAACAGAGGCTTATTTGGGCTCTTATTTACCCCCCCCTTTGGTTGAAGAAGGAGAACAAGAAGGGCTTCTGTTTTGCGTTTGCACGTGTGGTTCAAATGATTAACACGGACTTTGTGCTTACCCAGGCGTGCGCTGGAGCAAAGACCTGTTGATCTACTTCTGAGAAATCGGCCGTCTAAAAACCGTATTCTGCACAGTTCTCCGACACCCACAGAGTAGCCAGGAGTCAGAATGGACTCAATGCAAAGTGGGAAAAAGAGTTGTGAGTACAAGTCAGCAGCAGCAGCGGTAATTCCAACAGCAGCGCGACACTTACTGATGTCGTTGTTATGTGCTGTAAGTTGACTGTGAATCATAACGAATGTCAACAGTTCTAAACCCTGCCCTGTGCCGAGCCAACCTCCCCACCACCGACACACTTGACCTCCTTGCCACAGTCCCTGTGTCTGTCCATCTCAGCCAGGGTCGTCTTCTCTTGCACTGACCCTTCAGAGTTTGATGGCCTTCTCCAAGGACTGACCACACGCCCAAAGTTTGTGAGATGGAGTTTCAGCATCCTTGCTTCTAAAAAAAAAAGATCAAGCTGGTTCTGCCCTCTCCAGGACAGACCTGTGTGTGTTCTCCTGAAAGTCCATGGTATGTTCGATACTCTTCTCCAGCACCTCAGTTCAGTATCAGCAGTAGAAACAAGGCCAGGTGCCGACCGTGGAGGAGACTATCAATTACTCACATGCAAGTTTCAGTTTGAGACTGAAGATACTGGGGACAAGTCCACAAGAACCAAAATCCGCTTATTAGCTATGTGATTCCTGCTAAGTACTGTTCTCCCTACTGATGCATATTAACTCAAGGTTCCAAGTAATTCTTTGAGGTAGAAAAAGGTAGTTCTCATTATGATCTCAGCTTGTTGTTGTTGTTATGTGCCGTCGAGTCATTTGCGACTCATAGCGACCCTATGTACAACAGCCCTAAACCGTGCTCTATCCTGTGCCAATCTCATTGCCTCTGACACACCCATCCCGATTACCCCAGTCACTGAATCAATCCACCTCATAGAGGGCCTTCCCCTCCTGCGCTGTCCCTCCACCCTCCCAAACATGATGTCCTTCTCCAAGGACCGGTCTCTTCTTACAACATGTCCAAAGTATGTCAGACGAAGCCCCAGAATCCTTGCCTCCAAGGAGCAGCCTGGTTTAATCCTCTCTACTATGAATCTGTTTGTTTTCTTGGCAGTTCATGGTACATTCAATACTCTTCTCCAGCACCACAGCTCAAAAGTGTCAATTCTCCTTCTATCCTCCCTAGTCATTGTCCAACTCTCTGATGCATAACAAGTGATTGCAAAAACCATGGCCTGTATCAGGTGCACTTTAGTCTCCAGAGGGACACTGTTGCTCTTGAGTACTTTAGAGAGGTCCCTAACCGCAGACTTTCCCCTCAGCTTACACGGGGAATATTGAGGCCCTTAGAACTATTTGCTTAAGTGGAAAATGAGGGATTGAGCCAATTTTCACCCTCAGGAAGCTTGGCTTGGCCTTCTGCCTTTCCCCATTGAGCCCCGCTGCCCTTCAAGAAGGCAAGAGTTCGCATTTGGTGGCACCAAAACAGGCAACTGTTTTGTGAAGTTCTTTCCTGCCACGGTTTGGTGGAAAGGTTTCTGGACTTGTTATAACAATAGCCTTCCTAGAAGGTTGGGCAATCCCCTCCCGTGAGAATACTGCCTCCGAAAACCTGCTGGACGGTCAGCTAGGAGTCAGTTCCGACTTGACAGTAAACAACACCATAGCTGTATGTGTTTTCTTACTCATGAGCCACTTGCCACCTTGGGAGGATATTCGGGTTCTGTTTTCCAGAGCTCTTTGATGATTGAGTGACCAATAGTCACAGCGACCCAGGGACATTGGAAGGACTTGCTCCTGGTCAAGCTGGTGTTAAGGCAGAAGCGTCCTAGGAAAGATGGGACATGCCGAGAGGAGGCTGTGCACTTCCGTGAAGATTCACAGCCTTGGAGACCGACCCTGTGGGGTAGTTCAGCTCTGTCCCCTGAGGTCTCTGTGAGCTGCGATTGTGCACCATGGCAGGGGGATGGGTTCTGGCTTGTGACCCTGTCCACTGTGACATGTACTAACTTGGTCCTTCTCAGTGTGCTTTGGCTGCCCTAGCCCTGCCTTGACCTCCATCATGCCCTGTTCAAGGCAACAGGTTCCGGGGAGGAAGGAAAAAACACCCTGATGTTTCCTTTCCTGTCAGCTCTTGTCTTGGTGGGTGAACAATCCCGACAGACTGCCTTATGAGTTGGGTCCCCAAAGCACGTCGCTGTCAGCATTTCCTTTTGTGCCTCACCCCAGCTCTGAGAAGAGATAGTGTGTTACCTTTGTTTTAAAATTAAGACAGAGAGCTTTTCTATGAAGATGGCGGCGAAAGCGAAGAAGGAAGCCCCTGCTCCTCCCAAAACTGAAGCCAAAGCAAAGGCATTAAAGGCCAAGAAGGCGTCCTGAAGGGCAACCACAGAAAAAAAAAAAAGAAGATCTGCACGTCACCCACGTTCCGGCGGCCTAAGACGCTGAGACTCCGACGGCAGCCCAAATACCCCCGGAAGAGCGCCCCCAGGAGAAACAAGCTTGACCACTATGCCATCATCAAGTTTCCCCTGCCTGCTGAGTCAGCCATGAAGAAGACAGAAGATAACAGCACACTTGTGTTCATTGTGGATGTCAAGGTCAACAAGCACCAGATCAAACCAGCTGTAAAGAAGCTCTATGACACTGATGTGGCCAAGGTCAACACTTTGATTAGACCTGATGGAGAGAAGGCCTGTGTTCGACTTGCTCCTGACTATGATGCTTTGGATGTTGCCAACAAAATTGGGATCATCTCAACGGAGTCCAGCTGGCTAATTCTAAATGCAAATTTTTCTCACCAAAAAAAAAAGTTAACACAGAGAGACAGAGAGAGTGAGCAGACACACACATGCTGAGATCCCAGGGGATTTGCTAGAGGTCACACAGCTTGTGAAAGGCTAGCACATCCCCAAGAGTGACCATCACTTCAGGACTCTTCGGCCACTCAGCCTTTCGTGTGTTCTCTCTCCCATTGCAATCCGCTCACCCTCTAGCAGATTTTCAGAGGCTGCAAATGACGCTGGAGGATTGGATGGCCCACTTGTCTCCTGCAGGGCAGCTAGTGGATTTGAACCACCTGTCTTTGTGTTAACAGCATAGCTCCCCACTATTAGGCTACCAGAGCGCCCTTTTCCTGTGTTAGGGGCTTCAGTAAGCTTGTGTGGTCCTGGTAACTCACCCATCACCGTTGAGTTGATTTTGACTTCTAGCGAGCCTCTGTTTTTGAGGCCGTAAATATTTATAGGGCGAGATTACCCATCATTCTCTGGCAGAACAACTGGTGGCTTTGAACTGCTCACCTTCACCCTTCATTTAGCAGCTTGCTGTGTTCTGCACCGTGCCCTCAGAGCTCTGTCATGTCCCTGGTAAGTTATAAGAAAGAAAGTTGAGCAGGTAGCTGGAGAAATCTTAGCAGCAGCTCTCGGTGACAGGGTTGGATATTTGGGCTGGACTCAGAAGCCACAAGTGGGCAGCGGAGGTGGCATTGCCTGGCTCCTTTCAAAGGTGTCATTTCCCCAGATGGATGCTGTATTTGCTGTCTGTTCCCATAATCTTGATGTGCAGAAAACCACCCTAAAACTCACTGCTCTAAATAGTTTCCATGTATTAGCTTATGAGTCTGTGGCTGGCACTTTGGGCTCAGGTCAGCTGTCCCAGCCAGTCTCCCTCAAGGATCTGTAGGCAGCTTCTGGGATGTCTGGAAGGGTTGGCCCACCCCAGCTTCACACGTATCTCCTTCTCCTGGGCCACACGGCGCTTGTTCACATGGTGGCTGGACAGGTCAGAAGAGTGTATGGTCAGTCTAGGCTTGAAAGTAAACATTTCTTCTTTCTGCCATGTTCTGTTGGTCAAGGGAGTTGCAGAGCTGGAAGAAGCAAGGTGAAAACACACTCCAGTTATCATTAATGCTGATGGAAGAAGCTGCAGTTCACACTGAAGGGGCCTGGGTACAGGAGGGTGGAGAACTGTGTGCACCTTTGCAGTCTGCTGGAGGTACTCACGGTGTCTGGTCCAGCCTTTAATTGTTGTTAGTTCCACATACCAGGAAAGGGACCAGGATTCTAGGTAAGGATCTGTGGGCTCCTGGCAAGGTGTTTGACCCAGCATTCTAACATCCTTAAACACCTCCTCTGTACCAGGTACCATGGTAGATGCTTTGTAAACATAACTAGAGAGTTCGGCTGGCTTAGTGGTAAGGAGTTGTGCTGCCAACCCAAATTAATAAGGTTCAAATCCAGGTGCTCCATGGAAGAAATATGGGCAGACGACTCCTGTGAAATTTAATGTCTCTAAAAACCTTCTGGAGGGTTGGCTATAGGTCAGTTCCAACTCGACATCACACACCACACCCCACCACACCCAACTGGTTAAACCCTATAAGAACTCCTTTGGGTATGTTTTTATTCCTCTTGTTTTACAGAGGAGAGGAATTGAGGTTCTTAGTGGTCTAAAAACTTGGCAGCCCTTGAGGCAGGGTAAGAACCCTGAACTGCTCACCCTTCACCATCCTGACTATCTTTCTCTCAAAATTTAGAATCTGTGTGGGGCTATTAAAAAACCCTGTTGCTGTTAGGTACTGGCAAGTCACCTTGGATTCACAGCAACCTATGCACAAAGGATTGAAGCCCTTCTTACAACCTCTGCTTAAGTCCCTGGTTGCGGTCACCATGTCAGTCCATGTCATCGCGGGCCTTCTTCTGAGAAGCGATGTTGTTAGGTGCCGTCGAGTTGAGTATGACCCATAGCGGCCCTATGAACAGCAGATCTGAACCCTGTCGTGTCCTGCGCCATCCTCACACTTCCTGACACACAAGATTCCATTGTGGCAGTCATTGTGTCAGCCCACCTGGTCGAGGGTCTTCCTCTCCTTCGCCGACCCTCCACCCTTCCCAGTACCATGTTCTTCTCCAAGGAATATCTCCTCCTAGCAACATGTCCAATGTATGTAAGGTGAAGCCTCATCATTTTTGCCTCCAAAGAGCACTCTGGCTGCACTCTCTCTAAGATACATCAGTTTGTTCTCTTGGCCGTCCATGGGATGTTCAGTGCTCTTCTCCAACACCACAGCTCAAAAGCATCAGTTATTTCCCCATTATCCTTATTCATTGTATTTCTCAAATACCTGGGGCTCCGGTTTCTCCAAATGCAAAATGAGATGTTTCCTGCCTCCAGCTGGTAAGCGCTCGCCTCCTCTGGGATTGAGGAGTGGGGCTGCCCGAGGAGGGGCTCCTGACACCAGTTCTCTCTCTGCCCAAGCCACAGCCCTTCCCTGGCCGGTGAGGAATGTGCAGAGATGCCCAGGCTTCACCGCAGAGGACACACGGTGATTGAGTTTAACTGATGTAACCGAAGCGCGGGTCCCTGGAGAAGCTTTGGCTTTGGGATCAAGCGCATGAAAGGAAATCTAATGGGCTTAAGGTTTTATATCCTGGTTGCTGTCCTCGCCCCAGCTGTAATTTTGGCCTGCTGTGGCATTTGTGGGGAGGTAAAGGAGTTTCCCCTGACAGGCAGCTGTGGCCCAGCCCTCTGCCCCTACTCCCGTGTGTGTGTGTGTGTGTGTGTGTGTGTGTGTGTGTGTGTGTGTGTGTGTGTGTTTCTACCTGCCATTTGCTTCCAAAATGTGAGAGATGAGGTCAGAGCAGGGTGGTGGCCAGAATGGAGACCAAGCAGCCAGCTGGCTGACATGTGGGTCAGCTGAGGAAATGACTTTATTGGGAAATTGGTGCTATAAACGGCCTAACATGGGACATTTACTGTGACATCAAAACTGGCACAGTAGGTGCTAAAACATGGCAGGGAAGTACACACCCTTGGACTTTGGATATCTAGGTTCAGTCCCCAAATCTGCTGCTTAAACGCAGTGTGTTATGTAGCATGTTATCCAGTATCTCCGAGCTAGCCTAGTGGGTTAGGTGTTGTGCTGCTAACCCAGAGGCTGGTGGTTTGAATCCACCAATCCCTCATTGAGAGAAAAATGAGACCCTCTGCTCCTGTGAATATTTATGGCCTCAGAAACATGATGGATATGGCAGTTGCAATTAGCAAACAGGAACAAGATATGTGTAACTGTTCAGAAGGGGAAGGACTTGAAGGGGAGAAGGAGGGCTGCCGAGGAAGAGGAAACCACTGGAATATCATAGATCAGTGGCGAGACAGGCAGGATATGGGAAGGAATAGACAGCAGTGGGGACTTGATGAGATGGGGAATAAGTTATAGATCGACATTAATTAATTATATGAAATACAGTGTATAGAAATGATTGTATAAAACAAAATATGAATGAAACAGTGTATACAAATGATTATGTAAATGTGAATGATTTATACGCAACAACAAACAACCTCTGTGGAAGGTCACCAGGAGTCGGAATCACCTCAAGACAGTGGGGCCTGAGTTGGGTAAAAGCAGGCCTCTGAACTCACTGTACTTCGATCCTCTGGTGGAAAGTTGCATTTCCATGCCACCATCCCAGAGGCAGGCAGTTTGAATCCACCCGTTGTTTCTCAGGAGAAAGATCAGAGTATCTTCTCCCAAACAGTTTACCACCTCTGTGAAGACACTGGAGGGTCAGCTATGAGTCAGCTTCAGCTTGATACCACCACCACCATCACCAGCACCACCACCACCTCCACCGCCTCCACTACC
>NW_006399841.1:1960365-1970196 GCF_000299155.1 Elephantulus edwardii | reverse complement strand
CACCACCACCACCACCACCACCTCCTCCATCTCTACCACCACCACCTCCACCTCCACCATCACCATCACCACATCCACAACTACCATTACCACCACCACTTCCACCTCCTCCACCACTTCCACCTCCTCCACCACCACCACCACCACCATCAGCTCCACCACCACCACCACCACCACCACCATCACCACCATCACCATCATCACCACCATCACCAGACTATATACAAAAGAATCACCTGAGGATCTCATTAAAATGTGAGTTCTGATTCAGTATTTCTGGGGTAGAGTGGGCAATTCTCGGCAGAAGGTTGAACCAGTTTGAAGCCCTGGTTAAAGGCACACGGGAGTAATTGCCTGGCCATGTCCCCCTTAGGAAGGAACCAGACACCGTGAACTGAACTTTTGGTAGTGAGGGAACGGAGAGGCCCACATTTCCTAGGAGGTGAGGGAACACCTTGCTCATGGAGAGACAAGAAGGCTCTGCTTAATTCCGCACCAGTGATGCAAACTTTCAGAAATGCAAGAAGGAGTCTGAGGTGATTGACGTTCCTCTTGGGCCCCTTAAGCCTGATGGGTCTGTTCCAAACCCCTGTCTGTCCTTGGATGTGACAGAGCTCCTAAATTAGAGCCTTACCCACAGAGGCTGTCCCCTGCACCTCCTGTGGGCTTTTCCAGGTGAGGTCATAAGTATCAGTGTCTGGCCTGGATGGGCTCCCTTCCCTCCGCTCTTTAAAATACGTGCTGCTGGCTAACGTGAAGCTGACAGATGAGTGGTGAGAGTGCTCTACTCTGTGGCCGTGTTCATACCGCAGATCATGGTGCGTTCTGTGGGCTTGGGCAAGCTCGGGCTCCCTGTTTCTGTAAAGCAGGGAGATAATCAGCACCTCGCATGTAACTGCTGTGAAGATGAAATGATACTACCCACAGCAGCCCAGCCCAGCCTCTGCACAGGGCAGCTGCCCACTCCATGCCCCCTTTGGGTGTGAGTTGGGTTTTGATAATGTGTTTTGCCCCTCTCGGTTTTGGCACTAGCCTGGGGAGGGAGCAGAGCTTGGGATTTACGCTTCCTCTGGATCTATTATTTTTTTCTATAATTTTATTAATTTTCATAAACATTTACAGAGATTTTGGGTTTCCATTCATTCATTGTTGCACTATTCTCTCTACCCTCCTCCCAGTTTGTTCTTGTCCAAATGCCACAGTGCTTGTCAAAGCCAGTTCTGATTAATCTTCTTTGTCTGTGTTTCCTTTGCCATTCCCTATCACTCCTCCCTGAGAGAGACTTCACCCTGAGTCATAATGAAAAGGGGATGGCGTATTCTCTTAGCTACTTCCTGCTGAAAAGGGACGCTGTGGGTTTCAGGGTGAAGATCTTCTCTCACTACTCTAAAGGGCCCCTTTGGCAGTAGGAAACACATAGACTATTATGGAGATTGATTTTGGAATTTAGATGCACTCTTATTGATTGTGCTTGGCCGTACATGTTCATTGGATCTATTCTTGTTTGATAGATTATAGATTCCCGTCTGTGAATCTGTAGCCCTCTCTGAGATGTCTCGGGTTCTGATGCTAAGTTTGCGGGAGCATTGGTTGCTCAGTGACGAAAACTCTGTTGACTGTTAATCAGAAAGTTCAAACTCACCAGGCGCTCTGGGAGAATGGATACGCCTGCTTCCGTGAAGAGGCCTGACTTTGGAAACCCTCTCGGCAGTTCTGTGTCCTGATGAGTTGCTGTGAGTGGAGATTGACTCACTGGCAGTGTGTTTGTTTTGGGAGGTCGGTGTAGGAGGGCCAGCCTGGCTCCTGTGGTCCTTCCTTTCCAATCTTTTGTACATAATGATAAGAAATCCGGGGTAATGAGTTAATGAGAGGGCTCTCACCTGACCTTGATGTTGGACTCCACTTTCACTTGGGGGTGATCTTTCCACCCTGGTCCCAAATGAACAATGATCATTTATGATCAGTGTCGGTAGACCACGCTTGTCAGGCTTTAATCACCCAGGGAGCCTGGTGCCATGTATCTTCTGACTCGGCTGGCTGGGGACGGGGCCTGAGAGTTTGCACTTAGATCACGCGCCCGGCTGTTCTCAGCACTGTTGGTCCAGGGACCACACTTGGATTAGCAAGCAAAGGTGAAGATCAGCCTGATAAATTATTGCTGAGAGCCTGATACTGGGGACACAAACTGTTCCAATCCAGGGAGGAAAAAAACCCTCTTGTCAGAGTCTTATTAAGAGTGCCAGGGAAGGTTTTGGTGTGTTTTAAAAACTTAAAATTTTTTTTTTTTGAAGTGGCTAGGCTGTCTCTTTACAACTCAGAGAGCAATGAGAGAAAAAGCAGATGGCATTATCCCAGTGGCTCGTCTTGAACCCTGGGCCGCTGTAATCTGTCTGTCTCTGGGGATCGGTCTGGAGAGCTGCCAGTTGAATTAACTTCAGAAAGACGCGTTCATCAGCCGGCCTGCAGTGGCGGCCTTGCTGGACCGCAGCCTAGGTAAAGAGCCGCACGGGGCTGGGGAGGAAGCCACAGCGTTCTGCGGACACAGAGATCCAATCCATCCTCCGATGTTCCCCCCCGGGGCGTCCTGCACACATCCCTGCCCCTTATCAGCAGCCCAGCCACCAGGATGTGCTGATTAGAAGTTTGAGCCAGTGCATTGTCTTCAGATTTTGAACCAGCCATTGTTATTAGAACCATTGAGTACCAGGGATTGGAAAGAAAGAGTAATTTAATGAGCCCGTCTCTTCACTCTATATTTTACAGGAATTTTGCCTTCTTCTGACTCCGTGCTGCACACGGGAAAGCAGTGCCAGAGGGGGTCGAAGCGTTCTCTCAAGTCCATTTTTGCTCAAACAGGCTGCAAACTCTTGCCAGTCAATATGGAACAATTGTCTGAACTTCTCAGGGTTCTGGTGTCAGTTTGAGGAACCCTGGGGGCACAGTGGACCCAACAGAAGGTTGTTCACCGAAAGTGTATTGTCATTACGTACCGTTGAGTCAGAACTGACTTCTAGCCGACCCCTCCAGGAGGCTTTCTGAAGCAGTAAATCGCATGGGAGACTTCCCATCCTACTCCTGCAGAGCCGCTGGTGGACTTGAACTGTGTGCCTTTGTATGGCAAGCACCACTCCTTACCCCTAGGTCACCAGAGCTCCCCAATGGACAGCTTAAAGATTAGAATAATATACTGTCTTCTCTGAGGCAGAAAGAGGAGGCTGCTTCTAGGAAGACATCCAGCCTTGTAAACGCTTAAGGGGCAGCTCTAGCCAAGGCATTGGTGGTAGAGTGGTTAGAGCCGCCTTCCAAGAGGCATCTCTGCTCTGTCCTGCGGGATTGCTACAAGTCACAGGTACAATGGCCGTAACATTTTTGTTGCCAGGTTGTGGGTCTCTGTAGAAGAACAAGGTGTTTCTTTTTTTTTTTTTTTACACCAGATACTGCTTTTATTTGATGAAAGGTCCAATGCCTTTTTTTTTTTTTTTTTTTACACCAGATACTGCTTTTATTTGATGAAAGGTCCAATGCCATTTTTAGATCACTTGAAATACTTTATAGAAAGATATGGAATAGTAAATAGAAAATTATAAAATATGATAACCATGCAAGTAATAGGTAATTGATAAAGACAAAACTATCTCAGCTCTAACCAATAAATTAAAAAGGTAAGATCTCTAGTAAAATGAACTAAGTTCAGTTTTAATATCTTTTTTAATTGCTTTTTTATTATTATTATTAATTTCAGTGAACATCTACAGAGATTTTGGAATTCCATTCATTCATTGTTGCACTTTTCTCCCCACCCACTCACTCCCCCCCACCCCCAGTTCGCTCCTCTCCTTGAAAAGCAAAAGAAAAACTTCATTGGTACACAACCCCCCAACCTCAGCACCTCCCCTCTCCCACCCCAAGTGTACTTCACTCTGCAGCCCTCATTCCGGACTCTTATAATCATAATGCCCTAAAATATATTAATTTTAAACTATTCTCTCCCTCATCAGCTTCAATGCAGTAAACATAATTTATCTAGTTTTTCTCAGTCTTACCCCCACCCCAATGTCAGCCTCATTCTACAACAGTGGCACCATATAATATTTGTCCTTTTGTGACTGAGATACTTTACTCAGCATAATGTCCTCCAGGGTCACCCGTTTTGAATAATATTGCATGAATTCCTTGTTAGAAGAACAAGGTGTTTCTTATGGCTGTTTCCTTTCTCTTGTAGGAGCCCTGGTAGTCCTGTGGTTAAAGCAATCAGTGGCCAACCAAAAGGTTGGTGGTTTGAACCCACCAGGCACTTTGCAGCACAGGATGGTCGGTCTGCGTGCGTAAAGATACGTAGCCCTGTGAGGGGCTCTGCTCTGTCCTCTCGTGTTGCTGTGGGTTGGACTTGACCTTCTAGTGGTGTGTTTTTGTATATGATGAATTCCCCTCCTCCCATTCCTGGTTTATTGTGTGTGTGTGATTTTTAGATCCTGCCAGGGCTATTTATTCATTGTGGCTGGAGCTGGTGGGAGAGTTTGGATCGAGCCCTGTCCCACTGGAGAGATTTTATGCTCCCCGGTTCTTGCAGACTGGCTTATAGGGAGTCTGTGGATAGTTTCGGGGCCGTGGAGATGGCAAACTGTTAATTCTTTTCACCTGTGAAAACACAGCGGCGTTCTAGTGAGCAGCTCTTGACTTGGCCCCGTGGATCCCGGGCTCATCCGTAGAAGCGAGGGGAGGCCGATCCCTGGCTGTGACTTTCTTCTCCTTGGAGTTTTGCCATCTTATAGTGGAGTTAGAGCAGCCGAGGGCCGGCCATGCTGCCCTCAGTGGGTGATGGGTCCCGGCTGGCCTGTAGAACTCCCTCAGCTCCCGAAGGTCATGCGTTCCAGCCCTGTCTGCCTGGAAGGTGCCTCTGGGGAAATTCTACAACTGTAGCCCACCGTGGTGAGACCTGAGGGACATTAGCTGCCCGAGAACCAGCCACTGGGCAGGGGAGGATCTTCACTTTTGGGGACAGGCACTGTTCACACCCCAATAACCCTTTTTCCTCACAGAGGATTAAACCCAGAGCCCCAGGACTGACTTGGAAGGAGGCTTTCCAATGAGGGAAAGTGATCCAGGATGCCCTGGGCTGGGGGCTCCCTGGCAGGAATGAGGACGGGACGTTGGTCTGCTGGAGGCTTCTCCTGTGAGTCTCAGCACTGTGTGTCTTCAGCGTGGTGAACGTTGGTTTCTCTTGTGTTCTCTACCAGCCTTTGCTGAAGTTGCGAGTGAGGGTCTCAGACGCCTGCTGGTTGACTGGAGGGTGTGACTGCCCATGGCTTTGCCCAGGCAGTGTTACTGGGGACCATTCTGTGACCGAGGCAGAGTGACAGGCCGAATGACTGAAATCCTAAGATGCTGTCAGGACAGAGAGGGCTCTGGGGACACCTTTCCACACATCCAAGGAGCTGTTTAAGGCCATTCTACACCCCCACACCTTTCCCAAGGACACACTTCATTCTGCCCTGGCACGTGGGAGAGGCTCTGCTTGATCCTTGCCCTGTACCCTCATGAGGTGAGCCCCCTCGCCCTTCCAGGCTGCTCGAGACAGGGAACAGCTCCTATTCACAAGCATCTGCTCTTGGGATGTTGGTGCGGACTTTTGTTTACAGTGTGATGTACAAGTCTTCCACCTCCCAGCCCAGCACGTACTGCCTGGTGGGTGACGTTTGTGCTCTTCACTATTACATCTTTGCTTGACTACTTTCCGGAAACAATGTGTAAAACTGTAGGTCAGAATTGGTTTTTGTAGCGTTTGGAGGGGAATTTACTGCCGTCTTTCGCCCTCCGCCTTCAGCACCCACAGGGCCCCAAATGTGTCTCGTCTGTCTCCTTGGCCTGCTTAGGCTCTGCCCCTTCAGCTCAGGGCGCCCACCCCGAGGCAGCTTATCTGTTCAACATAAAGGAGGCAGAGCTTTGTTCTTACCCCCGCTTGTCTGCAAATGCCTATTCCTGTTTTGCGTTGGGATGGGCGATGCTGTTTGTGATCGCATACTGTGGCTTAACCAAAAGAAAAGAGACCAACCCTCTTGCCATTGAGTCATTTCTAACACACAGCAACCCCATGCATTACTGACCGCAGTTCCCCGGCACTTTATTGGCTGGAATCTTATGGAGGTCGATCACCAAGCCTTTATTCTGGGCTGGCACTGGGTGAGTTTGAACTGCCAACTTCCTGGTTAGTGGCTGAGTGCAGACTGTTTGCACCACCCAGGATCCTGCACTGCTGCTCTTTCTTCTCTGTGTCCCTTTCAATACATGGTGTATGTGTTTGCGAGGTGAGGGTCGGAGGGGAGGTGTTGTTGTTGTTGTTATGTGCCATCGAGTCGCTTGCGACTCATAGCAACCCTATGTACAACAGCCCTAAACTCCGCTCTGTCCTGTGCCAATCGCACTGTCTCTGACACTCCCATCCCGATTATCCCAGTCACTGAATCAATCCACCTCATAGAGGGCCTTCCCCTCCTGCGCTGTCCCTCCACCCTCCCAAGCATGATGTCCTTCTCCAAGGACTGGTCTCTCCTCACAACATGTCCAAAGTATGTTAGACGGAGCCTCAGAATCCTTGCCTCCAAGGAGCCACCTGGTTTAACCCTTTCCAGGACAAATCTGTTTGTTTTCCTAGCAGTCCATGGTATTCTCAATACTCTTCTCCAGCACCACAGCTCAAAGGCATCAATTCTCCTTCTATCCTCCTTGGTCATTGTCCAACTCTCTGATGCATAACAAGTGATTGCGAAGACCATGGCCTGTGTCAGACGCACCTTAGTCTCCAGAGAGACACCATTGCTCTTCAGTACTTTGGAGAGGTCCCTAACAGCAGACTTTTCCATGGCAATGTGCCTTTTAAATTCCTGGCTACTGGTGCCAAGAGTGTTGACTGTGGAGCCAAGCAAACTAAAGCTGTGAACAATCTCAATCTCTTCACCATCCATCCTGATGGGAGATAGAGAGAAAGTATTCTCTTTGCTGTTATGTGCTGTCGGTCAGAACCGACTCAGAGTGGACCCTCCAAGTAGGTTTTCAGAGGCTGTAAATTGCACAGGAGGAGGTTGCCAGTCTTTCTCCTGTGGAGCAGCTGGTAGATTTCAGTTCTCTGCCTTTGGGTTGGCAGCACAACTCCTTACTCTCTAGGTGAAATGTTGTTGTTGTTGTTGAGTACCATTGAGTCGGAACCGACCCATAGCTGACCCCCCAGTGGATGTTCAGAGACAGTTACTCAAACAGGAGGGGATTACTTATCCTTGTCTCATGGAATAGCTGGTGGATTTGAACTGTGTGCCTTTGGGATTGCAGCAGAGCTTCTTACCACTGCACCACCAGAGCTCCTCTAGATGCAGTGGTGGTGGTGTTGTTATGTGCCGTCGAGTCGCCTGTGACTTGGAGCGACCCTATGTACAACAGCCCTAAAGCCTGCTTTATCCTGTGCCAATCTTAATAGCATCTTTAAATATCTTTTTTTATTCACTTAAAAAAATTCTTTTTAATTGAAGAATGACACACATTCATAGAAGAACCCATGCCCTAAGAATGTACAATTTTGTGAGCTGTTTGAGATTTGTATAAATACCACTCCGATTGAAAAATCAACTATTAGCATTCCAAAAACTCTCTCCCCCTAATACAAATCTCCCTTCCTCTTCCCCAGAGGGACCCAGTATCCAGACCTCTAACATCACAGTTGAATTTTGTCTGCCTTTAGATGTTAGATTAATAAAATGAGGGTACCTTATTATGCCTTCACGATTGCTGTTGAATGGTGCTTATTCATTTTTGTTGCTGTGTTAAATTCTGTTGTGTGAACACACCGGGATTTACTCCAGCATCAGAGAGTTCCAGGTGATCATGTCCTTGCCAACTTTTTACATCTGTTGGTTTTATTTAGCCTTCTGGGAGTTGTGATGTGCTATCTCCTTTGGACTTCCTTACTAACTGATACTTTTCAGGTGTTGGTTGGCTATTTGGATATTTTCTTTTGTGACATTAGCTTGTCCAGTCTTTGGCCCATGATTTTATTGGTCTTCTATTTTTGTAGATCCTGGATGGGAACCTTTTGCTGATTGTGTATTTCAGTCATCCTTTAATCTTTTGATGTGTCTGGAGTCAAGGTGACAAGCTCAGTGAGAGCTCCATTCAACTCTGTGCAAACACACATAGATACACAGACATATGCACATCGCATCAGGGTGGCCTGTGGCTTTCCAGTAAACACACAGATGGAACTCTGGGGCTGGGTGAGACTGTGTGTCTGATCCAGGCTATGGTCTTCACAGTTGCTTGCTATGCATCAGATAACTGGACAATGACTAAGGGTGATAGAAGAAGAATTGATGCCTTTGAGTTGTGGTGTTAGAGTATTGAATATACCATGCACTTCTAGGAGAACAGACAGGTTCATCCTTGAGAGGGTGAAAATAGGCTGCTCCTTGGAAAGGATTCTGAAGCTTCATCTGACATACTTTGGACATGCTGTAAGGAGGGCTCAGTCCTTGGAGAGGGACCTCATGCTTGAGAGGGTGGAGGGACAGCGCAGGAGAGGAAGACCCTGGATGAGATGCATTGAGTCAGTGACTGGGGTAATGGGGGTAGGTGCGTCAGAGACAGTGAGGTTGGGTCATGATAGAGCAGGTTTCAGAGCTCCTGTACCTAGGGTCGCTATGAGTCACCCGTGACGTGAGGGCATATAACAATAACCACCACCTCTATGCTGGTCTGGTTGTGATATAACCTTCTTTCTTCTTGATCTGCAGGGTTCTTGTGGGTGCCCCGAAGGCAGATTCCAAGTACAGCACTTCAGTGAAATCCCCTGGGGCTGTGTTCAAGTGTCGTGTCCACACCAACCCAGACCGGAGATGCACTGAACTGGACATGGCCCGAGGTGGGTGGAACTTTTCCTGGTGATGGTACCACTGCCAAAGTAGATACAAGCTTTCGAGCCTCACCCTTTCCTCTTCACAAGGTGACCTCAGCATTCACTCACCTATCTATACATTCACCTACACATCTAAAAAAAAATAAGATAAAATCTGTCCAGTTCCTGATACTTACTAAACACTTGGATACAATGCTAAACGAAACCAGATTCTGGCTTTTCTGGGCTTTGATTTTTAGGGGTCAGGAGAGGTTTTACAACAAATACTTGAGTGACCAGAGGCATATGAAGTAGTGGATATAATCTGGCTTGGTGGATTGGAAAAGGGGAAGTGACCTTTCCACAATCCTGGGCAGGTGGGGGAGCCCGAGTGCCCAGGCCTCAGTAGAGGTGTAGCATTTGGAGGTACCGAGTGAGGACAGGGTAGTTGGAAGGGTGATCAAGGGGAAGTGTGTGCAGATAGGGTGGAGAGGTAGACTGCGGCTGGGCAGGGAAGGTGTTAGGAGTTCTCTGTGGGTGAAGGGAAGGGCATTCAAAGCAGTTGCAGGTTTTATATTTTCAGTAGAGAAAGACGTAATCTGATCTGATGGAGGTTTTATAAAGCTCACTTTTGTCTAGTGGGAAATTTATCATCTTATGAACGAGACAAGGGAGCTCTGGTGGTGTAGCCCATGGGGAGTGGCGTGGCTAGCCCAAAGGTGGCATCTTTCTGACGGCAGGAATCCCACCCTCCTCAGGAGAAGGGTGGGTAGTGTCGTCCTGTCTGTTTTACAGCCTTGAGACCCGCTGGAGGATCAGCTATGAGTTAGTTCGACTGAATGGCAATGAATGTAGTGTAGTGTTGTAGAATATAGTATGTTTATGTTGTATTTATCATCATAGCTGACGCTCCAGCGGATTTTCTTTTTTTTTTATTATTATTAAATTTTATT
>NW_006399841.1:1907530-1959870 GCF_000299155.1 Elephantulus edwardii | reverse complement strand
TACATGAGTCAAAAATTATGGAAAAGTAAAAGAAAGGATTCTTTCATTGTTTTACAAACCCTCCCCCAGGTCCCCTCCACCATGTAGCCCTCGGCTCCAGCGGATTTTCAAAGGCAGTTAGTCATATGAGAGGAGATTGCCCATCTTTCTCCTATGAAGCAGCTATTGGATTTGAACCACCTGCCTTTGGGTTGGCAGTGCAACTCCTTACACCCACAGCTCCCTATTGTATAGTGTGTTGTGTTGTGGTGTCATGTAAAGTGACTAAGACAGATCTCCCTGGGTTCCAAGACCAACTGTTCTGGTTTCTACTTGGCACTTACTGGAAAAACTCTGTATCTTCATAGATCTCAGTTCTCTCACATATAAAATTGGGGGAAAAATACCTATTTTACAAAGACTTACCTTGAGGAGGTGAATTGGGATGAGAGAGGTAAATACAGAGGATTATGCTTGGCACATAATGTGTTCAGTACATAGTAGCTATTTTATTTATTCTTTCTCTCTCTCTCCCTCCCCCTCCTCCTCTCCCTCCCTTCTCCATCCCCGCCCCCTCTCCCTTTCCTATCACAATCATTTAACTTTTTTTGGAAATGAAAAGTTGTCATGATTTCCTGTGGAGAAAAGGATAGAGACCCTGGAGGGATGTTCTGTAGAACAGGGCAAAGTGGATACCTTCTCTATTTATAGCTGCTACATAGAAAAAGAAGGCATTTACTTTGAAGCATCAGTCTAGGCATGGCTTCCGTCGTTCTAAAAGTCTTGCTAAGAAAAAGAGTTGGTTGAATTAAACAGTTACATGGTGACGGAGTGGATTTATCATCTTTCACAAGCTCCTTAACTCCTCATGGGCAAATCACCAAACGTTTGGGTTACATTTTGAAAGGCATCCAGAAAGGTCTCATTTCTCACTTCACTTCTGGCTTTTCTCTTGTCTCCAGGGAAGACTCGGGGCACGCCGTGTGGGAAGACCTGCCGTGAGGACAGGGATGATGAGTGGATGGGGGTGAGCCTGGCTCGGCAGCCCAAGGCTAATGGCAAAGTGCTGGTAAGGCCTCTGGGGCGCCATGGGAAGGGGGACCCCGAGAATGAATGCCTTCCGTGCCTTAGGAAGGTTGCAGGGCACAGTGACAGGGACGTGGCTTTGACTTTGCCTGTTCTGAGCCTGTTGCTGGCACAAATGACGAATGTTTTTATTCTTTTCATCTGTTATATTCCAGTAGCATCTGACTCAGGGTGCAGACATGTAGCTACTGAAAAAGGATGGGTTAAGTTAAGTGCTTGTGGAAAGTGCTTTGTAAACTTCACTCGTTAAATAAGTACCCTTTCTGTCTTTTAAAATGGAGATATCATGTACCCAAAATGCACAGATCTTAAGAGCATGTTTTTGAGTCATAACTGTTTATACCTGTGGAACCATCATCTCATCAAGATAAAGAATATTTCTGTCATCCTCAGAAATTCTCATATGGTCCTTTCCTGTTAATGCCCTTCCCCTGAGCCCCAAGGCAAATTGTCCTATGATTTGTTTTTACCATAGACTGTTTATGCAGTTCATTTCTGTTTATTCCTCCATTACATTACATTTGATGAAGGCTGTTCTGTTATTTCATTAACTGTTTTTTTTTAAAAAAATTAAATTTTTAAAAATTAATTTTAATGAAAGTTTACAGAGACTTAGGGTTTCCAGTCATTCACTGTTGCACTTTTCATGTGTACTGTCAAATTGGATCTGATTGGTACAGGAGGAGATTGCCCCTCCTTCTCCAGCAGAGTATCTGGTGGATTTGAACCACGTGCGTCTGGGACTGCAATGCAGCTTCTTGCCACTAGGCCACCAGAGCTCCCTCGTTTCATTGACTCTTAAAGCACATTTGAAGGATTTTTTTTGAAGGGTGACTAAGGGTCCTAGTATGAGTTCCACCAGTCTCTGTCAGACTGCTCTGGCTGGCCATTACTGTCATTTTTAGTTTTGTTCTACATTTTTCTTCCATTCTGTCCAGGACCCTCCACTGGGGTCCCTTTTAGAATGGTCAGGACTGGTGGCTGGGTACCATCCAGTTCTCCTGGTCTTAAAATTGTGAAGCTTGAAGTTCTCATGATGGATTAGTCATCTGGACTAATTGTTCCTGTTTAACTCTTGAGTTTCTTCTCTTTCTTCCAGACACAGAGAGAACTCAGTAGTTGAACCTTATATAGCCACTAGCAAGCTCCAAAGACCTCAGATGATACTCACCAAAGTGGGATGCGAAGCTCTGTCTTTGTGAACTATGTTGTACCAACTGGTCTTCTTGTCCTCCTGAAACTGTAGTCCTCAGATGCCATGTGCTGACCAATTAAGTGCTTTGGGAGAGAAAGAGAAGGATGAAAGGATGGCCTGCCCTTGAGGTTTTTCTGTCTCTGAAAGCGGCACTGTCGAATAAGATAGCCATGAACATTTGTAGTTGTTTAGCTTTATCAAAATAAAATAATTGGAGCTCCCCAGTCACACTGGCTGCATTCCAAGTGTTCAACAGCCCCTCTGATTGTTGGCTACTGTGTTGGACAACCAGAGAGAATATGGATTCAGCAACAACAAAAAAGGAAATTACTGACTCTGGCAGATGTTTTGTTTTCTTTTCTTTTATTTTCTAAAAAAGCTGGTTTTTAACCAAAGTTTTTTGTTGAAGTAAAAACTAGAACCTACAGACTGGAGAAAATATTTGGCAATGACATATCTCATAAAGGACTCACACCTAAAAATACATGGAAAAATCTAGCATCTCAACAAGGAAGAGACAGACAGTTCAGTTGCAAAATGAGTAGAAGATACGAAGAAACTTGTCATCAAAGAAGACATGCAGATGACCAGAAAACACATGAAGCAGTGCTCAAGATCACTGCTTTTAGCTGTTAGAAAGACGCAAATCAAAATGACGAGGAGATAGTATCTCACTCCAGAAACAATAACAAAGTTTCACAGAGTGGCAAACAACAAATGCTGGTAAGGGAGCAGTGAAATAGGAACAAATAGGAAGGAACTCTTCATTCACTGCTGATGGGAATATAAAATGACGCAGCTACTATAGAAGGCAGTTTAGAGTTTCCATTACACAGTGAAAATAGCACTATCAGTTGATCCGTCTAGTCTATTACTAAGAATATATACTAAAGAAATAAGAGCTGTGACAACAGCATATATACACACATCCACGCGTATTGTAGTAAAGAGATGGAAACAACCCAAGTGCCCATCAACAAACAAGTGGCTTGAGAAGCTGTGATACATCCACATAATGGAATACTTACTGTGCAGAGTTAAAAAAGGACGAAGAATTCACAAAATATTCTACAACATGGATAAGTCTAGAGGACATTATGCTGAATGAAATAAGCCAATCATAAAAAGACAAATACTGTATAAGACCATTGCTTTAAAAACTAGAGAAGGGTTTACAGGTGGAAAAAATTGACCTAGTATGGTTATCGGGGAACGGGGGAGAGTGGACAATAAATGGCTAGACGATGAATACTGTGTTGGAATGGGAGAAGGGAAGGGCGCTGTGGATGAATGGAGAATCAGACATTGTGTGTACAGTAATTGTTGTTATGTGCCGTCGAGTCATCTGTGACTCATAGCGACCCTATGTACAACAGTCCTAAACGCTGCTCTATCGTGTGCCAGTCTCTTGTCTCCGACACACCTACCCCGATTACCCCAGTCACTGAATCAATCCACTTCATAGAGGGTCTTCCTCTCCTGCATTGTCCCTCTACCCTCCCAAGCATGACATCCCTCTCCAAGGACTGGTCCCTCCTTGTAACATGCCCAAAGTATGCCAGACGAAACTTCAGAATCCTTGCCTCCAAGGAGCAACACAAATTGTTAATGAATCTTCCTCCAATCAGTACAGTTACTAACGTTATAAAAAATACGCGTTACTGATTGGAAACCCCCCTACAATATGCATACAAATACCTTTCATACAAATCACAATGAAAATCTTACTGGAACACGTATATGTAAAATAGACACGAAACCTAAAATGCTTGATGTACATGACTTGGAGGGTGCACCAGGGGAAAGTTTCTTGGGTGATGTTTTTATACATCCTCACTTCTTTTCCCCAGGAAGGTTCTATACATCATTTCTACGTCAATACTCTCCTGCCAGGGAGTTCTTCCCTTTTTATTCTCCAGTTCCAGCTCTCTGCACATTCCATTATAATACTTGGCTTTGTTCTCTCAAGCTGCCCTTTGAAATCTTCTGTTCAGCTCTTTTTTTTTAAATTTTTTTAAAAAATTTTATTATTTTTGTGTGCGTGTACCGTCAAATCAGATCTGACTGGTACAGGAGGAGATTGTCCCTCCTTCCCCGGCAGAGCGTCTGGTGGATTCGAACCGTTTGCCTCTGGGATTATAGTTGCAGCTCCTTGCCACTAGGCTACCAGAGCTCCCCTTGTTCAGCTCTTTTACTTCAGCATGTTTTCCCTTTGTTTTGGCTTCTCAACACTCTAGTAAAATTTTCAGAGTCTCTTCTGACTTGCATTTTAGTTTTTTCCTTTCTCCTCTGTCTTTGTAATGACTTTTTGCTCTCTTCATGAATGATATCCTTGATATCATCCCACAACTCACCTAGTCTTTGATCGTTGGTGTTCAGTACCTCAAACCTGTTCCTAAGATGATCCTGAAAGTCATATGGAATAGATTCAGGGTCAAATCTTAGTTCTTGTGGACTTATTTTCATTTTTTTCAGCCTCAGTTTGAACTTGTGTGTGAGTAATTGATGGTCTGACCCACAGTCCACAGCCAGAGGGCTCCTTGGAGGCAAGAATGATGAGGCTTCACCTCACATACTTTGGGATGTTGCAGGGAGGGGCTATTCTTTGGAGAGGGACATGATGGTGGGAAGGGTGGAGCATCGGCTAAGGAGAGGAAGACCCTCAACGAGGTGGATTGACACAGTGACTGCTGAAGTGGGCTCTGTAGTGTGTCAGGAAGTGTGAAGATGGCACAGGATAGAACGGGGTTCAGACCTGCTGTTCATACGGTCGCTATGAGCTGTACTCAACTCGACGGCACCTAACAACAACAACAACTCCTCTGCCAAGATAACCCGTTTTCTCACTTCATAGACTTCCCCGCCTCCCCATTCTCTGACTTACGTTCAGACGCGTGAAATTGAGAAGGGAAAATGGCACGTATAGCTGCCACCATCGACGAACTTCCTTTGGACAACATGCTGTAAAAGTGAAAGCTTTATATGTGCTCTTTAATCGCCAAGAAAACGGGTTTTTCTGTTTTTAAGGATTGAGGTAAAATGTTTCCGACATCTGTCTGAGAAGTCCACTTCTGTGGTAAACGTCTCACTGACAGAGGCTGTTAATACAAATTCCATTTCTTTCTCAGCACAAACCAAGGATTCTCCCTCTTGACTGAGTCCTTGAGGGTGAGAGGAAGCAGCTGGACGTTGTCGCCAGTGTTACCACCACATTCCTCCCGGGAACTGTTGTGAGTCCCATGGGGGCTGTCTCTTTCCACCCTCCGTTTGTCCTGTTTCCATCATTTAATCACTGACACCGCCTGGCCTTGTACCCTCTCCAAGTCTCAGCATTCCTGCAGACGCGGTGGCCTGATGATGACTGGACGGCTAGGTCCTCAGACGGTCAGAGCGCTCCTCTGTCATTCTGTGGGATGAAAGGCTCAGGCCCTTCTGTAAATCAAAGGGTGGCCCGAGGTCTCCATTTAGAACGTGAGGAGGAAGCAGTGGGCTGAACCTGCAGCTGGGGTTCCTCCTGTGAAGCTTTGTGACGGATAACCTTACGTGTCTGAGAACTTGATTCCAGACAGTGTGGCGGAATGCTCCGTGTCCCTACAAATGGATATCAAGATGGGACCATTTCTGGTGATTTATTAGCCGGTAGAATCACAAGGAAACAGAGAGGACCGAGCTGCAGTTCAATAGTGTTAACAGGATAATATTGTTACAGACAATTGCATTCTATTGAATTCCGTGCCAAGCTTGAATTCCATGCCGGCTTCTTTTATGCAGTTACTGACTTGTCCATTTACTAAGGCGCTGTGAGGGAGTGCTGGGCAGAGAGGAGCATCAGCAGCATCTCCTGCTCTCACCGTTTGTTGCACATGTACTTCTGCTCGAAAGCCTTGCTCCCATTTCTGCCCCTCATCCCTGTTCATTCCTCCCCTTCGGCTCTGCCTTCTTCAAGCCCCACCTGACATTTCTGTGCTGGACCGTCCTAGGGCAATCAGTGTTAACACTTTCTGTATCATTAGGAATTCAACCTTCATGTTGTGTGCAGAATTTCTTTGCGTGTATTTACCTTTTGTGGAAGCCACATGGGGGCTGAGACCAAATCTTCAATCTTTTTTTTCATCCCTACTGTTAGATCTCCCAAAGCAGTGGGATAATATCTGTAAGTATGTTTGAGCAACAGAGGACCTGAAGGGTGATGATTAGAAGCAGAATCAGTCATCAGGTTCTCTTGGTGTCAGTTCTAAGTGGCTCATGGGAACTTGAAATGAGATGCTGGAAAATGCCCCTTGGAGACGCTGATTGACTCCAAGATGCCAACCTGGTTTCATATTTAAAGTTCGATGACCTCATATATCTATGCCCTTGTTCTTTTATTTGTGTGTACCATCAAATCACTTGTTATGCATCAGAGAGTTGGACAATGATCAAGGAGGATAGAAGGAGAATTGACACCTTTGAGCTGTGGTGCTGGAGAAGAGTACTGAATGTACCCTGAACTGCCAAGAAAACAAACAGATTCATCCTGGAGAGGGTTAAACCAGGCTGCTCCTTGGAGGCAAAGATTCTGGGGCTTCGTCTTACATACTTTGGACATGTTGTAAGGAGAGGCAGGTCCTTGGAGAGGGCGGAGGACAGCACAGGAGGGGAAGACCCTCTATGAGGTGAATTGATTCAGTGACTGGGGTAATCGGGATGAGTATGTTGGAGGCAGCGCGATTGGAACAGAATAGAGCAGGGTTTAGGGCTGTTGTACATAGGGTCACTATGAGTTGCAAGCGACTCGATGGCACATAACAACAACCACCATCAAATCGGATCTGACTGATAAAGAGGAGATTGCCTCTCCTTTCCCAGCACAGCGTCTGGTGGATTCAAACTGCGTACCTCTGGGATTGCAGTCAGCTTCTTGCCATGAGGCCACCAGAGCTTCCTTATGCACTTGTTCTTTGATTTCTTAGTTCTACGTGCTAAAACTTGATGGAAGGCAAATATTCATTTCTTGAAAATTAAAAATAGGAAGATACGTGATGTTCAAAGACATTTTTGAGAAATTAGGAGGGAGCTGGGAGTGTGATGCGTTGATCTGTTTCTCCCAGGGTGCTGTCTTAGGAAGCAAAGACTTGGGTTTGAAGACAACAACGGGGAGGTGTTTGCTGTTTTAGCAGATGGCATCTGGTTCTGATTTCAAAGTGAATTACAGATGAAAGAATTTGAAAGCTGTGACGAGGAGCGAAGTGTCTCAGTGACAATGGCATGTTTTGGACCATGGTCTAGGCTCAGGGCGTGGACCCATCTGGCAAGGAGGTGTTGGGTTAGCATCTGCCAGTCTTGGCTCCTTGGACATTGTGGTCCTTCTAGTATCTTCTCAGGGAGCAATGACACTGGATGTGAACACAACGTCGGGAATGGGTCAGACAGATTTGCCTGAGATCAGAACCCACCCAGCAAGGCCGGCTGGTAGTTGGGGCTTATTGGAAACATTCTCACACCCTCACCCTCGCTCCCACGTGGGAGAGAAGATGTTTGAAAGAAACCGGAAGAAAGGTCACTTCTCACAGTAACCAGTGACCCTGCCCAGCACGGGCTCCTGCTTGGTCTCGGTGGGCAACTTAAAACGGTCAAGTTTGGTGTTCTGCTTCTCATCAGTTTCTAAGGCTCAGACAACAAATACTGTGAGCTTCTAGATTGTTTCTGGGCGGAAACAGAGTCCTGTGTCTCTTATCTCCTGCTTGTTTCCTTTCGAAACGTCAGGGCTGCCCCTATCTCTCCAAGGCTTTCCCATCTGCCCAGTCTTTCAAAGCCACAGAGCAGAGGCTGCATCTGCTGCTGTTTCCTGGGTATTTTTGTTTTCTCTCATCCTATCTCACTTTTATCTAACATTTTCTTGAAAGTGAACACATTTGCACGACTGGGCGCATGCCATGGTTTGCACCTCGATGGAGTTTCCCTACAGGAACGTTCTTAGACCCTCATTCCCAATGTCCCATGTCCCTCCCCATGTCTTCCTGGTCCCTCCTTCCTGTTTTCAGTGGTGGGGCTTCCAGAGGCTTTTAGGGTATCACAGTCCTACCATAGCCTTACCCCTTGCTGCTCTCGTCTCCCTGTTTTCAGCAGCAAAGTCTTGGCCAGGTTGTGCCATGTGGACCTTGGTAAAAGCTCCGACCATCTGGAGGCAGGGGTAGGGGGGCATTGTATATCAATGAAGGAATATTTCTTTTACTTTTCAAAGAGAAAAGTGAACTGGGGGGATGGGGCAGGGAGAAAAATGCAACAATGAATGAGTGGCAATCCAAAATCTCTGTAAGTGTTCATTAAAATGAATGAATGAATAAACGAACAAACAAACTGGGGTTTTAGCCTAAATTTAAAAAAAAAAGCAAGCTACGGCCATCTATATATTTGGTGGAGCCGTGAGGTACAGTGGGAGCAGGGGGGGCACTCATATGACTTTGTAGCCAGGCCAGCAAGAGGGGCCCACTTCAGCCCCCAGGAAGGACATTCAGTTTTCATATAAGAAAACACTTGAGCTCTGGTGGTGTATGTAGTCTGTAGGAAGTTCACTGCCAACTGCAAAAAGACCCTTGGGATTGATTGTCCATTTCGTCATCTTTTTCATGTTTTGAGCAGAAAACTATCCTTCCACCTTGATATGTGTCAGATCTGGACGATTCGAGGTCATGTTCTGCTGCCCCTCTCTCTTACCACCCCTCTCTCTTACAGCTACTTGTAATCTCTTGGGGTTTGAGCAAGTCTTGGGGCTTTTGAAGTGCGTTTCCCTCTTGCTGTTTGCCCTCCCAGCTCTGCCCTGGTGAGGTCTTCCTCCCTCACACAGAACTCCCTTGGAGGGACGGACAGACTGATTAGTGCTGAGACATCCTAGGATTTTTCTTTTCTTTTTATAATGTGCATATGTGTGGGTGTTTGCAATGACAATCAAGACTAAATGGAGCCTTTTCTTTCTATGATTTCTCTTCAGATCTATCGTTCCCACATTCTCCCACACAGATTTGCCTTTGGTGCTTTGACCTTACGGAATGCCTTCATCCGAGTTTCATGTGAACTGGAGTATTTGGATGCCCTAGGACCTCTCAGAGATCATTCTTTAAAAAGTTTATGGCACTTAATAAAAATGAGCAGACAGTAAACTAGATGGAAATGTGATGAATCCTTTTTTAGAAGCTTCTAGCATGCATCTGGTTGTCAGAGTCTGTGCCCTTATAAAATCTGCCTCTTGTTATAGTGCCTCACCACAGAAGGGCTTTGCTGAATCTCCAAATCCATCCTTTGCTGTCATGATGATTCTGACTCCTGGTGACCTCACAGGACAGAGTAGAAGATTCCAGAAGCTTTATAAGGCCATAATATTTCTTCTGTTTAGACTACTGACCATTTGGTTAGCTGCCAAGTACTTAATCAATATGCCACCAAGACTTCTTAACTCTAGAAACAAGAGTATAATAAACTTGCTAATTAAGTAATGATAAGCAGTTTAAGTTTGTAAGCCATCAGAATTGAGTCGGAATGAAACTTTTTTAAAATTTTTTTCTTTTTTTAATTTTGTGTGTATACCATCAAATCGGATCTGACTGGTACTGGAGGAGACTGTCTCTCCTTCTCCAGCATAGCATCTGGTGGATTTGAACCATGTTCCTCTGGGACTGCAGTGCAGTTTCTTGCCACCAGGCCGCCAGAGCTCAGAAGGAAACATTTTTTAAAATACACTTTGAGGAGACGTACACCAATGTTCATAGCAGCATTATTTACAATAGCAAGAAAATAGAAACAGCCCAGATGTCCATCAACAAATGAGTGGATTGAGAAATTATTCACACTGTGGAATACTATGCAGCACGAAGGAGCAATAATTTTGTAAAACACTATATAACTTGGGAGAAGTTGGAGAGCATTATGCTGAGTGAACTAACTCAGTCTTATAAGGACAAATACTGTATAAAACTAATTGTAAAAATAGAAGGATAGCTAGTAAAATGTGGATAAGGGTTCAAATGGGAAAGAGGAGGGGGGACAGGAGAACAGAGAGGAGGGGAGGAATCACTAGGGGAGAAATCACTGAGTAACAGAGTTTGATGAGCAGGGGTAGGATGGGGTGTCTGTGGGGACCTGAATAGATAGGGTAATAGTAGGCATAGATGAATGGGGGTTAAGTTTATAAAATACAATGTATACGAGTGATCATTTGAAACACAATGTGAATGTAAGAGTGAATGGAATACAGTGTACATGAATGGTGCATAATGTATATGAATTTTGAATGCAGATGAATATCAAGTAAAAATAAAGTAGGGGAAAAAAAACCCAGAGCACTTTCAGTTACTTCACAATGAGGTGCGATTAGATTCTCAGGTGACACAAGCGTTTAGGGTTCAGTGAACTGAAGGTTGGTGGTCTGAACTGCCAGACACACCCTGTTGGAGAGCCCTGGCAGTCTCCCTCCATAAAGATTACAGTCAAGAAGATGCTATGTAACGATTCTGCTCTGTAACACCGGGGGACCCACCAGCATGGAGCAAGATGGGCAGTCTCCTCCCGTGGGATTTACAGCCTCGGGAAACTTGCCGAGGGTCAGCTCGAGTCAGTTCCCTCTCGCCAGCAATGTGTTTTTACATTTGAGCACATGGGATGCCCATGAATTGGAACGGACTTGACAGGAACAGATGTTTTTAAAGCGGTGACTGACTGCTCTTCGCGCTTCCTGCATCTCGGTCCTGTAAGGCTGCCTCTTTCTTTCCCAGCGCTGAGCCCACTGGTAGCCAGGCTCTCATGCGTTTGAACATTTGCTTATTACTCTTCAGGTAGTATCACGGCTGCCTGGGGGTTTTGATCTTATTCACACAGTCTTCCAACGCCTGGTGTGAGGTGTGGGCGAGGAGGGGAGGGGATGGTTTTCCGGGCCTCTGCTCCTCTTGGCCTGCAGATGAGTCTGGCAGAGCCAGGGGTCTGCTTTGCAAACTCCTTGGGGCAGCTCTCCTGCTCAGAGGTTCTGTCTGTCTCTTCAGGCCTGTGCCCATCGCTGGAAGAACGTCTACTATGAAACAGACCACATCCTGCCACACGGCTTCTGCTACATCATCCCGTCCAACCTCCAGGCTAAAGGCAGGACGCTGATCCCGTGCTATGAAGGTGAGTGCTGGGTGACTGTCCTTCTACACCACGTCCTGAACAGTCCTAAGGACCCTCCACCTCTCCATGACCCCTGCTTTCCATACTCTTAACCAGCAGACAGTACTGTTTGCCTGCCAGGGACGCTGGGGAGGACTCTGTGGTGCCCCAGGCAGTTGGGAAGAAGACAGTGCTTTCAGGCTCTGTCCAGCCTTACCTGTCTGCGCCACAGTGCCATGCTGGGTGTTTACCAAACTTCATGACATTTTAGTGAACAAAAGTCACAGAATTTCAACCAATGAAAAGCAAACTTTTGGGTTACTGGGGGTACCAGATGCTGTGTGGTATTGGGAAAAATCCTATCAGAAAGAGAATTGTCATCTCATTAGGCTCAGATGGCCTCTGTAGTCTCATTCAGCTCCCAAATGGTCATTAGATGCTTTTGATGGCTCCTGGCCACACCTGTGGACTGTTGTCCTGTGGCTGAAGCAGGAGGAGACCAGGATTGTTGACACAAAAGCTAGCAGCTACACAAAAACAAAAACCCAACATTGAAAATACCTGAAGCCTGGCTTTGATTCTCATACAGCCCTCATGCCCCGACCTGGGCTAGAAATCGGACGTGCCATGTTTGCGGTTGTAAGAGCTCCTCACCAAAGACCTGCGGAGCCCTGAGGGAAGCTGTGTTTCAGGCTTCCTGCCGAGAACCTTCTGTTGCCTGGTCACTGGGGACACCCGTGTCTTGTCGTTCCTCAGTCCAGTCGGATTTGAGCTTTAAGGATTCCGAAAATGCCATCTTTTCTTCAGTTTGGAGGCTTACACTTTCTGGTTTTCTTAACCTTGTTCTGAGTCAGCTGAAATCTGGCTGTAATTGCAGAACTGTTTATGGTGCAGTCTTTCCCAAATGTGTGTATTTGGACTCAAGTCGCTTATTGGCATCCTGTCCACATTTCTCTTGGGCCTCCCTGGGTTTCCCCAGGTTTTGAATTTTGTGGTCACCACTGAGGACTTTGAGCAATGCTCTCTGGCCAAATGCTGTTCCTGTGTCATGGTGGACCCTGCAGCAGGGCCCTTCAGCAGGGACTTTAGTGGCCTGAGGAGGCATGGACTCTTGTCTTATTGAGGACAAGCTGTCCTTTCTTTATCTCCTTCTACCTTTCTCTTTTCCTTTCTCTTTGTATTCTCCCCCTCCTTTTCTCTTCCTTTTCCTGTCTTCCCTCCCTCAGTTCCTCCTTCCCTGTAACACACACACTCTCTCTCTGTTTTCTCTCTCAGCATTTGATCAGCTTGGGACATTTTTTTAATTATTATTAAATTTTATTAGTTTTAATGAACATTTACAGAGATTTTGAGTTTTCATTCATTCATTGTTGCACTATTTTCTCCACCCTCCTCCCCAGTTTGTTCTTCTTCCAGCGCCATCCGAATGTCTGTTTTAATTGTCCAATTGCCACAGTGCTTGTCAAAGCCAGTTCTGATTAATCTTCTTTGTCAGTGTGTCCTTTGCCATTCCCTATCACTCCTCCCTGAGAGAGACTTCACCCTGATTTATAAGGAAAAGGGGATGGCGTATTCTCTTAGCTACTTCCTGCTGAAAAGGGACGCTGTGGGTTTCAGGGTGAAGATCTTCTCTCACTACTCTAAAGGGCCCCTTTGGCAGTAGGAAACACATAGACTATTATGGAGATTGATTTTGGAATTTAGATGCACTGTTATTAATTGTGCGAGCTTGGGACATTTAACTCTGGCCTTGTTTATGTGTGCATTACCACAGTCAGAAGAAAAAGAAACTTGATGTTTAAAAGAAATGATTATACAATCAGATGAGGGCAAAGGAGAGGGAGTTAAGACCATTTCAGATCTCAAGAAGTTTCCATCTACAGGGGAAATCGGAGAGGAGACAAGATGTTTTAAAAGTGGGAGCGATTTCCACGGCAGTCACACACTGTTGTTGAACTTCTCTCCAGGACCTTGAGCCATGGACTTATGCAAGATGACACTTACACACTCATTTACACACTTATTGCCATCGAATTGGAACCGACTCATAGGGTCAGCTATGACCCCCCCAAAATATTGGCTGTAAACCCCACTGGAGAAGATTGGCCATTCTCAGCTGGTGGATTCAAATCACCAGAGAGACATGACCTTTGGGTTAGCAGAGCAGCTCCTTATGGACTATGTCACCACAGCTGCTGACGGTAATACTAAGGCAAGATTATTTCATTTCAGAGATCCATTTAGAGTCTGTAGTGTATGGAAAAGAAGGATGACGGGAACCCAGTGTTGATCATGATGAGAGAAATTAGGCTCCTTCTTCTGAATACACTTCCCATACGAGAGTGAGAAGACCCAGGAAGGAGGCGTGTTCGAAGCCTGCTCTTGCCCCCACGACTTCAGTCAGGTCCCTGGGACGTGCAGGGTGATGGACTCTGTGAGGTCTCCTGCAGGTTTACTACCTCAGGCAATTGTCAGGAGCTTTTGAGAAAACAAGCCTGGAAAAGTCTACACCAAAAGTGTGGGTGGTTGGGCAGTCGCAGGTCAACTGAGTTCTCCAGAAGGCTGGCCTCAGGGTGTGTGGACACCCTTCACAAATGCCAGGAGCTGCTGAATTTTGGAAAATAAAATTAGTCTTTGATTTGGCACGAAGACTTTTTTTCCCATGATAATCAGGTGCTTCCTGTGAATGGTTGGGTGGGAAATGGTACCAGAATATCCTGTCCAGAACCAGGAAATGTAGAGGGAATAGGAAAGAACAACGAATTTAGGGTGTCAGGGAAAATAAACTAACGCAGTTTATGAAGTCAGACAAACCCGTAAGTTGAAACAGCTTCTGTTCGATAGGAGAACAGTGTTGTCAGTGACATAGACTCATTGGTTCTGTCAGAACAAGGGAGAAATGAGATTCAGGGTGGCCACATGTGGGGAAACTATTTGTAAAATAAAGAGAAAGTGCTATAAAATGTTGGTTACTATTAACCAAATCATGATATTTTAGGACTCCCAAATGTTATGTCAGCGTGTGCTATAAAATTTAGTACAGTGATTTCTTTTATCCTTTGCCCTGGAGCCCACCGAGGCAAGAGCCCCCAGAGTTTGACAAGAATGAGGCTTAAGCTGGATGGGGTCACCTTCCCCCCACCCCCGAGACTGTGTTCACAGTGGTTAAGGGTTCATCTGTTAATGGAAAGGTTGATGGTTTGAACTCAACCGTTCACTCCACAGGGGAAGGCTAAGGTTGTCTGCTTCTTATAAAGACGATGGTTCTGGAAGCTTGGAGGGTTAGTTCCGCTCTGTCCTGTTGAGGTAGTGCCAGTTGGAATCAGTCCGACGACAGCGGCTTAATGTGGAATGATGTGGAAGCGGCTCTGGCTATACTAACAAGAATGTTCAAGAGGAAACACTGATACTGTAATGAAATTAGGCTGCCGTTGTAGATGAGATCGAAACAGAACTCTCTGGTTTTGCTACTCATTTATTATTCCTGGGTATCTCCCGGTGGGTGGAAACCGTTCACACACGTGGCTGATGATGGAAAGATTAGAGGTTCGAGTCCACAGAGCTGCCAGGCAGTCTGCATCTGAAGAAGCCATCACTAAAAGCTTTAGGAAACACAATTCTGCTCTAGCGAGTAGAGTCCCCGTGAGCCAGGGTCTCATCACTGACCACTGGTTATTATCTCTATAGTTGAACCCACGTGTTCCCAACTTGTAACTCAGTGACCTTGGGCAAGCTCCCCGAGTCTCAGTGCCCTAATGGGAAGAATAATACCTTTCAGAAAGGGCTGGGCTTAGGTTTTAGAAAGAGCTTGACACACTACCTAGCTCAGAGAAAGCAAGCATTTAATGAGTGAATTACCTGATTAACTTTCAAGTAGCAGAATCTCAGTCTCTGTGACAGTATCCATCAGGTTGTTTTTAGTTATGAAAATGATGGAGCATAGGAAACTGGATGTTACTTAAAGGAGCTAAGAGCCCCTTGAAAGATGATATCTTAAATACCTTTGAGGTTGATATATGCATAACTTATTTGCTTGATAAGCTAACTCAATGATGTCAGTCTGGAGACTAAGGTGCGCCTGATTCAGGCCATGGTCTTTGCAATTACTTGCTATACATCAGAGAACTGGGCAATGACTAGGGATGATAGAAGGAGAGTTGATGCCTTTGAGCTGTGGTGCTGGCGAAGAGTATTGCATATACGATGGACTGCTAGGAGAACAAACAGGTTCATCCTGGAGAGGGTGAATCCAGGCTGCTCCTTGGAAGCGAAGATCCTGAAGCTTCGTCTGACATACTTTGTTGTCTGACATGTTGCAAGGTGGGATCAGTCCTTGAAGAAGGACATCATGCTTGGGAGGGTGGAGGGACAGCGCAAGAGAGGAAGACCTTCGATGAGATAGATTGATTCAGTCACTGGGGCTATAGGGGAAGGTGTGTCAGAGACAATAAGATTGGCACAGGATAGAGCAGAGTTTAGGGCTGTTGTACATAGGGTTGTTATGCGTTGCAGGTGACTTGAAGCACATAACAACAAGAACAAGCTAACTCATGCTAGGTTTAAATGCTCTTGAAGAGGTTAATTTAATTACAGGGATCTGAAATCATCAAATCTTACTGTGCTTTGCGATTACACCTTGCTTTGAAAGACTTCTTCTCTGCTGTCCTCTCCACTCGGGATGGATGGACAAGGGTGGGCCTGGTACTGTAATGTGCTTTTGTGTCTCTGAAGCCAGTGATTATTGCTCTGGAAGGAGCTAGATCACGCAGCCAGATGTGAAGCGTCTCCCCCTCCCACTTTCTAATTTTGGAGGAGTGCTGGTGGTGCAGTGGTTTAGTACTTGCCTACGAACCCTAAGTTGGTGAATCAAAATCAGAAGCTGGCACATGAGGGAAAGATGTGAGAGTCCATGCCCGTAAGGATTGTAGCTTGAACACCCTGTGAGGGCCATTCTCTGACCCAGAGGGTGACCCCGAGTTGGAATCAGCTCCGCGCACTCGGCATTAACAGCTGTGGCTGCACAGGGGATTAAAAAGAAAAAAAAATCAGTCGAGAGCCATATACAAATGAAATGTGTCGCGTTTTGTTTTCTTTTGTTTTAGTGAGGACCATAAAAGGCTCTGTTGATCTATTGAAAAATTCATGAATAAACCCCATAAATTGTTGTTAAATAAAGATCTCCACATTTCCATAGAATTTTACGGCTTCCCAAGAACTTTCATAAACATTATCTCATTAAGTAAATACAGCACATTAAGGAGAAAGAGTGTACAGTTCTGTGTTATAGCCAGTTAAGGCAAAGAGGGAAGTGGGGGGGGGGGGGAGAAGGGGATGGCCCAAGGGACAGCTAGGGGCAGAGGGAGGCCAGAAGGCTCACGCTTCGTCAGAGCTTTCCTTCAGAGCCAAGAGGTTTTTTTCAGTATCTCTGGCAAAACCAGATTGTAAACTTCGTGTGAGTTGCTGATGCACTGTGTGTAAATAGTAACAACTCACATTGCATTTTCAGATATTTTCCTTACTGATGCCTAATTTTGTAATACACTTTGCTTTATTATTATTTTTTTATATTGGTTTGCATACAAAATTTGTATACATTGTGTTTCATGTTGTTGTTATGTGCCATCGAGTTGCTTGCAACTCATAGCACCCTATGTACAACAGCCCTAAACCCTGCTCTGTCCTGTGCCAATGACACTGTCTCCAATACACCCATCCCGATCACCCCAATCACTGAGCCAGTCCACCTCATAGAGGGTCTTCCCCTCATGCACTGTCCCTCTACCCTCCCAAGCATGATGTCCCTCTCCAAGACTGGTTCCTCTTTGCAACATGTCCAAAGTATGTCAGATGAAGCCTCAGAATCCTTGCCTCCAAGGAGCAGCCTGGTTTAACCCTCTCTAGGATGAATCTGTTTGTTTTCTTGGCAGTCCATGGTACATTCAATACTCTTCTCCAGCACCACAGCTCAAAGGCATCACTTCTTCTGTCCTCCCTAGTTATCGTCCAACTGTCTGATGCATAGCAACTGATTGCAAAGACCATGGCCTGAATCATGCTCACCTTAGTTTCCAGAGTGACACCATTGCTCTTCAGTACTTTGGAGAGCAAACTTTCCCATCGCAATACATCTTTGAATTTCCTGACTGCTATTATGTTTCATAGATTCCTTTTTTCATGTTGTGTTTCATAGTATCATGCACATACATTGTGTTTTATAAAATTAATCACCATTGATCCATGCCACCATTACCCCAGCTTTTCAGGTTCTTTGCTAATTCCTTCAACTCTTCGCTCTGCCCACATACCTCTGTGATTTCAATATCTTCCTCATTCTACACTCTCACCCGCTTCCTCCCTCCCCTTCTCCATTTAGACTTTTGTGCGCATCTCACTAGTAATTCTTCTGTTTTTACAATGATGGTCTTATGCAGTATTTGTCCTTATGAGACTGAGTTAATTCACTCAGCATAATGCTCTCCAGTCTCTCCTATGTTATATAGTTGTTGTTATGTGCCATCGAGTTGCTTGTGACTCATAGCAACCCTGTGTACAACAGCCCTAAACCCCACTCTGTCCAGTGCCAATTGCACTGCCTCCGATACACCCACCCCAGTTACCCTAGTCACTGAAGCAACCCATCTCATAGAGGGTCTTCCCCTCCTGCGCCGTCCCTCTACTCGCTGAAGTTGATGTCCATCTCCAAGGATCGGCCCCTCCTTAAAACATTTCCAAAGTATGTCAGACGAAGCCCCAGAATCTTTGCCTCCAAGGAGCAGCCTGGCTTCTGATTGCTGTATAATTTTCATCTCTTTTTCAGTAATTAGATATCTTTGCTATAGGTGTCATGAGTTTTTACTTTCTCAGAAATAAATGGACTCACTTAGCATTTATTCTTGTGTCAGATGTTAAAACGGACACAGCGTATTTGATCTTAATAAGTATTCACATTCTTTTCAGGGGTAAATACTAGTATTTCCATTGTACAGATGGGAACACAGAGGTTCAGGGAGGTTGCTAAAGCTCACAGTGTTATTACGTCACAGAGGTAGGGTCCCTTCATTTTATGTTTAGGGTAGGCTTCTTGCAGCAACCAGTTGTGTTGAGATGTTAATTTTCTTTGGCCTGTGATGACTGTGTTGCCAGGGCTTATTATTAAGGAAAATAAATGACTTAAGAACTGTGATGATAGACGGACTTTTCATGCCCTGTTGTAGTTTTGCAGTGCTTGATGCAAACTACTGACAGCCCCCAGCAAGTGACAGGAGCAGGTGTGTCCCCGCAACAATATTGAGCCAGGGTGAGAATCACCTGTGTCCTGCATTTTTCTTCCTCAGAGTATTTGATTTTAATATCCAAAAAGCAGTTTGATTATCAATGTTTTGACGGTGCTATTAAAGAGTCTTTTAGCTTTGATCACAGAAGTGGGATTCTACTCCTTCTTAGCTGGGAATTCTTATTTTCCCTCTTAAATTTTATTTCATTTCTTTTTGTTGTTATGTGTCATTGAGTTGCTTGCAGCTCATAGCGACCCTATGTACAAGAGCCCTAAACTCTGCTCTATCCTGTGCCAACCTTATTGTCTCTGACACACCTACCCTTATTGCCCCAGTGACTGAGTCAATCCATCTCATCGGGCGTCTTCTCTTGCGCTGTCCCTCCACACTCCCAAGCATGACGTCCTTCTCCAAGAACTGGTCCCTCCTTGAAACATGTCCAAAGTATGGCAGACGAAGCTTCAGAATCCTTGCCTTCAAGGAGCAGTCTGGTTTCACTCTCTCCAGGACAAACCTGGGTGCTCTCCTGGCAGTCCATGGTATATTCAACACTCTTCCCCAGCACCACAGCTCAAAGGCATCAGTTATCTTTCTATCATCCCTAGTCATTGTCCAGCACTCTGACACATAGCAAGCAGTTACAAAGACCATGGCCTGCATCAGGCACATCTTAGTCTCCAGACGAATGTCATTGCTCTTCAATACCCTGGAGAGGCCCCTGACAGCCGACTTTCCCAATGCAACTTGTCTCTTGATTTCCTGGGTGCTGGGACCAAGAGTGTTGATTATGGAGCCAAGCAACCTAAAACTATTAACGATCTCAATCTCTTCACCATCCATAGTGATGCTGCCAATTGGCCCAGTGGTGAGAATCTCTGTGTTCTTGATGTTGAGCTTCAGTCCATATTAAAGGCTGCAGTCCTTGACCTTCTGCAGCAAATGCTTTAGGTCCTCCTCAGTTTCAGTGAGCAGGGTTGTGTCATACTCAGAATGCTGGTTGCTTATTAATCTTTCTCCAGTCCTGATTCCACATTCCTCCTCATACAGCCCAACCTCCCGGATGGTCTGTTCTGTGTATAGATTGAAAAGGTATGGAGACAGAATACATCTCTGGCATACACCCTTCCTGATTTTGAATCATGCAGTGTCTCCATGTTCTGGTCTGACAATTACAAGTTCAAGCTGAAGTTGAAGAAAATGAAATCAAATCCACAGGAACCAAAATTTGACCTTAAGTCTATCCCACTCAAATTTCAAAACCCTCTCAGGAACAGGTTTGAGGCCTCGGACACCAATGAGGGAAGACCAATTGAGCTGTGGGAGGGTATCAAGAATATCACCCATGAAGAATGCAGAAAGTCATTACAAAGGCAGAAGGGGAAGAAAAGACCAAGATGGATGTCAGATGAGACTCTGAACATTGCATTAGAGTGCCGAGAAGCCAAAGCTAAAATAAGAAATTAAGAAGCTGAACAGAAGAGTTCAAAGGGCAGCTCAGAAAAAAAAAGGGGGGGCAGTTCGGGAGGACAAAGCAAAATATTATAATGAACTGTGCAAAGAGCTGGAGTCAGAAAATCAAAGGGGCCGAACTCACTCAGCATTTCTTAAGCTGAAGGAACTGAAAAACAAATTCAAGCCATGAGTGGCTATACTTAAGAATGCTTTGGGCAGAGTATTAAATGATCCAGGAAGTATCTCAAGAAGATTGTAAGAGTATACAGAGTCATTGTACCAAAAGGATTTGGTGGATTCAGAAGAATTTAATGAAACAACATGAGCAAGAGCCTATGGTGATAAAGGAAGAAGTTCAAGCTTCTCTGAAAGAATTAGAAAAAAACAAAGCCCTAGGAATTAATGGCATACTAATTGACATATTTCAACAAACAGACGCTGCCCTGGATGTGCTCACCAGATTGTGTCAAGAAATCTGGAGGACAGCCAGCTGGCCAACTGACTGGAAGAGATTTATATTTGTTCCCATTCCAAAGAAAGGTGACTCAACAGAGTGTGGAAATTATTGAACAATATCATTAATAACACATGCAAGCAAGATTCTGCTGAAAATTATCCAGAAATGACTGGAGCAGCACGTCAGCAGAGAACTGCCAGATGTGCAGGCTGAGTTTAGAAGAGTCTGTGCTATTAGGGATATTATTGCTAATGTTAGATGGATCTTGGTTGAAAGCAGAGAGTGCCAGAGGAATGTCTATCTGTTTCTTTGACTATGCAAAGGCATTTGTGTGGATCACAGCAAACTGTGGCTCACTCTGAGAAGAATGGGAATCTCAGAACATTTATAATTTGTTTTAGTTGTGGAGAATATATGCAACAAATTGTGCACCTCCCCCACCAAAACTGAAACAAATAATAAACACCTCCAAGCATGTACCAACTCAGTGTGTACAATTTAGTGCATCCATTCTCATCCTTCCTCTCAGAGTTGTCCTTCCTTCATGAACATAAAATCATTGCCACTAGGTTTCTGTCTAATTTTTCAAGTAGCTGTTATTAGTCATGTCAATTTGATTCCAAATAGATAGTTCATGATATAACATAATGCTCAAGATAGTCCTTTTTTTCAATTGTGAAACTAAGTTATTGCTTAGTTTTAAGAAGACTTCGGGGGTATTTTTGATTTAACGTTTAATGGTTGTCACAAGGTAGTAGTGCAAGGATTAACCCACTATCCATGATTCCAGAAAGTTTAGAGTCCAGGAAGATTTGAAACTCTTTTCTGTACTTCCCCCCATTTTAATCAGAATTCTTCCAAGAAATCTTTGATACAAGTATTCGGTAATTGTAGTCAGGCACCATCTAGTTCTGCTGGTCTCATGGTAGAGGTGGCTGCTGTTCTTGAAACAGCCACACCCACATCCTCTTTCTATTTCTTACTCTCCTTCTTCCTCTGTTGGTCAAGGTGACTAAAGATCAGTTGCTGTGCCTTGGCTGGCTGTTTGCGTGATCTGGGGTTCTTGGGCCCATGTTGGACGTCACTTTCTTTGGAAGGATGACAAGACATTACAACGTACTGCAGGCTGACCATACAGTCTCGTGTGCCTGTTCCTTTCTACCTCTGAAGGGAGAAGCGTGGCATCTTTGGGAGAAGGCAAAATGGGTTTCTAGATTCTTGGGTGGAAGGAACTACTTTAAGATTACATGTTTTGTTGTTGGGTTTCTTTTTTTTAAGAATGAATATAGTACCACTGCAAACATGCTTTGTGAAGCACAATTATGTGATAGAAGTAGGTGGGAAATCAGGACTATGAGATGAATTTGAATGTGTTGCTTTAAATAAACTACGTACTCTCTCTGGGCAATGCCATCCTGATCTGTAAATAATCAGGTTAGAAATATTAGATATTCTCGAAAGATTTTTTTCACTCTTTAAAATATTTTTGTCCACTTAATTGTACGTTCTGGTTTTATGCCGTTTGCTTTTAATGCTCTCTATGAGCTCTGGTGGCCTAGTGGCATGAAGTTGCAGTGCAATCCTCTCTATGAGCTCTGGTGGCCTAGTGGCATGAAGCTGCAGTGCAATCCCAGAGGTACGTCGTTCAAATCCACCAGATGCTGTGCTGGAGAAGGAGAGGCAATCTCCTCCTGTACCAGTCAGATCCAATTTGATGGTACACACACACACACAAGATAGTGGCCAGTCACTTAATCACTTTACCATCCTCTCTCTTCCTCTTTAACCTAGCTATTGAGAACCCTCATTGTTTTTTTTAGATGGTAATCTTTGTAATTGAGGGTCTTTGTCCCTTCTCTTTAACTGTGTCTGTTTAAATGCTCTTTCTGTGTCTGACTGATTCTACTATCCCTTAAATTTTTGTGTAATTAGGTAGTTATTTAGATTTGCCATCCCTTCTGCAAAATTCCCAGATCTTTGACGGTTGCTACTGTTAGTTGTGAAGTTGCTTCTGACTTCTGGCAACTCCCTGTGTGCGGAATAGAGCCGTCGTGTAGGGTTTTTAGGGCTGGCATCTTCCGGAAGCAGGGCACCAGACCTGGCTTCCAGGGCCTCTGGGTAAGTTTGGACAACTAATCATTTTTGGCTAACAGTCAAGTCCTTGGAAAGCGAAAATTGATGTGTTACGAAGACGGACTTCGGGAGATGAAACTTTCCCAAATGAATACTAGGAAGAGAAATGACTCTCAAAATTCCCCTCGCTGCTGGCGAGTCAGAACTCAGAGCTGACCCTCCAGCAGGATTTCAGAGTCTATACATCCCACAGGAGGAGATTGCCCATTTTTCTCCTGAATGAGAAATTACTAGGAAGAAGATAAAGAAAAAAAAAGATATGTATCTTCAAACCATACCCACCGCTGTCCGCCAACTCCCTGCTCCGGGTTGATTCTGAGTCAGTCCACTTCCACTGTAGCCTTCACAGGACACTGCCCTTCTTTCTTTTTTTAAAAAAAATTTATTTATTTATTTATTCATTCATTTATTATTAATGTCAATGAACATCTACAGAGATTTTGGACTTCCATTCATTCATTGTTGCATTTTTCTCCCCGCCCATCCCCCCCACCCCCAGTTCACTTCTCTCCTTGAAAAGCAAAAGAAAAACTCCTTCATTGGTACACAAGCCCTTCTTTCTAGCAGGAAGCAGCTGGTGGATTCAGATGGGATCTCTCCGTCTCTCTCTCTATCTGTATATCTATCTCATGTATATTATACATACATATGAACACAGTTGCTGTCTTCTATATGATCAAGTTGGAACCCACCCATAGCTGACTGTCTGACGTATTTTCAGAAGTAGTTAATTACAAGGGAGGAGATTGCCCATCCTTCTCCCATGGAGCATCTGGGGATTCATGTCTTCAGGGTTGAAGCAGCTTCTTGCCACTAGGCCACCAGCATTCCATGAAAACATATATAGATATAGATAGATAGAAATATATATATAGATATGTATGTGTGTGTATTGCAAACACCAAAGCCTCAAAACAGCAAACTCCATGAAAAAAACTCATTGCTGTTGAAAGAAGCAACTCCTCGCTGACCCTTCAGGAGGTGTTCAGAAGCTGTAAATCACAGGAGAGTATACATTTTTCTCCCTTAGAGCCCCTGGCAGATTAAAATTGCCAGAGAGTTAGCTCATTTTTTTTTTTCATTAAGGGGTTGACAGTACAACTCTTTACAGGCTAGGCCACCAGAGTTCCCCCTCGCCATTTGATTTAAAAATACATATGTGTGTGTGTGTGTATATATGTATGTGTGTTGCTGTTGTGTACCATAGAGTCAGAACTGACCCATAGCTGACTCTTTGGTGGGTTTTCACAGGCAAGTGAGTTAATCATGCAGAAGGAGATAGCCTATCCTTCTCCCATGGAGTATCTGGTGGCCTTGAACTGTATGCCTTCAGGATTGCAGCGTAGCTTCTTGCCACTAGACCTCCAGAGCTCTCTCGTGCTCATGCGCTCTCTCTCTTTCTCTCACTCTGTCTCTCTCTCCGTCTCTGTCTGTCTATCTATATCTATCTATCTATCTATCTATCTATCTATCTATCTATCTATCTATCTATCTATCTATCTATCTATCTCGCCACTCATGATAGACAGTGTTTAATGGAGCTTCCCAATTAAAACAAGCTTGGAAGCACGAGTGGTATCCACTTCCAAAATGGCTTGCATCCAGAAACTCTATGAACAGTGCTCAGGTCTTTCATTCATAGGGTCGCTGTGAGTCGTCTACAACTCGACGGCATGTAACAAAACAACATCTCTGTGTGTGTATAATGTACTTATGTATATATTAACTGGAGCCCTGGGGCACAGTGGATTGCTGAGATGTTACTGGTTTGAATTCACCAGCTGGCTTGCAGGACACAGGTGAGGCAGTCTGCTCTCGAGACTCACACCTTCACTCACTCTATGGGACAGCTGTATCCTGACATATAGGGTTGCCCTGAGTTGGAATGGACGACAGTGGGTTTGGGTTTTTGGTTTATGTGTGTGTATGTGTATACTTGTATGTTATATTGTATCTAAGCCTTGATCTTTCTGTCGGTGGTTTCATCCACTGCAGCGTTTTCTGAAGGGTGCAGGAAGTGACCCACCCCATCTGCAGTCTTCTTGAATGAATTAAATCTCATTAGTGGAGGCTCCATGCCTTGAATTGCGGATTGTGAACATTTGGAAACTAGTATTGTTTCCTCTCCTGAATGGCCTTCTGTTTAGACAGGGTTTAGTAAAACCAGCAGCCCAACCAACGAAAATACTGCCGTTTATAGGATGGAGGAACCACATGGCTTAATGCATTAAAGTCTGTGACGCAGGCCGCCTAATTCAAACCCACCCACTGCAGGAAGACAGCCTTTTCCAGCCCCTTCCCAGCTCCTCTATTCAATTTGTAGGTTCCCTTACTCAACCAACACTTTTTTGTGTGTGTGGACTAATTTCCCCCCAGTCCACCAGTGTTAGATTTATTACAGCATCTGTGGGCTGCTCTCATGCAAGCCCAGTTCTCCTCTACCTCTCTTAGGTGGGTAGATGCTTTGCCCTGCTGTGGTGGAGAGAAAGCTAGCATGCGGCAGTTCTTCGGGGGGGGGGGGGAGACACCTTGGGGAATTTAATTTAGACGCTGCGTGGACATGCCCAGGAACAGACAGCCCAGGGGCCCCAACAGGCTTTGTGTCTGTTCAGGAAAAGTTTTTCCTGGGGATACAGGAGCCTGGAGGCCTCACCCTGGGCCCCTCCACCCTGTACTTCCTGGACTTTTCAATGGCAGATGGCGTGTGACTGGTTTCCCATGGACGCTGTGTGTGGGGCACCCGTTCCCCTCGGCTGATTCCCTCTCCACACAGCTTCATGGTGCAGGCTTTCCTGCTGTCTTAGCTCCAGCTCATGGAATCCAATTTATCAGGATTGATCGATTTTTGAAGAAAGAAGATAAAATAATAATGGCGTCACTGGCCCACAGAAGGAGTACCCAAGAGTGAAGTGCGCTGTGGCTGGCATGTGGTCACTAACTACCGCTCCCAGAAGTCCCCGTGACCCAGGCCCCAGAGGTCACAGCAACCCCTTGAGGTGGCAGTCAGTACCCCAGTTATGCAGCCCTGTCACATTACAAAGTGTTTTTCAGATACTTTCTCAGTTGTTTTGGAGCATTAAGTGTCCAGTTGTTGTTGTTGTTGTTGTTAGGTGCTGTCGAGTCCGACTCCTAGTGACCCTGTGAACCACCCTGCCCTGTCCTGTGCTGTCCTCATCGTCTCTGACACACGTGAGCCCATTGCTGCAGGTGCTGTGTCCGTCCATCACATTGAGAGTTGTCTTCTCATCCTCTGACCCTTCACCCTTCCAAGCATGATGCCCCTTTCCAAGCAATCAGCCTGCACAATGACGTTAATCAGAGTATAAAGGGACAGGCTTGGCTGGGCACAGAGCTCGGGGTGGGGAGTCCCTGGCTTGCACCGTGACACTGTACAGGTAGATGATCAGGAATGACTTGGATGTGTTTCTATGACGGGAGCTTACGTTAGTTTTCACAGACTCCGCCTTCAGAAGAAGAGTGCTTTGTGTCAGGAGGGATGGACTTGAACATGGCCATAGCGGCTTCGTGTGCTCAAGCCTGCTAGGTCTGGGTCTCCTGGGGTGATGGTCCCATCTGTGGTTCCTCACATCTCCAAGGCCAGTCATGGAGGGCACATGCTGGTGGATGGGCAGGGATTGAGTAATTGGATCTGAATTTCCTTCCCAGCTCTTCCTGATGAAGCCAGCTAAGGAAGGGATGCCTGTGGTGGAATCAGCCCATGCTGGGTTTGGAAAACCCAGGAAAAAATGAGATGTCTCCTCTCATCCTTTGGCTGTTTGCTCTGTTCTGCTCCTATCCACCACCATCTCCTGTGGTCGGTGGTGTCACCAGGTCTAGAAATCAGGATTCCTGGTACCCAGAACACAGCTTCTTTTCAAGGAGGGTGGGATGGAGTGGAGAAAGCCTGGAAGGTAAGAGCAAAGCAGGAGGTGAGAGTGGAAGATCAGGCAGGTGAAGGGCCACAGGGAAGAGGCTGAGGAGTTCATGGACTTAGCGCTGAGAGGAACATACCTGATCCTTCTCCTCTGACCCTAACTGGGACTCAGGTGTGTGCGTGTGTATACATGTTCCTTCAACACATGGTCTAAAGCACATACAGAATGCAATACATGCCTAGGTGCTGTTCCAGTTACTGAGATGCCACATCTTTGTCCTGGAGAAGTTCTTTGATAAGTAAAGGTCTTAGTGGTGAGGTGAGTGTGTAATTTGTTTTCACCTGGATGGAGATGTGGAGGAAGGCTTTAGGAAGGCTTGGCGCTGTGGAATTGTGGAATCTGGTGATGCCAGTTGAAGTTTTCTAGCATTGCCGAGACCCATAACTGCCCCCACATGAAATGTTATGAGGATGATGGCAGGATGCGGAGAATTCTGGTTTAAAGGAGCGGGTCACAGAATTGCAGATGTTCTTGAGAGATCAGAACATGACCTGTCATCTGTCAGTGAGTGTCAGCACCACATGGGTCCCACAGTGTTTGAAGCCCTGCTCAGTGACTCAGTGACATCTGAGGAAGATACAGATAGACCCTGGGGTTTCAGAAGCTGCACAGTCTGTAGAACATGCCTTCCTTCCATGCGTATCCCTGGCCCTCGGACCCTGGATGGTGGTGTTCCCAGCCTATAAATACAGGGCCTGGTCTGTTGGCAGTACCTCTGAACAGCAGAGAAGAGGTGCTGGGAAGAGCTGCTTCTTGTAGTGTTTTATTCTGGGGACAGGAGTGGGCACTGGATCAAAACAGCCCCTGGTCATGCTTCTAGCAGGTACCCCAGCACATTAAGGGGTGAAGGAGAGAAAAGCATTGCGTTTGCTATAGCTATAACCTTTAGACTCCCTACCACAAAGATATCTTGAGACCATTTGCCTTTAAACAGTGCAAGATCCAATAAAAATAAAAGGATCCACATACGATTCCTATTTCCATCATTCATTTATGAGGCGGAAGTGGTATGTTCTGCATTGTAATTTCATACAGCTTTTGGTTTGTAAATCTGTTTTTTTTTCTCCCCAACAGTTAAAAATGAGTGATTAACAAATAGGCTAGGATTGGTTCCAAGTATGTTGCTTGGTTTTGTGTTTTTTTAGAACCTTCCAGGTTTAATATTTAATATAACTATGTGTCCAGGTTGAGGCATTCTGATGGTTCTTTTCTTTGTGCTATTTGATGCAGTGTTTATGTGCTGTTCTGCACTCGCTCCATTCACTGGGGCATGGGTTTGTACAGAAGAAATGAGTTTCGTTTCAAGAAGTTGGGGTCTGGCAGGCCTGTGAGTTCTCCTTATAACAACACGGCCGGGCAGGAGGGGCGGATCCAGCCCTCCCAGGGAAGAGGAGTAACTCAATTGACATTCCGTTGTAATTTAGCAGTCAGTTAATGGCCACTTACTGGAAAATGTTACCAGGCTCTGCGGTGAGCGTTGTTAGAAGCTGAATTACTCTGCGTGTTTCCCCAGAGTCCTTTCCTTCCCCCTTTTCGCCTCAAGTAGACACTCTAAGCAGCAGGAAGTGGGATGATGTTGCAATCACTACTTCCCTGCTCTTCTGTATTATTTATTTTGTGTTTCAAAAATAATCATACTGCCTTCAGTGGTGGGAGAGGCAGGCCAAGACCCGGGGTCACTGGGTTATTTTGTTGGGTGGCCTCAGCCTGACAGTGCCCAGATGCTGCCAAGAACCAGTGCCAAAGGGTGTGCATTCTCCTTGCAATTAATTCGAGTCACCTGAGCTGGATGCTGGTCGGTCTCTTGTCTTGGCCCAGGCGGTGATTTCAGACGGCTGGCCCCTTTCCTGGGCTGCAGAGCCTTTGATGGGCCAGCGAGATAATGGAAGAACACGAGAGGCTGAGTCAGAGCTTGGGTCGAATCCCAGCGTTGCCATGCACACGCTGTCTGGGACTGCTTGCTTAACCTCTCTGAGCCTACCTGCTGGGGAAGATAGATACCTGTTCAGGGAGGTGGGGAGAAGGGAGAAGGTCAGTTACGTAAAGGTAAATGGAAGCTGCCAAGCCAGTGCCTGGAACATGGTAAACACTTAGCAGAATTTCCTCCTGTTCTACACTGCCAACTTCAACAGCAGCAAGGGGCTTTGCCAGGTAGGAGGGTTGAGAGCTGAGGGAGTAGTGAAGAGAAAGATCTACTTGATTTGTTTCCTCTTGGCCCAGAGATACCAGCCCATTTTCCTTCCAGACGAAGAAGATTGAGGGCAAGACCCGAGACACAGTGTCTGTGTTGAGCTGCAGCAGATCCAGTTGGTTCCTACCTCTCAGTTTTTATTTTTTATTAATTTTAATGAAAGTTTACAGAGACTTTGGATTTCCAGTTATTCATTGCTTCACTTTTCTCCCTGCCCACCCCTCCCCCCAATTCACTCTTCTCCTTGAAAAGAAAAAGAAAAACTCTTTTATTGTTATGCAATCCCCCCACCCCCACCCCATCCACTCCACGATGCAGCCTTCACTCTGGACTTCTGTAGGACAAGAATACCCATTCATATGTCCCTTTTAAACAGTTCGCTCCCTCATCTGTTTCAGTGCAGTTTGGTGGAATAGCAGGAAGCATGGTGCCTCCAGCTGCACTGAGTATGTATTTGAGTGTGTATTGACTGGTCTTCCAGGATCCCTGGTGTCATAATGGGGAAGGCATTTGACTGCTAACCAGAAAGTCAGCAGTTCAAACCCACTTCCTGCTCCTTGGAAGAAGGATGTGGAAGTCAGTTTCTTTAAGACAACAGTCTTGGAAACCCTCCAGTTCTGCTCTGTCTTGTATGAGGAACCGCAGTTGACTCCACAGTAATGGGTTTGGGTCTTTTTACCAGGCGACTCTATACTGTTATGGCCACAGCATTTCACTTATAGGTCATGTTTTCAGCTCCCTGGACCTCTTTGGGGTCTGCATCCTTTCTGTAATAGGTGAAGTGATTGTCTCCAGCCCTCACATACGAAGGTAGCCATCCCTCTTTCTCCCGGCATGAGCTGAGGAAGTTTTCCAGGCCACTTGCTCCTTAGTGGCTCCCGAGGGTAGAATCTGAAGCTCTGGTGAATGGCTGAGACTTTGCCTCTGGGCCCCATCCTGGAAGGTCTACCTGGGCACAGCCTGCAGCAGTGCATGGAAGGGGCAGGCTCACCTCAGGGCCCCCGTGGACTCCACACAGGACTGACTCGCACTAATTGACAAGTCTGTTTTCTTCCTCTTCCCTTCCTTCTGCATCCAGAGTACAAGAAGAAATATGGTGAGGAACACGGCTCCTGCCAGGCTGGGATCTCGGGCTTCTTCACTGAGGTGGGTGCTGGCTCTTGGGACCTTTTTGTTGTTTCGTTGGTGTTAGTTTCCTTGATTGTTATGATATGGTGACCCCTTGAGATGGAACTTTGGTGTCGCGGAAACGTGCACAGTGAATGAGAAGATTCTGGCTCTCACAGCCAGGGGAGGGTCTGTGAATCTGGTGAGGGACCAGCTGGCCAGAGACCACTGCACGGGGGGCTGGGAGGGGCGGCTAATTGGGAGGGTACCCTGCCCCCTCATTTTGATAATTTCTGTAGGAATCAGTGTGACGTAGAGATTTTTTTGAGACTCGTGGAAGGAATTGATGAAAAGGTATGTGAGTAAACAGTATCAAATGATCTATAGAAAGTGTCTATATCCTTAGATAATTTTAACTTCAGATCCTTGCTTGGTGGAGAGACCTGAGTTTACATATATCCAAACCTTCCCTTTTCTCAAACTTAGAGACCCATCGGCTGAAAGCATCTGTGCCTAATGCAGAAGTAGCATGTTCTTGGGCTTGTAGTGGACTTTTAGGGACTGTTGTTTGATGTTAATCTTCTGTTTACCCTTTTTACCAACCCCACACTCCATTTCTCAAACATTTTTATGACCCTGTCTGTCCTGGGCAGAGTTCACTGCTAGACCTTGTAAGTGGAATGCCTCGCCATCTAGTTACTCAGGGGAAATGTTAAAAGACAAATACCCCAAACACCTTCTTCTTACCTCTAATTCATCTGCATACCTGTCATTTTATCCTCCCAAACACATCTCAGATATGAAGCCTTTTGCTGTTACTGTCCCCTTCATGAGGGAGCTCTGCTGGCCTCGTGGTAACAAGCTGCGCTGCAATCCCAAAGATACGTGGATTGAATCCACCAGCCGCTCTGTGGGAGAAGGATGGGCACTCTCCTCCCAGGCAATTAACTGCCTCTGAAAACCTGCTGGAGGGTCAGCTCGGGTCGGTTCTGACTCTGGAGTAAACACCAACACCAGCACCAACGCCAGTTTCCTTCGTCACATTCACCACCACCTCCATAAACACTGCTGCCACTATCACTGCCACCCTCATACCATTATCACCCCAGCTTACCAACACTGCTGCCACCACCTCCATCGTGGCTGCCATCTCCACCACCATTACCATCCCCATAATTGGTACGGCCACCTTCATGACTGTCACTTCCACCGCCACGTCCATCTAGCACCACCACTTCCATTACTACCACCACCTCCATTACCAACACCCCCGTTACCACCACCACCTCCATTACCAACACCCGCGTTACCACCACCACCTCCATTACCAACACCTCTGTAACCACCACCTGCATTACCAACACCTCCATTACCAACACCACCTCCATTACCAACACCTCTGTAACCATCACCTCTATTACCAGCACCCCCATTACCACCACCACCTCCATTACCAACATCTCTGTAACCACCACCTCTATTACCAACACCACCGCCATTACCAACACCTCTGTAACCACCACCTGCATTACCAACACCCCCGTTACCACCACCACCTCCGTTACCAACACCCCCGTTACCACCACCACCTCCATTATCAACACCCCCATTACCACCACCACCTCCGTTACCAACACCCCCGTTACCACCACTACCTCCATTACCAACACCCCTGTTACCACCACCACCTCCGTTACCAACACCCCCGTTACCACCACCACCTCCATTACCAACACCCCCGTTACCACCACCACCTCCATTACCAACACCCCCATTACCACCACCACCTCCATTACCAACACCCCCGTTACCACCACCACCTGCATTACCAACACCCCCGTTACCACCACCACCTCCGTTACCAACACCACCTCCATTACCACCACCACCTCCATTACCAACACCCCTGTTACCACCACCACCTCCATTACCAACACCTCAGTAACCACCACCTGCATTACCAACACCCCCGTTACCACCACCACCTCCGTTACCAACACCTCAGTAACCACCACCTGCATTACCAACACCTCCATTACCAACACCACCTCCATTACCAACACCCCCGTTACCACCACCTCTGTAACCATCACCTCTATTACTAACACCCCTGTTACCACCACCACCTCCATTACCAACATCACCTCCATTACCACCAACATCTCTATTACCACCACCACCTCCATCACCAACACCTCCATTACCAACACCTCTGTAACCACCACCTCTGTTACCAACACCTCTGTAACCATCACCTCCATTACCACCATCTATTACCACCAATGCCATTTCTACCATCTCTGTTACCACCTCCTCCATTACTACCATCCATTGCCACTACCTCCATTATTACCACCTCCGTTACCACCACCATCTCCATTACCACCTCCACCATCACCACCACTACCACCTCCAGTACGGCCACCACCTCTTTTATGGCTCGCATCTCCACTATCATTATCCACCACCCCATTATCATCATTACAACCACCTTCTGTGTAGAAAGATGTTATTAGAAGATATTTGAATATACTAAGTGAAGTAACTCAGTCTCATAAAGACAAATACTGTATAAGACCATTATTATAGAATGAGTACAAGGATCCAAGGAGGGGAGAGGGGAGCAATGGGGTGAGGATTGGGGGGAGCAGAGCGGTGATAGGGGAGAAGCAGTGGGGTGAGGATGGGGGTGCTTAATCATGGGGTGGCACAATTTGATGGGTGGAGGGAGGGGTGGGTAAAGGAAAGGGGAAAGATCTGGTGTGAAAGACAGTGTAGATGAACTTTGTAAGTAAATCAGCATAAAATAATAATAATAATAATAATAATAATAATAATAAATGTGTATTCATTCATGTATTCATGTGTGGGCTAGGACTCAGGTTGAGTAAAAAGCTCAGATTTGGCCATTGGCGGCAACACTCTGAGGAGATTTCACGTGCTCGGAGTTCCATGTAAGAGGTGGCTACTTTGGTCTGAGTGGGAGGAGGTGGGTTTGGCAGGAGAGGCAGGAAGGAAAGGGGTGTGGATGGAAAACCCAGGTGGGTGTGCAAAGCTCAGGATGCCTGGAGGTGAGGGGGCCCTAAGTGCTTGCCGGGCTCACAACAAACTGAGGCAGGAATGGGACGTGCAGGGGGACAGGAGAGAGGTGGTGGACGGGGTGGGAAGGCAGCCCCGCGATGGCTACTCCATCCTCTGATGCCTGGGGATTCTGGGGTTTGACCCCCACTTCATTTCCCAGGCTCCTGAACCTCATAGACAGGAGTTCTTTGAACTCTTTGCCTCCCTCGTTTCTGGAGCTCCAGCTATTTGAGACTGGGCAGGAAATGCGGTTGGTGGGGTCAGGCTGGCCCTGCTCCCCCTTGCTGCCCGCCTGCCTACCTCATCACTCAGGCCTTGTCTTGGCTGTGAGTCCTCAGCTCCCCTCCCAGGACAGGCAGCCGCTTCCCGAGGGGGTCAGACTTCTGTGGCCTTCCGGACATGACCATGCTGCCCTGAAGTATTCTGACCCGCAGTGCCTGTTTGACCTGTAGGCCGCTGACCCTGGGGTTATCGAAGTCCTTTCAGTTATGGACTCCACATGAGTTTCAGTCCGTCATTGAGTTTCCTGGGAACTTTATGTTTTGTGTAGACCGAGATAGCAGAGGAGTAGATAGTTCACAGCAAGAGAAGACTTTGTTCCTGGTCTATGTAGAGCATTCGTTTAAGAGCTTTGTTTTGATGTCTGTGGGCTAATTGGGTCCAGCTGTGGAGAGTCAACAACTGTTGTGTCCATTTGGGTGCAAGTGTGACCCACACAGTCTTCTGTTGCAGATTTCTGGCCCAGTTACTCATGCCAGCTTGCAGAGTGAAAAGCCCTTCACTCCTCTCAGGCACACCCAGACACCCCGCAGTCCCTGGAGACAGTGCTAATACAGGCATGTCAGGAAGAGGCCCACACTGGTGGCTTGCTACGGAAGGAGCTCTGCTTCATGCAGCTGGAGTTGCCATGGATTTAGGGCTGGCCCAATGGTGGCAAACAACGATGAAAAGATTAGGTCATCCGAATGCACCCTGTCAGCTTCCCTGTGTCCCAGAGAGCCTTGAAAGACCGCTGGGTGCTCACAGGCTTGGCTTATGGAACACGGCAGGGGGAGAAGGCTCTGTACTGTGCGTGTAAGTGCTGTGGAGACCATCGCTCTTTATGTTGGTTGGTGCCCTGTGTGTTTGGACACTGTTTACAGATTCCAAGTTCAAGGCCCGGAAAAATTCCTTTGCTTTGACCGAATGATCATGTGCCTGCCTCACACCCTGCTAGAGCTCACGCCATCCTTGACCTAGAAGAGACGTGTATAAGAGGAAAGAATTAATGCACAGCTCTACTTTGCCTTGATGACTCCTGGGTGCAGGAAGTGGTCCATCTTTTTTATTTTATTTTATTATTTTTGTGTGTGTACCGTCAAATCGAATCTGACTGGTACAGGAGGAGATTGTCCCTCCTTCTCCAGCAGAGCATCTGATGGATTTGAACCATGTACCTCTGGGATTGCAGTGCAGCTTCCTAGAAGTGGTCATTTTTATAAAACCAGAAGATAGATGCCTTTTAGAATGCCTGGCTTGTCACCAGCAGCCCCTTTCACAGGGATTAGAGTCTCAGAGCCTTAAAGTTCACCGCTCGTCAGCACCCACCCTCCTCTCGTTCCCAGGCTGACCACAGGGTGTGTATTGTTCATGACATTGACCCATCACTGCAGCCTTTGCATTCTTGCTCTCTCTCTCTCTCGTATTCTCTCTGCCCCATCAACCTCATTTTCTCTTGTTTTTGCCTTTGGCTGGCACTTGTGCCCTGGGAATTCTGCTGTGACTTTATGGATTGTCATTAGAACCTCAGAATTCTGGTGACAGGACCTAGCATCTAGGGACAGAAAGCACAGTTGATGAGAGTATAGGAACCCAGCTTTGCCTAGAAAGACCAGCTTCTGAAATGTCGCAGGGGTGGGAGTGGGGTCTCTGCGGCCACTGGGAAACTTGCTGTGTATGACCATCAGAGTCATGACCTAGACAGTGCCTGTGGTCTCTAGTAAGCCCAGGTGGCCTGCACCTGCACTGGGGGGCTGTGCTTAGTAGAGGGACTTCGAGCAAGCTTAAGTAGTGTTGTTATGCGCCGTTGAGTTGCTTACGACTCATAGTGACCCTGTGCTCTATAGCTCTGAACCCTGCTCTGTCCTGAGCCAATCTCATTGTCTCTGACACACCTACCCTCATTTCCTCAGTTACTGTATCAATTAATTCACTCATCTGGTGTCTTACTTTCCTGTGCTGTCCCTCAATCCTTCCAAGCATGATATCCCTCTCCAAAGACTGGCCCCTCCTGGCTACCTGCCCAAAGTAGGTGAGAAAGAACTTCAAAAATTCTTGCCTCCAAGGAGCAGTCTGGTTTCACCCTCTCTAGGACAGACCTGGTAGTACTCTTGGAAGTCCATGGGATGTTCAAAACTCTTCTCCAGCACCACAGCTCAAAGACATCCATTCTTCTGTCATCCTTGGCCATTGCCCGGGTTTATATTCATATGAACTCCTTTGGAGGTGTGATTTTTTTTGTCGCCCTAAAACATCACCTCCCTGATCTTTTAACACTGACAATGCCCTCCAAAGGGATTTATTTACTTTTATGTCTGGCATTAACTTGAATCTGTAGTAATAAAATCCTCAAGTTCTTTGCCATCAAGTTGGAACCGGCTTAGACCTGGCCTTCCTGTGGATTTTTTGGGAGGCTGTGACCCTCATAATAGGAGATTGCCCATCTTTCTCCTGGGGCGTTTCTGCTGGATTTGAACTTGCCCGAAAGGTATCACTTTTGGGTTGGCAGCACTCAGTAAATATTGGTTGAATGAAAAATAACTGATTTTGGCTTTTTTAAAAAAAATTACTTTTGTTATTATATTTCAGTGTACTTTAGGAAATACAGATAACCAAAAAGAAGAGGTTCCCATAATTCTGTCACCCAGTAAGGGACAAAAATAGACATTTAAGGCACACCTGTATACCTGGTGTCTGTATATTTACACATACTTTTATGTTACAAAACATGGTCATAGACAACATGTTGTTTGATACTGTACTTTTCATTCAATAACAGATTATGACTCTGTCAATGCAGTTAGCTATTCTTCTGCAGTATTTTTTTAATTATTATTCATTTTAATGAAGATTTACAGAGACTTTGGATTTTTCATTCATTCATTCATGATTGCATTTTTCCTCTGCCCACCCCCTCTCTGCAGTATTTTCTATGTTACATGGAATTCTTTTGAATGAATGGATCATAATCTACAGATCCAATTGTTAGATGTTTAATTTTTTTCCAGCCTTTGATTAGCCCAGTTAGTTTTCATCTTCTTGTGACCCTGACTGTGCCGTAGCCCAGGCTGATTTGTTGGACATTTGAGTCGTATTAAGCGCTTAGAATGGCCAACAGCACTGGTCACTAGATGTTCTTGTAGCATCGACATGCTGTTGGACCTGTTGAAGATGCAGGGTCATTGCCTCTAAGCTGTATGTGGAAAACGTGCTGCATTTTATTATTCTTGTGTTTCTTTCTAGAGATAGTATTGTGCTTCCTGGGGCCCCTTCACTTTCTGGTCTATTTTCTTCCCTTAGTTGGGCCTTTAGAGTCGCTAGGTTCTGTTCTTCTGTGTGGATAGTGGGCGCTGGTGTTCAGTAATTCATGCTTTAAAACAGTTCCTTAGAAGAGGGTTTTAACTGAGGACTGGAGAGGATTTTCTTGCTTTTCTCTTATATAAGTTTTTTTAAAAAATTGTGACTCTGTGTGTGTAGTTGTTGCTGTGTACTGTCAAGTAAGAAACAATTCATAGTTGACTCTGCAGAGGGTTTTCCGAAGTAGCAAATCATTTGGAAGGAGATTGTCCATCTTTCTCCTGCAGAGTGGTTGATGGATTTGAACCTCGTGCCTTTGGGTCCGCAGCACAGCTCCTTATCACTAATCCACCAGAGCTCTATATATTTGTATGTTGTTGTGGTTGTACCGCAGAGTTGGAACCAGCTCATAGTTGACCCTGCAGCAGGTTTTCAGAGGCAGTTAATCGCACAGGAGGAGACTGCCCATCCTTCTCTCACGGAACTGGTGGCCTTGAACTGTGTGCCTTTGGGATTATAGTGCAGCTTCTTGCAACAAGGCCACCAGAGTGAGAAATATATGTTGTTGTTGTTGTTATGTGCCATCGAGTCATCTGAGACTCATAGTGACCCTATGTACAACAGCTCTAAACTCTGCTCTGTCCTGTGCCAATCTCACTGTCTCTGACACTCCCATCCCCCGATTATCCCAGTCACTGAATCAATCCACCTCACAGAGGAATACACACACACACACACACACACACGTGCACACACACATATACAAACTCTGCCATTTTGACAAATTTTTATTTACTTTTTGAACAGTTAAAAAATCTTTTATTGCATTTTTGATGAAGGTTTATTTAGCAGTTTGGTTTCTCTTAATCAATTTCGACACCAGTGACCCGTTGCCTCAGTCTTTGTAGAAGCCGACTGCCACATCTTTCTCTCAAGAAGCAACCGGTGGACTCCAACCACTGACTTTGTAGTTCACAGTGTGACCACGCTCCTTTCATGAGCCGAGGTCCCTGGAATTCTGTGATTCAGGATAATGTCACAGGCTTTCCATGTTCTTGTTTGATCCTAGTAGAAGTATGTGCAGCCTCCTCCGTGGAGGGGACAGGGCCTAGTGTGTGACTTGTCTGCCACCTTGTACGTCTTTAGTCCAAAGATTCCCATCTGCACAGTAGATTATGAACTACCATGGGATGTGGTCAAGTGTGGTACTTTATTATTATTATTATTGCTGAGTTGAGAGAAGTCCTTGGTAAAGTAACTAATTGCATTCTGAATGGTACTGTGCTACTCATCGCACACACCCCAGGCCCTGTGTCCGCTTGTCCCCCTCTAACTTGGATTTGTATTTGATAGGAGCTGGTGGTGATGGGCGCGCCAGGGTCATTTTATTGGGCTGGGACGGTCAAAGTCCTGAACCTCACAGACAACACTTACTTCAAACTCAACGATGAAGTGATCATGAACCGGCGTTACACGTACCTGGGTGAGTACCTCGGGGAGGCTGCAGGTGAGGAGGGGAGAAACGGGAGAGAGATTGCTGCCAAGCTCAGGAATGACTGTTTCACTGCCAGAACAAAGAGCTTGTTAGCTTTTTCATTTGTTGTTCCAACTAGTGACACGTTTTAAAAATTAATTTTATTGAAAGTTTACAGAGACTTAGGGCTCCCAGTCATTCATTGTTGCACTTTTCTCCCTGCCCACCCCCTTCCCCCCAGTTCACTTTTCTCTTTGAAAAGTAAAACTCTTTTATTCTTATGCATTCCCTCTCCCCAAGTCCACTCCACTGTGCAGGCTTTGCTCTGGACTCCTCTCATGACAATAATACCTAATCACATATCCCTTTTAAACAGTTCTCTCCCTCATCTGTTTTAATGCAGTATACATCATTCCTCCCCTTCTTCTCTGTCTTCCCTCAAACCCAATGTCAGTCCCGTTTTATAACAGTGGCCCTATGCAACATTTGTCCTTTTGTGACTGAGATATTTCACTCTGCATAATGTCCTCCATGGTCATCCATTCTGTGTAATATTTCATGAGTTCCTTGTTTTTCAGTGCTGCACAGTATTCCATTGTGTGACTATACTAGAGCTTCTCTATCCATTCGTTTGTTGATGGACTGGGTTGTTTGACCAATTAGTGACACTTTTAACCGTGACACCTTCACCTCTAGCACCCAACACAGAAGATGCGATGTATTATCAGTTTGGAACTGACTTGTAGCTGACCCTCCAGTTGTTTTTAGACACAGTAACTCACACGGAAGGAGATGGCCCATCCTTATCCTGCAGAGTAACTGGTGGATTCCAACCACGTGCCTTTGGGATTGCAGGACAGCTTCTTACTACTAGGCCATCATTGCTGCCTAGCGTAGAGTATGTTATTGTTGTTGTTACGTGCCATGGAGTTGCTTGTAACTCATAGCGACCCCTTATACAACAGCCCTATATCCTACTCTATCCTGTGCCAATCTTATTGTCTCTTATATACCTACCTTCATTACCCCAGTCACGTAGTCAGTCTGTCTCATCGAGGGTCTTTCTCTCCTGCGCTGTCCCTCCACCCTTCCAAGAATGACGTTCCTCTCCAAGGATTGGTCCCTCCTTGCAACATGTCCACAGATGAAGCTTCAGCATCCTTGCCTCCAAGGAGCAGCCTGGCTTCACCCTCTCCAGGACAAACCTGTTTGTTCTCCTAGTCGTCCATGGTACTCTTCTCCAGCATCTATAGAGACCACGTCATTTGTGTCATTTAATTAAGCACTTGACCATCCAGGAAAGGAAATGCTTGATTTTCTTCTTTTCAGCAATTACTCAAGGTCAGATGCAAGGTGAACGCAGTTGCGTCCCGACTATCTGTGGAACATCTCTTTGCTTAGGATGAAGTTTCTGCTCCCTGGTTACACAATTGGTTACAAATAGAAATAAAAGGAAGCAGAGATTATCATGACGGAGGCCAACCTATGTTGAAGTTTAATTAAAGACTAAGAAGAGTTTTCAACCCTTTTAATCTTCCAGAAGGTAGATGGACACAGTTTAATTCAGGAGCCATTCAGAAAGGATTCCAGAACAGAGCCATTTCTGTTTAAGAACAGAGCTGCCTTTTCGTCTGTTTTGTAGAGGACAATTACAAGACTCTTTTCTTTAATCCATGCCCTGGATGCTGTGTAATTCAGATTTGAAACAGGGCTGAGTTTAGCAAGCCCTGAAAATGAGAAGGGAGCTCTGGTAGCCTCGTCCACAGAAGGTTGTTCTCCTGACAAAAATATGATGATTTTCTGACAGTTTGGATCCACCGATGACCCCGTGGGAGAAAGATGAGGCTGTCTCCTCCCACGTGATTAAAAGCCCCTGGAGTGTCAGCTATGAATTGGTTCTGACTCAACCACAATACGTTTATTGAGTTTTGCATGATGAGAAAGAGAAAATTGGTAGTTGAGTGGTGCAATTCTTGCCTTCTGTGAAGGAGACTCTGGTTTGATTCCTGGCCAGTGCACTTCATGTGTCAGTGGAGGTCAACAGCTGGAGAATAAATTAAGATACTTTGCTATATTTATCCAGTGGAGCACTAATCAGCAAAAAAAACCGAAACTAAAACCAATGGATGACTACTTATGTAGTCAACAACATGGGTGAATATTGTTGCATTGTTTTTATGCACCATTAAGTTGCCTGTGACTCATAGTGACTCTGTTATATTGACTGGGGTTTTAGACGCGTTCAGGGTGGTATGACCGTAGACGTGACTGGAGTTCAAGAATACACAAACCTAATTGATACAAATGTGATAAAATGATAGAAATCAGAAAAGTGACTACCTGGAGTTGGTATTGACTGGAGAAGGCTGTGAGGGAACTTTCTGGAATTTGCGTTATCTGTTCACATTAGCAGTCTTTGTCTGAATGATTGTTACAGGGTGATGACATGAGTTCCCGGACATCGAGCTCGATACTTTATGTGTATACTTGTTTCTGTATGAAAACTGTATCTTGAAAACAGGTGACAGGTTTAGAGTGCCTGAGACCTTACCTGTCTCAGAGAGGACATCCAGCACCCTTTCCTGTGCTCATGTGTTGGGAACACGCCTTTTGAGAGATGGATCACTTTAGCATGAGAAGACAGACACCTGCCATTGTTACTGATACTGCGTGGTTAAGGAATAACTGGGACAAAGCTCTCTGGATAGGGGGACATTTGTGAGAAATTTCTTGCACTGACGGATCATTTTCTTCCCCACCCTTCTCTTTCAACCCTGTCCCCGGTGTCCTCTCATCCCGTTCAGGCTATGCGGTGACGGCTGGTCATTTCTCTCACCCGTCCGCCACCGATGTGGTAGGAGGTGCCCCACAGGACGAAGGCATTGGAAAGGTGAGGAAAAACCTATGGAATTGGATGAGTCAGACCAGAAGGTGAAAGGTACTGTTCCTAATGGAGGGTTCGTTAACCTGCTCTGGTCTGAGTATTCTCCTGGGTGGCTGGCAGGTAAGAACTGAAGTAATGACGGTCTCTTTAACTGTCTCCTTCCAACCACTTCAAAGAGTTTCCTTTGACAGCTTAATCAGCATGTGAATACTTCTACTCTCAGACCTCTTTATTCTTTGTACATTTTCGTCTCAGATTTTTCTATAGCTGACTCTGTGTGTGTGTGTGTGTGTGTGTGAGATTTTCAAGATTGACGTCCATGACCCCACTGAGGGATGATATCTAATCCTTCCTGCCAATTTATTTCCAAGTGTAATTTGCCTAATGGAGCCAGGTCTAGTCCCAAGTCTTTAGGGCTTTATGTTATGTTTAGGATCTCGGATTTATTTCCCTAATGTTTTAGAGGAAGCCCTGGATTCTCAAGGTTGCTTTAACCCAAAGGCTCGCCCTGGGACTCTGTGAGCCTGGATTTCTTCCCTTAAAGTACTGATCAGACATAGTGGATCTAGGATTACTAAAGTCCCCTCTGGAGTTGTGACCGGTAAGGGCCCTGAGTGGAGCTCTAGTGATGTAGTCTGTTAAGAGATAGTCAAAATATCATGCCTTAGGGAGCTCTGGTGGCCTAGTGGCAAGACGCTCCACTGTAATCCCAGAGGTACGCAGTTCAAATCCACCAGATGCTCTGCTGGAGAAGGAGGGGGCAATCTCCTCCTGTACCAGTCAGATCTTATTTGACAGTACATGTAAAAAATAATACAATAAAAATTTAAAAAACACACAAAAGTATCATGCCTCAAATCTATCGCTGCTTTGCTGCAGAAAGACAGGCTGTCTCCCTCTGTGTGATTTAAGCCTTGGCAAATCCATTAGAGTCAGTTATGAATTTGTTCCAACTTGACATCAGTTGATTCGACTGACTGAAGAGCCCTGACCAGCTAAACTGGTTGGTTACAGAAAATTTAAATTGAATTGGCTGAATGGGTAAAGAATTTTGCATTTTCCACAAAACTCTCAGGTTGTCTGATGGTTAAAAGAGAAGACTGGCCTTTGGATGAGGGTCCTCGAAGGTGATCCTAACAGGGCCGAGGCTTGTCGAGGAGGAATCTGGATTCTGGGTAGGCCGTGGTGGTCTGAGACCGCTACTAATTGGTGCCTTGAGTCAGGATGTCATTCTGATGAGGCCTGAGGAACCACGTAGCTGACTAGGCCTGACTATGGTGTGCTCATGAGGCTCTGTCCCCTGGATTCTCCTGCACAGACACTGTGACTTGTTACCCATGTTTCTGGAGCACTGGTGGCCTAGTGGTAAGACACTGTATCGCAATCCCAAAGGCACACGGTTCAAACCCACCAGCTGCCCCAGAGAAGGCTGGACAGTTTTCTTTTATGCAATTCATTGCCTCTGAAAACCTGCTGGAGGGTCAGCTATGGGTTGGTTCCAAATCAACAGCAAATAAGCAAATCTATGTTTGTACAGAGCTCTGGTAACCTAGTGGTAAAGAGCTGTGCTGCCAACCCGAAAACTTGTGGTTCGAATCCACCAGCTGCTCCATGGGAGAAAGACGGACAATCTCCTCCTGTGCCATTTACTACCTCTGAATACCTGCTGGAGGGTCAGCTATGGGTCAGTTCCAACTTGAGACTATAGAACAACAACAGCAGCAGCAGCAGCACTCATGTTTCTGAAGCAGTTAATGTATCTGTCTGCGAATCAAAAGGCTGGAGGTTCAAGTCTACCTGAGGCATCTTGAAATATCTCGGGAGCTCTGGTGGCCTAGTGGCAAAAAGCTGTACTGCAATCCCAGAGATATGCAGTTCGAATCCACCAGATGCTCTGCCGGAGAAGGAGGGGCAATCTCCTCCTGTACCAATCAGATCCAATTTGACGGAACACACACACACAAGATAATAAAATAACATTTTATTTTAAAAAGAAATGTCTCATGACCTACTTCCTTTAAAACCCCTCAATATTGGAAGCAGAAGTGGCATCCTAAATATTGTTGTTTAACGCCTCTGGAAACTTTGAATTTTGATAAATGACGATAGGTTTAGAAAGGCGTCAGGCCTTTTGTTCATAGCGTCGCTGTGAGTCGTGCTCGATTTGATGACAGTCAACAACAACGAAAGTAGAACTATGACGCAAAGTTCGATCACACACTGTTAGTGAACCGTGAGTTGAGGTTGGCTTGGTGGTGGTTTATGCTGCTGAAGCACAAGGCTCTCTCTGCTCCTGCTGACCCTGATGCTGTGAGAAATACTGAAAACAAAACTAGATCAATCTCAGTCAGCCACCGAGCAGGGGAAGACATGCAGATGAACTCTGATAGCGCCAAGAAGGAAGAGGATCCGTTCTCATCACGTGAATTCTTCTGTGTAGTGGAGGGAAAAGCGTGGATTTCCCTGCACGGATGGCGTCGCCTTGGGCAGGAACTACAGACAATATGTCAACATGGTCAAAGTACTTCCAGTCGCGTTCACAGCTCTGTAGATACATCAGTGCTCACAATACCAGCCTTGTTTTCTCACTAATTGCAGAAAATCCTGTCTAATTTCATTATTTTCTCTTCAGATGGTTGTCATGAGGGGCTTATCCTTGTCAGGTCCTAAGAATGGAGTTTATAACTGACAGAGCCAGACAGAGCAAGTCTGCATCCAGTTAATAAAAAGAGCCATGGGAATGTTTCTTTCATTTGAGCTGTGTGAGAGGAACTGAGAAAACTGGTTGTAATTGACGAAGCTGTTGATACCCCATGTTCCCAGGAACTCTGCCGGGTGCACACTTGATTCCCAAGGACCCCAGCATGGACCTCTGGCCGTCGGGATCATGATGGTCATTCATTTCTTGTGTCCAGACTCAAAACATCCTCATTAAGACGGCAGCTACCTCACCTCATGGGAAAGTTCACCACCCTCGTTCCCATATGATGCAACTTGAAAGAACTCTGTACTGGAGTAAATTTCAGAAGTCTTATGTAAATGGAGATCTGTGGTGTATGTGTTCAAGGTTCTGAAAAGTCTCATAGTAAAGACATGAATTTTATGTTGTTTAACGTGTCATTTCCCAAACTAAGCTCACCATTACATACACAGATCACATGGTTCTGAAATTCTGAGAAATTGTGTTATCGAAGAGACTCACTGTGTCCTACCTGTTGAAATCTTTATTAATAGAAATACAGATAGCATTGTTTCAAGAAAGAAAAGAATTAGTTTATCCAAGGGGCTAAATTTTTTACTTGCAGTCTAGAAGCTTCCTGGTCTTACTGTGTATCGTGGCTTCCAAAATGTGTGTGGCCCAGGAACATTGAAGACGATTCCTGCCACAGGCTAAAGGATTCTGGGCAGGGTTGGAAAAATGAAAGTTACTTTCACTTCTTTGTGATCCCTAGCCCACATAAGCAAACTTGCCATGTGCCTGGTCTGTTGTATAGACAGGATTCCCAGTAGGATGCGGATAAAGATATTTGGCGATGGTTTTCGTCTAACTAGATTGTCCCCTTTCCCTTTCCATAGGTTTATATCTTCAGAGCTGACCGAAGATCGGGCACTTTAATCAAGATTTTCCAGGCCTCTGGTAAAAAGGTGAGATCTTAAGTTATTGTTTTCTGCTTGAGAGATATGATTATATGGGAAACAGTTTTTTATTTTTAGAAAATGAGACCCAAGAGTGTACGTAATGTGTGTGTTTATTTGATGTTTTTTTTTTCGCACCCGGTGGTTCTTATCTTCCCAGCAGTGAATATAATCTGCAGATTCGTGCTTGTTTTAGGCGATATCCTGTAGCCAGAGGAGTTTGTCCCTGGCCAGGCTACAGTACAGAGTTTCACAAGTTACATGCCATTGTTGTCAAAGTCACTCCCTGTCTCTCTCTCTCTCTCTGCCTTTCTCTCATAAACTTTGTCCATCTGTCTCTCACCATATCCATAAACATCTGTAACTTCAGAGAGCCTGGGTATAAGTTACTCACATAGCAAATCTGCCCCTATAAGCCGTGTCTTTCAAAGGAAGCTTGCAGGCAGACGGGTCTCACTGTCCCTCTTTCCTTAGTCCCCTACTTCTCCCCTGTCCTGGGCCCTTGAGTGCTATTGTTATGGGAAAGATTGCTAAACATGGAGAAACGAAACAATCACCCCATTCTTCCCAGGAGTTTCTCAGGGAGCCCTGAAGTGAGTGCTGGGCAAGGCTTATCTGCCTCTGTGGTCCCCACCCCCAGCCCCTCACCCTCTCCGTTAAGGGCGAGTTTCCATTACACTCCATCATCGTTGCTGCCTAACATGAAGTCAGTTAGAAGTTCTTTTGATGAATAAGTAATTCTCTTCTTAGATGGGCAGTCCATACATCTTTGCGTGGCTTGAATTCATAGGATTGTTTGGTTGACGCTGACACTTCTGAATGGATACAGGTTCACACTGGGAGATTAGTGAGAGGATTTGGGGGCTGACACAGCTTTCGAGGCTGGTTTTTGTGGAGGTCTTAGTGGGCTCTGAGAAGGCACATAGGATGCCTGCAATTAGGGAGGGCAAACTCCTGGAGAGATGAGAATGCTGGAAGGTGATTTGATCTACCAGGACCAGAGCTCTGGTGGTCTAGTGGGTAAAGGAGTTGCTGCCAACCCAAAGGCAGAGGGTTCAGATCTACCCACTGCTCCACAAATAAAAGATGAATAATCTCCTTTGCAATTTATAGCTTCTGAAAACCCTTTGGAGGGTCAGCTCTGAGTTGGTACCGACTGGACAGCCGGGTAAGCTAAGAGTTGGTTCTAACTGGACAGCAACAAAAATGAGTTAATGAAGTCTGAGAAAAGGGGGGGAAATGATTATTTCTTCCCGAGTTTTGGTTCCAGTTCACTTCCTGTTGTGGGTTAGACCAGGCTGCTTTGCACTAGCCTGGGGTCATGGCTTGTTTATAGTGAGCGGTGTTCTGACGTCCAGATGTCCCACTCACAAACAAATCAGCTTATTACCTTGATGTATACACCTGATGTGAGAATGGGGTGGAGCTCCCCGATTAAAACAAGCTTGCAAGGCAGAATGGCATCCAATTCCGTAATAGCTTGCCTCCGGAAACCCTATGAACCTGGAGAGAGGATGAAAGACACCCAAGTGTCGAGGACTCTCTTTCATAGGGTCGCTATGAGTCGCCTGCAACTCGACGGCACTTAATAACAACAATAACAACATACACCTGTTGTATATATAATTGCCAGCTTGTTACTCTTGGCATTGAGTAGAATTGACATTGACTGGTTGACCTTGAGTCAGAAGTGACTCATAGCTCACCCTGCAGGGGAATACTAGAGTCTGTAAATTGCATGGGACGAGATTGCCCATCTTTCTCCAGCGGAGTAGCTGGTGGATTTGAACCACCCACCAGAGAGGCTCCACCTTTGGGTGCACCTCCTTATGAACTGTGCCACCAGAATTACCATTTAATTTTTAATTTTTTTTTCATTTAAGAAAATGCGTCACCAAGCTTTTGTTCTGTGTAGCTTTTCCTGATATTGGCCTCTGTTCCCCAGAGAACGCTTTCTGGCCAGTGTTGTCTTAACATTTCCAAAGCCCCAAAGCCAGTAACAGTGGAAAATGACTGTGGGTGATTCTGCAGAAAATGTTTTCCAAGCATACCCAAAGTTAGCAAAGAAATTGCTCCATGCCAGTTGTGATTAAAAGAAAAGGAAAATAAACCAGAAAAAAACCACTGCTAAAGAGCTCCAAAGAACAAGTAGGGTGTGATTACTGCTAAGCCTGATATTGGAGGTCTTTCTTCAGAAAAGAATAAATGAGTGTGTCTAGTGTAAGGCCTGCCTGTCTCTCCCACTTCGCAGGCACCTGGGCTTGAGAGTGTAATGTTAGAAAATTCTTGTCAATGTGAATTGAAGTGAGCACACAAACAGTTCACCCTGTTTACTGTGTATCTCAATGCAAAAGTTGTAGCTGTGTCTCCTCGCCTTTTTCCTCTTCCCTCTCTCCACTTCCTGCTGATTGTGCCCAGGACAGGCCACTGTATGCGTGGCAACCAGTCATATGAATAATTTTATAATTATGCTTTCTCTTCTTTTCATCGGCCCCCTCCCTAGTTTGAATAGTTAATTTTCCTAGCCACACACTTGGGCCCAGAGTATGGCCAAATGTGTCTGTGGGTGACATGAGAACCCACTTGGCCAAACTTTTTGAAGACTTAATGCCATTGAGTTCTAGGTGTTTGCTTGAATGTCTTTATTGATGTGTCTGGGACTTCCTGAGAAAGGGACGGAAGGGCCCAGGTAACTTATGTCTAAACACTACAGCATCCTGACTTTTAGTTTTCTCTAGACCACTTCCTGCCTAACCTTCTCAATGGTCACTTTTCCATTCTCCCCTCGCTCAGAGTCCCCTGGCCTTTACTTTCTTCTGCTGGTATCTAACCAGCTTTTCTACCATCACCAGCGTTAGGATCTGGACATAGGCTTCTCTCTTTCTTTGTATATCTGATTCTGCTTTTTGCCAGAAGAAGTGAGAGAAGATTTTGAAACCAGTCCCTCTTCTCTGACTTCTCCATTTATTGTCTCCTAAGGAAAGGATGTGACCCCAGCTTTCAAAGGATGCCTTTGCCTTTCCCTGTCTGTCTGGAGCCACATAGAAAGGAAGATTCTAACTCAGCAAACCACTGGTCCACTTCTGCCTTTGGGCAAGAACTGAGTCAGAGGGTTGTGGGTTTACCTTCATAAATCTAAAGAAGCCAGTTCTGGTCTTTATCGTCTCCAGCACATCATATAGAACACGTGAGGGCTTACCAACACACGTACAACATAGCACACGTACAGACACATGGTCCAGGCTGATAGCGTTGCTGTGTCCTAGGAATGTTCACCCTCAAAGCATGTTGTTGCCACATTTCATTTTCATTCAACCAACTTGACTTTGTGAAGCCTTTGCACATCAGACCTTAGAGAGGAAACTTCATGTGTAGCAATTTCTGATTTCACACTGAAGAAGGTGCCAAGTTAAATAATCTAGTGGGAGGAAGGAAACAGATTGTTCCCCTGGGGCTGATCCACAGAGCTGGCTGTCACTTCATCCTTTGAGACCTTGCCCATGGCTTACCTTTTACCTTTTTCCTTTATTAAAGCACCAGTGGGGCGTTTGGCAGCACCCTTGAAGTGTGACTTGACTAGGGGTGTCTGTCCTTCCCGTCACAGTAACAATTCATCCTGGACATTCCGCAGCCCTTCTGCCTTGAGACTGGTAGGGGTAGGCGGTGGCCGAGCACAGGTGGCCTTGGCATGTGGCTGGGGAAGGACTTCTGAGTGACCACTTCAAAGTCCTCCTGCCCTAGTTTGGGCTGCAGGAAATAAGCTGGAGTATCCTCCACTCCACTCAGACTCCCCTGGGTCAGCTTCCAGCAAACTCCGACAGTAAAAGAAAATGCTTGTTTGTGGAAATCATACCAGAGAGCCCTTGTATTAGTAAACATTTACTTAAAAAGGATAGTCTGTAGTTTTCTTTTCTCTTTTTTTTTTTTTAACAGAGCTTGCAAACTGCCAATGTCTAGAAGGGATAGAGTTTATCAGATTATTATTTGCCCTGAACAGTATTTTTTGTTTAGTATTATTTTTTAAAATATGAATAAGTTGGTATTAAAAAACAAAACGCAACAGGCAAGTCAAGTGAAATTCTGGATTTTTTGCATTTCTACAATATGGGAAGATAGGCCTGTTCTGAGTCAGCTGTTTCCTTGGTTGCAATGGCTGCAGTGAAGTTGGTGGTGCCCCTTTCGCTGGGTCTGTAAACTCCAGTTTGCCACAGTCTCTACCACTCCTTATTGCTTTTTAGACTGAAGCCAAGCATCACTTAATTCCTCACCTGCCTGAATCTTCCCAGGAACTTGTGTTTGAGGCCCTGATTTCAAGTAATAGACACTGGGTTACACTATGATAAAAGAGGGGCTAATATAACCTTGCTCTGTGCCCTTAGCCATGGAACCACCTTGTGAATTGTGTCCTTTTCTGTCATTCCATCTCATGCCTTTTTAACCAGTTGTGGCTATTTAAGGGTACCCTATTTCCCATGGCAACCTTTCTTTTCATGCCTAAGTTGTGCTGTGAAATTTCCGGTACAACCTTGCTTGACCTTGTCAAGTATCTGACGTACAAAGCACTTTTATTATGGTTATAACCTATGTTTGCAGCGTGACCTTACATTTTTATTTTTTCTTTTTTAAAAAATTTATTATTTATTTCAATGAAAATTTACAGAGACTTTGGATTTCCATTCATTCATTGTTGCACTTTTCTCCCCTCCCAACCCCCCCCCCCCCCAAGTATACTCCCCTCTTAGAAAAGTAAAAGAAAAATTCTTTCATTGTTTTACAATCCCTCCCCCGAGGTCCACTCCACTATACAGCCTTTGCTTTTGTCATGTCAAAAATCCCTGATAATTTTCCCTCTTAAACAGTTCTCTCCCTCATCTGTTTCAATGCAGTATACATTATTGAACCCATCCTTCTCAGTCTCCTCCCAAGCAGCTTACATTTTTAAAAACAGCTTCTGAGGGGCCTGGAGACTTCTCTTCAGCTTGAGAGGGGTTCTCTGAGCCACTGATTCTGGCCCCACATCGACTTGGGGGGTTCTCTGTGGCAGTCAGAGGCCCTGGATGTGGGGTATTTCACGGTTGGCCGAGGCGTCTGGCCTTACGGGGCAGCATCGCCCCCGCGGCCTCTGAGGGGGCTTGGGAGCACACGTGTGTAGCGCCAGTGGGCTGGAGGAGAAGGGGGCCTCCTTTGACAGGGCGGACACTGAACGCTTTGTTGCGACTCGGCTTGGTTGCAGATGGGCTCTTACTTCGGCTCCTCCTTATGCGCAGTTGACCTGAACTCGGACGGCCTCTCCGACCTGCTGGTGGGGGCCCCCATGTTTTCTGAGATCAGGGACGAGGGGCAGGTCACCACCTACATCAACAGAGGAAACGTGAGTAGGGGTGGGCCGTGTGGGCGTGGGGTGGGAGAGGGCCAGCAGGCAGCTCCCCTGGGTGTCACACATGGGGCCATGGCTCTGGGACCATGGAAAGATGAGCTTCCCATCTTCAAGAAGACTGAAGTTCCATGACTGAAAAATGATAAGAAATGTTACATGAGATCAGGACAACGTAATGATTACTGTGCAGTGTTTCTATTTACCAGCGACTGTCCTTTTGCTTTTGAGGAATGATGTCAGTGTGATGGGCACATAGCATCAATAGTCGTTGCTTTTTTAGACCCAGAGAGGTTAAGAAACCTGTCTGATGTCACACAGATAGGAAATGGTGGGCCTTGGATTTGAACCCAGGGAGACTGGCTTCAGAGTGGACCCTCTAAAGAATGTGGATTATACTGCCTCTCTGGGAGTGTCTCTGTCCCTAGATAAGAGGCTGGGAAGTATTCTTATGGAATACACGGACTCGGAAGCATCTTGAAGGGGTCAGGCAGACAGGCAGGAGGTAACTGATGAACATCTCTGAGCCCACTTGCACTGTTGGTTATTTTTTTTTTTTTCTTCTCATACATACCTGCGACATCACCGGCCTGGATTCCATAGTGGTCAGGATTTGGGACTCTCATTGGCGTGCTGGGATGTGGAACAGCAGTGTTGCTTTGTTTAATATGAGGAGGCAGGGACCTAGGCGGGCACTGGTGGTGGGCTGAGGGCTGGAATCCTGACACCCCTTGTTCCGCACCCTCAGGACCCTCAGAGGCAGAGCTTTAGGCAGTTTGTGAGGGGATCAGAAAGACTGCGGCTGAGAGGAGAGTGGAGGCAGGCAGGCAGGGAGCATGGCCACTCAGAGGGGGTCAGGAGACCAATGAGAAGGCAGAGTCTTCCCAGAGTCTAGAAGTAAGTGTGCCAACAAGAGAGAAATGGCTAAATGCATAAATCCAGGCTCTGCCAGACTTTTAGCAAATAGGCAACACTAAGTGAACTTTTGTGACAAGAGTGGTATTTACAGACAACCTTTAAAAGTATACATGATACGTAAAACGAAACCAAATTCACTGCCATCAAGTTGGTTGATTCTTCCTCATAGTGTGACCCTCTGGGACAGAGCTTCCCACAGGGTTTTCAAGGCTGTGAGTCTTGACGGAAGCGCACGGCCACAACTTCTTCTCATGGTGCAGCTGATGGGTTTGAACTGCCTGTTGGTAGGCTGGTTTGTGTTTGGAGGACTGTGGCAAGGGTGACCCGCTGACATGACTCCTTCCCGCAGAAGGGCATCTGAGGCCTTTGGGGACCCTGGTGCAGCACAGGGAAAGGAGGCTCATTTCTGCACCAGGAGGGAGAAGCCGGACCCTGGGATTCTGTCCAGATGTTTCCTGTTAAGGGTGTGTGTTAGGAGGGTAGTATTCAGAGCTCCGCTTTTTTGTTGGTTTTTTGGTTTGTTCTGTATTGTTTTTGTTTTGTTTTCTCTTTTTTTCCCCCTTCATCCTGTTTCCCAGGGAGCTCTCGAGGAGCAGCTGGCCCTGACCGGGGATGGTGTCTACAACGCACACTTTGGGGAAAGCATCGCCAGCCTGGGTGACCTTGACGATGATGGCTTCCCAGGTCAGTGACTCCCTGCTGGTGAGGGTGTCAGAACCCCTGACTCCTCGAAGGATGTTTCTGGCCCAGCCTGCCAGCGTCAGCCCCATCAACATGTCCTACAGAGAGAGGACGTCTTTTAGAGGCTCTGCTCTCTGTCTCAACACATACGGCTGGGCTCTGAGATCCTGGAGCTGTGATGCTGTGTAATCCCTTCTGATCTTTCCTCTTTGCTGTGTGTTTGGGGTAGAAGTGAACTGTGGGGTTGATCCAGTTGGAGCAGAGAAATTTGAACCAACTTCCACCATTCACAAATTCTTCTTCCTTCCAAGCTTCCATTTTTGTGAAATGAATGAGAAATGGTACATTTTTTTCTCCCCTTGTAATGGTAGCATGCTGGGTTGACTTTTTTAAAAAAAAATTACTATTTTTTTTTGTGTGTGTACCATCAAATCAGATCTGACAGGTACAGGAGGAGATTGTCCCTCCTTCTCCGGCACAGCATCTGGTAGATTCGAACAATGGACCTTTGGGATTGCAGTGCAGCTTCTTGCCACTAGGCCACCAGAGCTCACCTGGGTTGACTTTTGAAGTGGCATGTGTGTCTATTTTTGACCGGTAGCATCCTTCTCATCCTCTTCACCCTCTGGCCTCCTCCTCTCATTGAGAGCAGTACATACTCATTGGTACTCATAAGAGCCACGTTGCCAGTGTTGGAGAAGTTCTGGGAAACCTCAGGCCACATGCTTGGGTTCCTTCGATAACCCTCAAGCCACTGGACAGAGGGAGTTTCTTTCAAACAATGAAGCCCTCAAGCTCAAGGACCATGCTCTAC
>NW_006399841.1:1899534-1907430 GCF_000299155.1 Elephantulus edwardii | reverse complement strand
TGGGTGGGTGGTGGAAGATGACTCACAAAGCATTGTCCCTGAAGTAGTAAGGTCATGAAAGAAAATTCATTTTCTGATGAGTTGAACATTATTCTATAAAATTCCTTTAGGTGGAAATCGAGTTCACTTTCTTAGTCCTCTAATAATCATCATTTATAGAATTCACCTCTGTGATAAGATAGAAATTAGGTTGAGTGGTGTTTATTTGTATTTCATTTGTTGATTGAGCCATTGATTTTTTTCCCCATGAAGATAAGATAGAAACTTACATAGAATGAGCCTAGTTTCTGTTTCTCAGATTTTCTTTCTATGCATGTTTTACCTACTTGACATGTTATCTAGTGCTTCTGTGAACAGAAATATCACAGTGGGTGGCTGTAAAAAATGAATCTGTTCACTTAGAATTTTAGGACCTGGAAGTCTAGATTCAGGGAACAGACTCTAGAGGAAGGTTTTCTCTCTGTTGCGGTTTAGGAGGACAGTCCTTGTGTCCTTCGGCATCTGTGGATCGGCATTCCTTAGAGACCTCCATGTGTCTTGGCACCAGTCTTCCCCTTGATCTAGCAGATTCTCAGCACAGAGACCCCAGTCCAAAAGATGAGCTTTGTTCTTGGCTCTTCCTTCTTATTGGTACTGAATTTCCTCCTTTTCAACTCACTGCTTTCTCTTTTTATCTCTTATGAAATGAAAGGTGATGCAGACCACATTCAAGGGATACTCCCCTTATGTGGACTCACGGCTGTGACCTGATGAAAGGTCTTCCATCTGATCCTAATCCCTTCAAAACGGATTGGCTGATTATATTGAATCGCATGATGGTGGCTGATTAAATCATGATGTAACTGCCAAACCACTGAGAATTATGGCCCAATCAAGTTGACACATATTTTTTGAGACACAATTCAGCCTATAACAGAGACCATATGCCCAATTTAAGGACTGAGTATTCAATAACCAAGACATTTTTGGTATTAAGGGACTTAGGTATGGTAGCAAGAATTGGGAAATGCCTTTATATTCTTACTTTGCTAACCCACAGCTGTTTCTCTTCCCTCAGATGTGGCCATTGGAGCACCCAAGGAGGATGACTTCACAGGGGCGGTGTATATCTACCACGGTGATGCCAATGGAATCGTCCCTCAGTACTCGATGGTGAGTGGTGTGGAGGGACATGGAAACTGTTCATCCGTCCAGTCTACAAACATGTAATAAACTTTTACTGTGTGCCAGACCCCAGAGTTAGACCAAACACCCTTGGCTTCTGCCTTGGCCTTCCCACTCTGTAATGACCAGATACAAACCACTGATGTTGTTTATTCATTACAAAAAGAGTAGATATCCAAGTATGCTCATATTTAAGGATATGAATGAAGTCTTGCTTCTACCTACAAAAGGATCTGTCCCCTTAAAAAAATTTATTTTATACTGGTTTTGTTTACAAAGTTCATACACATTGTGTTTCACTCTATCCTTCATTCACATTGTGTTTCATACAGTCATTCCCATTCATTATGGTTTATAAAATTAATCACCATTCCTGTCCACATTTTTACAGCAGGAGTAGAAAAATGAGGATTCTTTCTTGCTTTGATCTCTTCTTTGAGATCAAATATCTCTGCTGGGCCAAAGGGGTAGGATTTAAAATATAAGCTAGAGAGGCAGTGGCCTGTAAGGAGGGGTCCTTATCATGATGCTGTGTCACAGTTGGCATCAGACAGAGGAGCTTGTCGGAGCTCTGGCCTTGCGACCCAGGCTTGAGAACATGGAAGTGGGGAGTTCTGGTTTTTGCCGTATCAGCTTGCGGTGCAATCTTGCTGATGGTGTCACAGCCAGCGCATGGGAAAAAAGGAAGTCAGACTCTCTACAAAAGTATTGTCCGGGTATTCATGATGGCTGTGTCTACAGTGGGACAGACCTGTGTCTCTCCAAGTGGGTCACTGCTATTAAACGAGAGGCAAGAAAAAAGTAAGAAATTGTCAACTAGCCAGTATTTACTTATTGAACACATTGTTTGTTGTTGTTGTTGTTGTTACGTGCCGTCGAGTCGCTTGTGACTCATAGCGACCCTATGTACAACAGCCCTAAACTCTGCCCTGTCCTGTGCCAATCGCACGGTCTCTGACACACCTCCCCCAATTACCCCAGTCACTGAATCAATCCACCTCATAGAGGGCCTTCCCCTCCTGCGCTGTCCCTCCACCCTCCCAAGCATGATGTCCTTTTCCAAGGACCAGTCTCTCCTCACAACATGTCCAAAGTATTTAGACGGAGCCTCAGAATCCTTGCCTCCAAGGAGCCACCCAGTTTAACCCTTTCCAGGACGAATCTGTTTGTTTTCCTAGCAGTCCACGGTATTCTCAGTACTCTTCTCCGGCACCACAGCTCAAAGGCATCAATTCTCCTTCTATCCTCCCCGGTCATTGTCCAACTCTCTGTTGCATAACAAGCGATTGTGAAGAACATGGCCTGTATCAAACGCACCTTAGTCTCCAGAGAGACACCATTGCTCTTCAGTACTTTGGAGAGGTCCCCAACAGCAGACCATGTGCTAATTACTTTCCACTCATGTTGTAGTTCTTAACATAGAGAAGCTAGCTTCAATATAAACTCGTTATCTTGGTTATTGCTAAGAAATAAAAATTTTAACAGAATTGGTCTTGGCAATACAATGAAATAGTAGAATATCAAACCTGTTCATATACCAAAGTCTCTGGGTGAGAAAAAGATTGGTTAATGAGTTTTGGAAAGTGAAATCTTATTTCTGATAGCCTAGTGGTAAGAAGCTACGCTACAACTCTAAAGGCATGCAGTTCGAATCCACCAGATGCTCCATGGGAGAAGGTTGGGCATTTTCCTCCTGTGTGATTAATTGCCCCTGAAAACCCGCTGGAGGGTCAGCTGTGGGTCTGTTCTGACTCGACAGGCTACTGCTAAGAAGCTTCACTGCAGTCCCAAAGGCACGCAGTTCAAATCTACCAGCTGCTCCACAGGAGAAAGATGGGCAGTCTATTCCTATCCTGCTTACTGCCTCTGAAAACTCATTGGAGGGTCAGCTGCAGATCAGTTCTGACTCTGTGGCACACATCAGTGGGTAAGAGATAACACTGTCAACCCAAAGCAGACAGTTCGAATCCACCAGTTACTTCTTGGGAGGAAGGTGGAAAATTTCCCACTGTACAGTTTGCAGCCTCTGAAAACCTGCTGGAGGGTCAGCTATAAATCGATTCCAACTCAATAGCAGTGAGTAAATGAAAGTCTGTGTTCAGACTTTCAGGAAGCTGTAAGTAATCTAAAGAACAGTTTGTTCTTAAACTGTCCTTCCCTGCAGCCAAGAAAAGGCAGTTAATGAAAGATTAATTGAGGCTCAGTTGATTGGTTGGAGCTTCGAGATCCATCTCTGCAGATATCTCCTGCTTGGCTCAGGGTTGAGCCCACACATGCAGAGAGAGCCGCTGGCCACGCTTCCAGGTGCTTCCTCTACCTGGTGAACACCCCTCATCCTCACAGCAGGCACGTGGGGTGCTCACGCTCGTTGTTTCTCTATCTGTGAGGTCAGTCCCTAACCAGCAAGTGGCAGTTTGAGCATAACCACTGTCGTGAACATCACATTGGGGAAAAGGGTAGTCTAGTGTTTAGAAGCCGTACTGCGATCCCAAAGGCATGTGGTTTGAATCTTCTCCACGGGAGAGGGATGGGCAGTCTCCTTCTGGGCGATTAACTGCCTCTGAAAACCCACTGGAGGGTCAGCTCACCTAGTTCAAACTCAGTGGCACACAACAACAACAACAACAACAACAACAACAAGAAGGAAGCTCAGTGAGCAGATTTAGAGAGGAGCTTGTAAACTTGAGGAGAGTGGTGATTCAGTGGTACAGTTCTTGATGCCCACGCAGGAAACCCAAGTTCAATGGTACACTCATCTCTTATTGGTGATTTGCATGTTGCTAAGTTGCCATAAAGGTTTTGGTAAAGCTTCCAGTCTCAGAATAGGAACAAAGGCGGGGCAATCTTCTGCCTTAAATAAACCAATAAAAACCTTGTGGATCTGAATGATTTGATATGAAACTGATCATGTGGGTTGCGCAGGACTGGACAGGGAGCCTTTCTTTCTGTGAAGCGTGCGTCTCCATGAGCTGGTAGCCAATCTCGTGACAACTTACAATGACAGCAGATGCAAACTCACTCCCCACGAGGCAAACTCTAAGGGCTATTTATCTGCCTTGGAAATAAATAAGCCATTGTTTATTTATGGAAGCAATAAACTCTTAGGTAATTTAGCTATGAGAGGAGGGGGAGGAAGACTTGGGTCCGGGTTAGGGCCACAGCCATGTCAGAGGAGCTGCCTTGCCCTGGGGCACGGAGGCTGCTCCCAGCTCGGTAATTTGCAAACCTCTTGGAGACCTGTTTCCTGGGCAGTGTGGCCAGGCCACAGCCGGGGTCACCCTCCATGCATCCTCCTGGAAGCTTGGTGCTGAACCTCTGAAGCTAATCACTCAGAGAGGCAAGCTGCGAGGGACCCTGCTTCCCTGGTCCGAGGCCCCTCTAGTGTTTTGTTTGGTTGCTGGGTGGAACCCCTACAGAGGACTGAGGCAGAGATTCTGTGGTCAGCGTGGAGCGTACTCAGTCAGAAGCCGGGATCAGCAGCTGGACCGGTCTTGCCTCTGTCAGCAGGCGGGCCGGCACGCTCCTGTCAACAGAGAAGTGGTTTTGTGTGCCTCCTTCCTCCTCCCCAGTAAAGAGTACAAGCAACTCCAAAACCAGAAAACCCAAACTTGACACAGCTATGATTATAATTTCCTAAGCTGCTAATACGTGCATGATAAGGTCAGTGATTTGAAAGGAATGAAAAAGAACCCTTTAATGCTTCAGGACCCAGGTCGTGGGACAGAGCGGGCATTGTGTGGGGGAACCAGAGGCGGGGGGGAAATCCCTAGTTCCACAAGAAATCTCTGGGCAGTGCAATTGCTTTTCTTTGGCCCCATTGCTATTATTTCTGCTGGGTAAATAGTGAGGTCCCGGCTTCGACTTCTTCCACAGGACTCTTTAACTCTTTCCTCTTTCGCACGGCCACTCGGTTGATTTTGAGGTCCATGTGGGCCTTTTCTTCACTTGAAGCGCCCCCCCTGCCCCTCCCCGGGCATATGCGGGCGGTGTCTGTGATCTGTCTCCTGCCAGAAGGGACGCTGCACGTAAACCTCGTCAAGCGGAGGTTTTCTGAGGCTCCTGGTTTTCATTTAGGGTTATTAGCACCGAGCAGACTTATCTTCCTGGCTTTACAGCGTAATGGCCTGCAGATGTCTGTGGGATAACTTAAGTCGGCATCGCCACCCCCAAGCGGACCACCCCTTCACTTCTGTCCCCTGGTCCCAGCCGCAGCAGAGTGGGGCAGGGCAGGCCCAGGGCACACTGCCACTCAAGCTCTCGGATGTCGAAGCGGCGATGGTTGCAGTTTTGAAAACGCAGAGATGTGTTTGTTTAGACAGAACCATGTGGGGTGTAGACATCTCTGTTAGCAAGAAGCTTTCTTCAGCGTTTCCTACAGTGTTCCGAGTTGTGCTTTGATGTTGTGCGTGCTTCCTGTTGGAAGGCGTGATTGGATAGGCAAACTGCCCCTCAGATCCTTCCTGGGAGGGTCCCTTGCCTTGATCAGATTCTGGGGGTGTAGAGGGGGGCTCTGGCGTCTCCCTCTGTGGATCTTATGGAAACTTCTCCTCCGCACACGCGTGACCCCTTTGCAGAATGACTCAGGAAGGAAAAGGATGAGGAAGCGAAGCACAAACTTGGCCCCTGAGAATCTGCAAATCCTGATTCTGATGTCAGAAAACAAAGCATTTCTGCAGGCGTCCACAGGGAAGGGAGCGGGTGGCAAGACTCCCCAGGAAGACCGTGAAGCTGATGGGAAGAGGATGGGGTCCGCTCCCGGAAGGTGGGGCTTTGCTGGCTGAGGAAGTTGGGTATCTTTATGATATCCTTTGTGTGTGAACTGTGCCACGCGAACTTCCGTGGCCAGCTTCGGTGTGAGGAAGGCTGACTGTGCAAGAGAGCTTTCTTGAACCACTGCAGTGTGTGCTGAACTGAATGGTGAATGAAAAGTAAAGCTCTAGTGTAGGTTGGCTCGAGGTGGTGGGGCAGGGCAGCAAACTGACGGGCCTTAAGAAGGAAGACTGAGCATCAGATTTTTAGGTTTTTTTGTTTGTTTTTTAGTAGGAAAAAACCACACAGGGACTTTATTATTCACAGTACGGGACAGGTCTTCCAGGGGCGGCAGGAGGCGGCTGTGGGACAGGGCTGTAGAGATGGGGGTGGCCCTACATGCCGGCGATGAGGGGGTTCCTGAGGACCACGATGACCGAGTCCCCACGCAGGAACATCTTAGAGATGTAGCGGTCCTTGTTGATGGGTTTGGACTTCTTCTTGCCCTTGCCACTCTTGGGGACCTCGGTCCACATCTCCTTCATTTTCTCCAGCACGATGTTGCAGTGACTGTCGAAGGCCTTCAAGGCCCAGGAGCTTCTTGTTGTTGCGACAGTTGATGAGCACTTGCGTGTTGTTCTTGACCGACTGCGTGAGCACAGAGAGCAGCCCGTGTTAAACTCCTCCTCCTCTCGCTTCTGCAGCTCCTCCGGGGTCATCTCACTCTTGGGTTTGTTGAGGAGGCTCATAGTGCCGGCTGCGGTCTCAAATTGTTCCCGTTCCCTCCGCGTTGCTTCTTCCTCTCCAGATTTTTAGTTTTTAATGTTTTAATTTTAATTTTTGCATACCCATGTTTATCGTGGCTTTGTTCTTAATAACAAAGAGTTGGAAACAACCCAAGAGCCCATCAACAAATGAATGGATAGAGAAGCTGTGGTATATTCACACAATGGAACACTATGCTGCATTGAAAAACAAAGAACTCATGAAATATTATGCAAAATGGGTGACCCTGGAGGACATCATGCTGTGTGAAATATCCCAGTCACAAAAGGACAGGTACTGCATAGTGCCACTGTTGTAATAGGGGACTGACATCAGGGTTGGGGAGGAACTGAGACAGATGGGATGAATGATGTATACTGCATTGAAACAGATGAGGGAGAGAACTGTTTAAAAGGGATATATGATTAGGTATTATTGTCATGACAGGAGTCCAGAATGAAGGCTGCACAGTGGAGTGGACTTGAGGGGAGAAATTGTGTAACAATGAAAGGATTTTTCTTTTACTTTTCAAAGAGAAGAGAGACAGCACATACCAACAGCAACAGCTCTCTTATTGCCGTTGGGTTGGAATCCACTCATAGCTGACCCTCCAGTGTGTTTTCCAAGCCTGTAAGTTACACAAGAGGAGAGTGACCATCTTCTGTTCGAGCAGGGACTCATGGATTCAGGACATCAAAAAGGCCCACCTTTGGGTTACCAATGCAGCTCCATATGGATGGGATCACCAAAGCTGCCGTGAACAGTAAACTGGGAAAATTCCTCATCCGTCCAGGAGAGCCCCTTTAGTGAGTGTCTTCTGGGAGAAAGGTGCTAATTATGTGATAAAGATTTTGTATGAAGAGAAGATAAATATATTCCTTAGCATTTTAGTCAGATACCCCTTTATAAAAACAGCAACTTCACTAGAAATGGAAATGACACTTTCCTCATCTTGAACTTTAGCATGCTAAAACTTTGGCACACAAGTCTAGGTGTTTTTTCCATTTCTTTTTCATTTGCTCTGAACTGAGGGGGAAACAAATTAAATGTCATTTCACAAAGGCAAGTGACCATCAAGGACTGTGTGGTGTTCGACTGTCTGCTAGTTGTTATGTCCTCTCGAGTCGGAACTGACCCCTAGTGAACCCTCCAGTGGGTTTTCAGAGGCAGTAAATCGCTTGGGAGGAGACTGCCCATCCTTCTCCTGTGCAGCAGCTG
>NW_006399841.1:1896820-1897569 GCF_000299155.1 Elephantulus edwardii | reverse complement strand
CAAATATAAATTACTTTCCCTGGACAGAACTTGGACTCATCTTTGGTAACTAACTTAGACTTTTGGTCTCTCCCATCCCAACTCTCAATGGCCGTTCTTCCTTGGCAGTCTTCCATCCTCCAACCCACTCTCTTGTGGTCTGAAGCCATTTAAAAGGAAGGCATGTGCACATGGTCATAATTTCAAGCAAAATTTTCCCATAGGTTTTCTGTATGCCTGAGCAGATGCATATTTAATGCCTTTTAATGGAGATACATATGCCAAGATCAAGTGCTCTTGGCGGGTGGGGACACAGTGGTCATGATTTTTAAATTTCATGTTGATTTGCATATGAAATTCATAGTCATGATGTTTCATTCATGTATATTGTTTTACACATTTTGTCTTGGGTTTTTTTACTTGTAATTGTTGTCCCTTCCAACGGTGGTGACTCAGTTTCCCTGTGATCTGTTTCAGAAACTGTCTGGGCGGCAGATAAGTCCAGTTCTGCGGATGTTTGGCCAGTCCATATCAGGAGGCGTTGATATGGATGGGAATGGCTACCCTGGTAAGCCCTTTTCCTTTAATGATAGATCAGCTAAGATAAATGCAGGACGTGGGCTCATTTCCTGTCTGCTTAGCAGCCATTGTGTCCCTTTAGGATTAGGAACATTCATGCCTTAAATAGTAGGTGTTTTCCTGCCATTCGGTTTTAAGGGGAAAAAATTATATTGGCATTTATTTGGGGGTTTTGTAATGATCTGGTGTGA